>NC_064921.1:687453726-688053726 GCF_023897955.1 Schistocerca gregaria | reverse complement strand
ATTAATCACTTACTGAAGATATTCATTGAAACTGCAGATATCAAAATGCTGACTATTTCACTTACTTATGCACAAAGCTATGAAACTTTGGTTTTGTTGCGTGGTCAGCTCAGTATGGGTTAATTGTATGGGGAGTAGACGTCATGTCTTATGACATAGGCAACTACACTAACCACAAATTTACACTGGTGAATTGACTTATATGCTACAATATGGATATGTGACTGCGAGAAGTTATGACCAGAGTAACCTGTCTTTACTACAAACTATGTGAGTTGAAGTATGAGGATGAAAAACTGCAATTAATCTTGAGTGAACCAGCGTTCATACTCTAATAATGATGGTGATCCTGTTTTGCCACAGTTGTGTATACTATGTGGTTCTCATGGAGACACATAGACACCGTGCGCCTTGGTACTGGTTGGAATTCTGCATACTGTTTAGTCTTGCGTCCTGTGCATATGGCCAATATTGATTGAAGGCTGAGTATTGGTGGCAGAAGGTGGATGATTCTGCAATATAATTAACTAATGTACATGTTTTATGTGACAAAGGAACTGGATATGGAGAGAGGACTACACACTGTACATAGATGTACACTTTACATGATTACACATTGCCTATGCCATGAGTAGAGGGAATTTTAATATATATGTATGTATATTTTCTTTGAATTTTAGGATTAGAAGTGTGTTTGCTATTTTATTATCTTATATTGAAAAACTGACCTGACCAAGCAATTGCTAGTTTCTGTTCTGATCAGTTGAGAAAACAACAACACTTTTATGTGGATGGAGCTCTGTATCTCCACAGATTTATGTTTTACTGACTAACTCTGAAAGAAATTGATCTTGTATAGATACAGAATATGAGATAAGGGTAGGTTGGATGAGTGTCAGCATGGAGTGGATTAGGATTAGAGGATAAAGTACATGCAGGAACTGACAAACACAAAACTTTGTGTAGTATTTACATGTATTCACTTTATTACTATTTAATTTATATTTGTGAGAAAAGTATTTTCCCACTACATTTGACGGGGTTTACAGATTCCCATTGCAATGCCACCTCTGAATTTGTACATTTGAATTATTTTATACTTATGTACAAGTGAAGCACGATACCACTGATGATGGCTGGGTTAACATAATCCCATTGCACTGCCATTTCTAAACTCTCACTTTTTAGATATTTTACATTACATTATGGAAAACTTATTGATATGAGGACGCTGAGATGCTTATTTAACTGAGATTGTTCAAATGATGCTCTTTACATAAAAAAAAATATTAGCCACATATTTCTCAGTAGATGTCTGAACTAAATTGAAAATAACCTTTTTAGCTGATGTTAAAACCAAGTTGATATAAGACCACATTTATCTCTTTTATGTCTTACTTTTAGTGTCTAATATATTTGTACAATCATTATATAAATATGTAAGTGAACTCTGGTAATCAAACCCAGTATGGTAGGGAAGAGGCATCCTGGGTGAGATACCAATGTATTTATATGTGACTAATTAAGTGTTGTATGATTTCAGGAAAATTACCATGATATAATTTGACAGATGAGGCGATTAAGGGGACAAATTCAAGAGGAGAAGACCAGCGGAAAGAGACGAGAAGACAACTATTGAAGATTACATTAATTACATTAAAAAAAACCAGTGGTTCGTTGCTTTGCGTATCTGTCGAGATCTCTTGCAAAATACTTTTGCATGAAATCTCGAGGGGTGTGTGTAATGTAACGGACTACTGAAGAGTGCAATACCACCCTTATAGTCGAGTCTGCCCTTGGATCGTCAGTGCTCCAATTTCATGTCTATTTTTTTGTATGTAGTATTTAGTTTTGCCCAAATCTTTTTTATTATATTATTCTATAATGTGAACTTTATTTGTTTATTTCTGGAGAATATGTTGGCACCAGTGTGAGCTAAAGACATTCGTGTGTGAAAGGTAGAGTCGGACATTGTTAAGGTGAATGTTGGAGTGAG
Source organism: Schistocerca gregaria (assembly GCF_023897955.1). Classification (NCBI taxonomy): domain Eukaryota; kingdom Metazoa; phylum Arthropoda; class Insecta; order Orthoptera; family Acrididae; genus Schistocerca; species Schistocerca gregaria. The sequence continues at coordinate 688,051,730 of NC_064921.1, read as the reverse complement.
TTAGTTGGACTGTTGTGGGGAGAGCGTGGTTTTGTGAGGTGGACTTTCGATGGGAGTACGGAAGGAAGTCCGTCGTCTTATATAGAGAGTATCAAAAATAGTATGTGATATGAAGATGGAAATTATTGTGAAAAAGTTAAATTAATAAAAATGAAGCATCAATAGTAAAACAAAAAGCGAGTACCAGTTTTCATTAGCACACAAAGACCCAGACCTACTATTAACAATGTGATTCTTGAGTTTCTCCCGGCGTATTTGATAATCAAAATATCCACGGGTGTACTGCCGGTCTATAGAGTCCGACGGGCACAATATTTCGGTGATCAAACATGTCGCCATCATCAGGTGAACTGACGGACTGAGCTCCTGTGAACGCGCCGGCACGGAGATCCGTACGCTATGGCTGCTCAGGGGGAACTGGGTTCGGTCGCGGCGGCGGCCGATTTAAATACCCTCCGCCCGCGGACAGAGCCATCACACCGACGTCATCTCAGACGCCGTCGCAATCTGTTCCACCGTGCTACCGTGGCCCGGCGCGCGAACGGCGAGAGGCGCGCGCCGCGGGCGGAGGGTATTTAAATCGGCCGCCGCCGTGACCAAACCCCACTCGCTTGGTGACAGCCGTACTGTGCGGTGATCGCGTGCTGGGCTGCAGGAGCGCGTACGGTACTGCACCAAGCCACAGGAACCCGCTTGCGGGATCAGTCGCTTGTTTGTCCGCGCAGATCTGCCGGACACTTACTCGCACTGAGGTTTCCGAGCTCCTGATTTTCTAAAATCAGGAGCGGAGTTACAGGAAGATTGGAGCAGGACAGGTGGCTGATCTATCAGCAGCCTGTGGGCAAAAATTGTTGTGTTCCGCGAGTTGTGGTTTGGCGCGCGTCTCCTTGCTGTCGCGGGCCGTTTTTCCGGCTGGCTCGAGTACTCCATCGCTGCCGCAGGTACTCTACCTGCTCCCCCGAGGTGTAGGGCATTCACACGCCAGGGCCTGGTCACTGGCCAGATACCCGCGCGTGGTAGGCGTTAGGGTCGGTTCGGCACCGGATACGTATAACGGTGCCAACGAAGGTGACGACCGACACTCTCTGGCAGCTTTTGACTTTGCATCCTTTTCCGGTCCGGGTATGGAAGATAGCGTCAGGCTGGAAGTGAATAGGACGACAGAGACTGGCTTCACCATCAGGTGTACGGACATGCAAGGGCTTGGCTCAATTCTGAGCAACCCTCTAATCCACAACGTCCTCCCTCACTTCGCCCCTTCAGAGGAGAGGAAGATTATGGCTAGGGTAATACGCACTGAAAAACGCTGGAAAAGGCCAGACAAGAACAGTCTACAAAAAGAAAGGGTGAACGCAAAATCCTCCCGAAACCACCCGCCGACAAATCCACAAATATCAAACGGCGGGCAAAGTCACAGAAGCGCGCGACCAGGGGAAGCAGAGGGACCGAAATGCCCCCTCTGTTCCCCCTGTTTACGCCGCAAGACTCGCCGACAAGTCCCACAGAACACGCAGTAGCAGGCCTCAGCAAAGTGGTACACCACAGTGAAGGTACAGCAAAGCCAAATCCTGGCCCAAGCAGCCTCACTGCAAACACAGACACACACACCAGCCACACACACACCACTACAGAACACGTAGACTCGCCCAGCGAAGAAGAACCACAAGACAAGTCAGAACACGGTACAGAGAGCGAACACACCATGCAGGCCACAGAAGCGCTGACCGAGGGCGGGGAATTCCAGCTCGCGCGGAAAACCGCGCGCGTCACGGCGGCCCCGCCCCCGGCCGGGCTAAGCGCGGCAGACAACAGATTCTCCCTACTGGGGGATGGAGAAGAAACCCCGGATCACCCACAACCACAAATCACACACAGACAACAAGACAAACACACGAAACTACCCCCCATTGTAGCGACTTTCACAGAGACATACAAACAACTATACGACCTCATCACAGCCGCTGTGGGAGAAAACCACTTCGAGGCCAAATCAGCAGGGGGCGATAAAATAAAAATCACCACAAAAACACTAGACCACTACACCAAAATCAAAGAGACACTCAAAACCAACAAAACCCCACACTACACATTCCCAACAGGAGCAATAAAGACACTCAAAGTTGTGTTCAGAGGCTTTCCCGCCCGCACAGACCCCGCTGATATCAAAGAGGCCATAACAACAAAAGGCTACGACGTGCGGTCAGTGCGGAAGCACGGGTCAAGCGTCCGTAACCCGTTATACCTCGCAACACTCATAGACACGCCCCAACATCGGAAACTATTCCAAGAAACACGCCTAATGTCCCTCACAGTCACGCCCGAAACATTAAAACAGAGAGCAAGGGCAGTGCAGTGCTTTAACTGCCAGGTCATAGGGCACGTTAAAGCTGACTGCGAAATGCCGCCAAAATGCGTCCGCTGTGCGGGGGACCACGCATCCAGGGACTGTACCCGGAAACCGGGGGACCCCCTGATGTGTGCAAACTGCGGAGGCGACCACACAGCCAGCTAACACGGCTGCCCCGTCCAGAAAAGGGCATGGGACAGAAGACAAGGCAGAATCACCAACGACACCACAGGGAACCAAAACAGGACAAAAACACGCAACACAACAAAAACAACTGACACCAGACACCGCAACATCGAACAAACACTAGAAAAACAAAACACTCCAGACACCAGATCACACGCCAAAACACAAACACTCACAAACAAAGCCCAAACAGACAGACACAAGTCATACGCACAAGCTGTAACACCAGAACCCAGCCCCACAAAAACAACAACAGAACCAAAACAACAGGCTCCCAAGATACACGCAAACGTAGACGAAAACTCACCCATGACACACTTCACCACAGCCCTCACAGAAGTCATCAAATTGATAGACAGGCTAATGCAGACGATGACACAGAACTTTGAAAAACTGTCCGCCGACATCAGTTCGGCAGTTAGGCCCTCGCAGCAAGCTGCGAAGTCAGGAATCACAAAACCTCACGATGGCTAGGCCAGCTGTGCAGGGACTCAAATTTTGTACGTTTAACGCTAACGGCCTCGTCCAACAGGCACTGGAATTCAAGCAGTTCCTGACGGACAAAAACATTGACGTATGCCTCGTGTCTGAAACTCATCTCAAGCAAGGAGTTCGAGTAAAGGCACCAAACTACCTCAGCTACAGAAGAGACCGACCAACTGCAGGGGGCGGGGTAGCAATCTACATTAAAAGGGGGATTCCGCACCACCAAGTATACCTACCTGACATGAAGCAGTTGGAAACAGTAGCAATCGAGGTAGCGACAACCACAGATCCGGTAACTGTGGTTGCGGCATACCGACCTCCCACCCGCACCTTAGAGGAAGACGACATCGTAAAACTAGGGCAAATCAGGGGCAAGCTCGTAGTTGGGGGCGACCTTAACGCAAAACACACAGACTGGCACTCCAGGTGTGCAAACAGAGCGGGCCGACAACTGAAAAGCATCGCGCGCATCCACCAACTTCATGTGTGGGGCCCTGAGGAGCCCACACATTTCCCCCTGAACGGCAACAGGGCGGACGTCCTCGACATAGCTGTTACGAAAGGTCTCGCAGGTTTTGTGGCTGCGAGTTCACTGAACAAAATGTCATCAGACCACAACCCTGTAATCTTTGAAATCGACGTGGGCGGGTGGCTGCCGCCCACCCAGCGACTACTCACACACAAAAGTACCAATTGGGAACAATTCAAAGAAAGAGTAACAGCAGACTTCACAAACACCCCGCTCCCATTAGACAACATCGAACAAACGCTGAGAAAGTTCACCGACGCGATCCTGCAAGCAGCAAAGGGCGCCACACCCAACCCCCCTCCCAGTCCACCTCCCACCCAGCGATTGCCACCCCAGCTGCTTGCCCAGATTAGGCACAAGAACAGGACCGCGAAGGAATGGAAACTGACGCGAAATCCGATAACCAGGAGGCTGCTCAACCGTCTACAAAGAGAGCTCAAGGTGTCGCTCACTGAGCACAGAAACCAGCAATGGTCGAACCGCCTCACGGCTCTCAAAGTGAAGGACAACAGCCTCTGGCAAGCCACCAAGCAGTTCACTAAAAGACGCGCTAGGATGCCGCCTCTGCATGGCGAGAGAGGACTAGTGTTCAGCGCCCAAGACAAAGCCAACGCACTCGCCGACGTCTTCGAAAAACAATTCACCCCAGCAGAGGCGCAAGACCAAGAACATGAGAGAACAGTCAGAGAACAGCTAACTGCATTTCTCGCAGCAGAAGATGACGTCGCTGACGATATACCTACCTTCTCAACCGAGGAGGTAGCAAAAGCCATCAGATCTCTACCCACAAAGAAAGCCCCAGGTCATGACCTCCTCACCAATGAACTGCTAAAACACCTGCCCCAGCTAGCGATAGAAAAACTGACAGAGATATTCAACGTGATCACGCGAACACAAAAATTCCCGAAGCAGTGGAAACACGCGGAAGTGGTCGCGATCGCTAAGCCTGGAAAAGACCCACTCTTTCCCCAGCACCACCGTCCCATAAGTTTACTCCCCACTCTGAGTAAACTGTACGAGCGCCTCTTATTGGTACACATTGATCAATACATACGTAGAGAAGAAATGCTCCCCCAATTCCAGTTCGGATTTCGCAACAAACACTCAGCACCCCAACAACTAATGAGAGTAGTCGAAGCCGCCACAGACGCCTTCAACCGGAAAGGTTACTGTGGCCTAGTGCTACTCGATGTAGCCAAGGCATTTGACAGTGTGTGGCACACTGGACTACTCTACAAACTCTATACATTAGGGTTCCCTGGCCAAGTCGTTAAGCTACTGCGCAGCTACCTAGCTGATCGTAAATTATGTGTCAAAGTAGACACTGCCAAGTCGAGAACACGAGGCATACGGGCTGGTGTCCCACAGGGCTCGGTGCTAGGCCCCGTGTTGTACAACTTGTACACAGCCGACACACCGACTGCCCCACAGACCCACACAGCCCAGTATGCAGATGACACGGCCTTTTTTGCCACAAGCACCAACAGGACACTTGTAACACGAAGACTACAAAACCTCCTCAACAACACAGAAACATGGGCAAAAAAATGGAGAATAACAGTCAACAGCGACAAAACACAAGCGATCATGCTCACACAAAGAAAAGGCAAACGATCCATTACACACCGTCGCACACAGAACACAACACTCAGGCTCCACAGGCGAGAAATCCCGTGGAATAAAACGGCGAAGTACCTGGGGGTCACTTTAGACCAGCGCCTTACCTGGAGAACGCATATAAGCGATCTCCGGAATAAGGCAAGCGCCAGGTTAAACGAGCTATATCCACTGCTAAACAGCGGCAGCAGCCTCGCAGCGACAACTGGAGTCAGGCTCTACTGCTGTTTAGTAAGACCGATACTCGAGTACGCCTGCCCGGTGTGGGGATATGCAGCTAAGTCGCACATAGCGCGGCTGCAGAGAACACAAAATAGGGCACTGCGACGGGCATTACACGTCCCCTCTCGATTCCCCACGGCAGACACACACGAAGCCGCGGGGATGAAACTGCTAACACAGAGATTCCGAGAACTCGCGACTGCGTTCTACCGAACCGCGCGCAACTCAGAAAACCCCCTCATTAATACACTAGGGAACTACCCCAACAACTCAACAAAATACAGGAGACCAAAAGCAATCCTGGACTAAACACAAAACATCTGATCACCAAAGCATAAAAAGTTAGGCCAGAACCAAAAGTTAGGGGCATGCCCTGCATGCCATAAATCACTGCACAGCCAGCTAGAAGGAAATGTCAGAAGACAATACCCTTCAATGCAGACATTCTCAAGTAGGGGAGAAAATCATATATGCAACGACGACGACGACGACCAAACCCAGTTCCCCCTGAGCAGACATAGTGTACGGATCTCCGTGCCGGCACGTTCACAGGAGCTCAGTCCGTCAGTTCACCTGATGATGGCGACATGTTTGATCACCGAAATATTGTGCCCGTTGGACTCTATAGACCGGCAGTACACCCGTGGATATTTTGATTAATATTAACAATGTTAGATGGATGGAACGCACCATGGTTAGAATCAAGACAACGAGACCAAATTCAGCATCTAAAGGTGAGGTATATTAATTAGTTTTAGTATTCTGTGATGTATCACTCTTTTGCCTAAATATTAAGCTTAACATCGTCTGTTGTAGATACAGACCACCCAAGCTGGCGGGGTGTTGTCAATTGATCATCACAATCTCAGGGTTTGAAATAGCATTTAAATGAATTGAAAGTTTGTCACTTGATATTTGATTTTCACCCCGGACAAAAGAGGGTACATTACAAAGACAACAACAATCTGCACGAACAGTTTGATGTCGTTTGCAGCAGCATGGACTATCAGCTCAGAGACCATGGCTGCAAATATACTTGACGCTGCATCACAGACAGGAGCACCTCTGATGGTGAACTCAACAACGAACCTGGGTGCACAAATGGCAAAACGTCATTTTTTCGGATGAATCCAGGTTCTATTTACAGCATCATGATAGTCGAATCCGTGTTTGGTGACATCACGGTGAACGCACATTGGAAGTGTGTATTCGTCATCGCCATACTGGCGTATCACCCGGCGTGATAGTTTGGGGTGCCATGGGTTACACGTCACAGTCACCTCTTGTTCGCATTGACGGCACTTTGAACAGTGGACGTTACATTTCAGATGTGTTATGACCCGTGGCTCTACCTTTCATTCAATCCCTGCGAAACCCTACATTTCAGCAGGATAATGCACGACCGCATGTTGCAGGTCCTGTATGGGCCTTTCTGGATACAGAAAATATTCTGGGCTCTCATACTGAGAGGACATTAGCCAAGCCATCTCTCATCTTGGTCTTTCGCTCTGAGAGGATATTAGCGGCAACAGTTCTTTGCTGCCGGGAAGATTGTTGCAATTAGAGAAGTTTATGGACAGCGGTCTGTTATCGGAGTATTGTAGGAGTGTACTTCCGAGACACCACACGCCGACCGCGCAGCCGCACTGTCGGAGACCGCTGCTGCAACAGGAATATTATGGTGAGATCGCTCCCACTTCGGCCTGTGTTACTAGTAACATTAAATTGTTGGATCACATGCAATTGCTGTTTCTATAGAGGTTTCATCAAACTTTGGGGTGTAGTGGTGCTTTGTATTTTACATTTTGTGTCGATGTCAGTCAGTCAGCCAAGATATAAGAGATCATGTTTTGGACGTATTTTAACACAGTTCACTGCCAATGCCAGTCAGGAGGGTAATTTGTAAATTGTTCATTGTGTTTTATTCAGCATTGATCTGAAGGTTATAATACAATTATTGTGATTCAGTAGAGCCTTTACTTTCAGTAGTGGAGCCTGAATTCACCTTTTGCTTTATTTTATGTTTGTGTTTGATGTCATTGAACACCGTAAGTGTTTATGATCATTCATGTCTGGAATTAAAAATAGGTGTAATTTATCATCAATGTTACCACTGCAGATTAATTAGGGGTGACAGGGCCATATTTAAATCCATCGTTATCCATTTTTGCTTTCAGTTCCACTCCCAATTTCTCTGTAAGGTGTCTGTCAGGGGCAAACACACGCAAAATCGTACAAGAATGGATGGGTCGTTACATATGGTGACCCTGCAGGGATTAGTAATTTTGGGATCTTCCTGAGATGCAATTAGGAGAAACTTCAGTTTTGTTTTCCATTGTGATCAAACTTGTCTGATCATTTTGATAGTAGAATCACATATAAAAATAAGTAGTATAAGATTCTTTGTTTATTTTTTTACCATGCTGCAAACACGTTGTTCTTTTGATATTTTTGTTGTGTTTGCTAATGTTACTTGTACTCATCAAATGCTGAACAGTAGGTGCACAACAATTTATGGGGCAATCCTATTAGCAAGTATAAGTTGGTGGCATTTCTGTTCACTGCTCACAACCAGTTTAGCATTTTGTTTTGTGATTGGTATTTTGTTCTTTTTTTATTGGTGGGACTAAAATATATGTTGTTGTTGAGTGTATGATTAACATTAAATTGCAAATGTTGACGAGAGCAAAAGCCAGGGCCACAGCAGAGCAGAATCTCATCTGTAATAGTGATAAAATGGGTGACATTCGTGAGGGTACTGCAAGTGAAAGTGACGAACATAAATTGCAGATTGTTCAGAAAATGCAAAAATACGCTGAATCCGCTGACTGTAGGAATACAAAAGACCAAAGTCAGGGGTGCGCTTCTAGGAAAAAGCATGGATATTTCAAAACAGACGCAGTTGGAGTTTGAGTGTCAGAGGCATAAATAAACGGCGAATTTGTTTGTAAGCCCAAAGCTTTCAATTGATGTCAGTATTGGGACAACGCCAGTACGAGTCCACTCTGCATTGCTGCCAGATGTTTCCAAGATGGCGGCGATGACGTCATCCAAGATGGTGTCACGTAGATTTGGAAACAGTGTATAACACCCCCCTCCCCCGTAAAAATGGCACGAAGTTCAAATTCCAACAGGATAATGCACCACACCTGTATTATCTCTACTAAGCAAAGAAAATGATGGAAAGATATGTCAGTTGTGCTACCTCCACTAACCTAAGACACCTGACCACCACTTCCTCCTATGAACTGGTGCCAAGTTTAAATTCCAACAGGGGAACACACCATACCCCTGTTATCTCCACTAAACAAAGAAAATCGCTGGAATATATCTCACTTGGGCTACCTTCACTAACCTAAGTCAACCGACCGCTAATTTCTTCTACAAACTGATGCCAAGATTGAATTTTGGTGGGAAGATAGTTTACTTGGGGTTTCGCTGCTGGCGCAAAATAAAGGACACTTGTACTAACTACAGTCAACTCCTCTGCCTAAGGATTCGTCGGAAAAAAGAGCTTGTCTTTATTATTTAATCATTCTCAAGCAGGTGTGTTCGCCACTGGTTCTGGACTCCAGCTGGCTCAGTTCAATTTGTCACCACCAGAGAGCAGTAAGTCTCAAGTTTCATCTAATAGATCGACTACGGCTGCTCATGGCATCAGCTGCTGCAGGTAATACAGCTCATTCGAATGAGGTTGTTCCGATAATCTCGGAGCTTTGACAGAGAGGTATCATCGAATAAGTGTGGAGACGGTAGTTCGAGAACTGCACAAGCCAGCACACAAAACATACCCTCGCATGCATGTTATGATTAAAGGGTTGGTTGACTTGTGGCAAGCTGATCTTCTAGGTATGTGCAATATTCTCAAGAGAATAATGGTTTGAAATACATTTTAATGGTTACTGATACACACTCAAAATTTGCTTGGGCATTACCCATCAAAACAGAAACTGTTCATAATGTCGCTGATGATTTTGAGCGTTTGCTACAGACAGGAACAAAACGATGCCCAGACAATCTCCAAACCGATCATGGTGGGGAGTTCTACAACAGGTATTTCAAGACAGTGATGCAGCGGTATGGAATACATCACTACTCGACATTCACTCACCTGAAAGCGAGCATCGTGGAGCACCTGAACAAAACAATAAAAGGTCGAATGTGGATGCATTTTAATCTTTCCGGCTCATACAAATGGACAGATATCCTCCCAGAAATAATTGCTCAATATAATAGAACCAAACATAGCACAATAAAAATGAGACCAATCGATGTTCATGATAATGGACTCATGGATACCGTGTATTTTCACATTGGATCCATGCAAACAGAAATTTAATCTAGGTGATTTGGTGTGTATCTTAAAACACAAGACGACATTTGAGACATACCTACCGAACTGGTCAACTGAGATATTTACAGTTTAGAAGGTGCAACAAATGAATCATAGAACTTATGTATTGAAGAACAGTAAAGGTGAAGAAATTGCGCGCTCCTTCTACACTGAGGAGATGCAGAAAAGCTCAGAACCAAGTATTTTTCTCGTGGAGAGTCATAAGACGTCGGGGAAATAAGGCATTAGTCAAATGGCTTGGTTTTCCTGCTAAACAAAACAGTTGGATTGATGCAGCCGATTTGCTATACAATGGACATGACGACCACCACAGTAGTGTAACATGTGTGCTAGAAGACATATTAGAGGAGGTGTTCTAGACAAACTACCTGTGGAATTACACATCCCTGGATATAACTACTGTGGGCCTGGAACAAAGCTTCAGAAACGCCTGGCCCGAGGCGATAAGGGAGTCAATCTGCTTGACGAAGCGTGTATGGAACACGACACTGCACACGCAGCAAATAAAGATCTATCAAGTTGTTACATTTCAGAAAGGATTTTAGCTGATAATGCTAAGGCAATGCGGAGAAGAAAGAACATTGGTATAGGTCAATGCATTGCAGCATTTGCAGTTGATAAAACCATGCATTGAAAAATCAAGTTGGGTTTAGGAATGATGAATTTCAAGCGAATTATGAGCGCTGCATGTTGCGCACCAAACATCAAGAAGAAGAAGAAGGCCTGTTTGAAAAACTGTATCCTGACAGCAATGTTTGCAGCTAAAAATGCAGTGAAACGGAAAGATGCCCAAAGAAGAAGATGATCAGTTAAAGCACCTCGCGTTCTACCAATACCCAAGACATCCGGCGGCTTTCCTTTTCTCATACAGGCCCTCTCCATGCTCGCGGTGGTAGGTTCCCTCACTGATGGTGCTGCAGCTATTGCTCAAACAGTCAAGAATGGGCAAAACTCCCAAGTGCAGTTAGAAGAGGCGAGAAGACATAACCGCATGATGGAAGCTGCAGCAATCGGAAAAGGACTATACTTGAAACCATACAGGAAAGGGCTTGGTCTATTCATAAATTTAGAAAAGCCCATTAGCAGTCCTACCAGATCGACCAATCACAAATACAGGCCTTCTTAAGTTATTTAGAGATAAATTCAAGGTTCCAAGATTCCGTGGAGTGTTTCTGTAGATACATTACTGACAACTATGTGGAAAACTGGTGAATGCAGTATTGTGAATTTAGATGTTGCTGGAAGCCCCGGCACCCACTGGGTGGCATATGTTATGAAAGACGCGGATACCATTTACTATTTTGACTCATTTGGTGACCTGCAGCCACCAGAAGAATTAAAACAATACTTCACTCACAGAAGAGAAGTACTTTACAATTATTGACGCTATCAATACTTTAATACACATCAAGGGAGCACCAATTTAATATTGGAGGGCAGCGTGGAGGGTAAAAATCGTAGAGGGAGACCAAGAGATGAATACACTTAGCAGATTCAGAAGGATGTAGGTTGCAGTAGGTACTGGGAGATGAAGAAGCTTGCACAGGATAGAGTAGCATGGAGAGCTGCATCAAACCAGTCTCAGGACTGAAGACCACAACAACAACAACAGACATCTATGCATCATGCTTCTTTTGACGTTCACAAAGAAGAAGCATGCTGTATAAGGAGGAGATTTAAACATTCATTCATCAGTTGAGGTTCAGATGCAATGTCATACACTTTGACATTAAAAGGACGATCATCTGTACTGCGTGCAAATTACTTCCCACCAACTGATTTGAGCGCTGGTCAATGGAGTATTGCATTGATTCGACTGAAGACATACAACTGCATCCCAAATATCACTGAGACTAACAATAAACTACATCTCGAGATTAATGGTGGAAAAGATATTCTGGAAATAGAACCGGGTGCACACGATACCGACAATTTAAACGAAGCCTTAAAAGAGTCTGGAAAAGGTGTTGAACTACGTGCAAACAGCAATACACTTAAATCTGAAATAAGGACTGCAAATGCAATGATTGACTTTAACCAGAAAGGTTGAATAGTGTGCCTGCTGGGATTCATAAAAGGACAGATTCTGAAGAACGATCCAAGTAAATTTTACTAGTCGAATCAGACAGTGGACATACTCCCACTCAGCAAAATACATGTCAAGTTAACATTGCAACAAACTCCCATCTCAACGATAGTCTAATTCACACTATTTATGGATTGTTCCCCTCAGTTGCAATGGGGTATAAGATTGTTGAGACCCCTGCCAATGGAATGTATCTTCCAGTGACAGCTCAGACATTGGACTATTTGGAGTTGCATATTATTGACCAGAATAATCAACTTGTTGACTTTCGTGGTGAGGAAATCACTGTACGATTACATCTAAGACAGGATGGGCATACGGTGTAAAACAAGCGCACGCAATCCACAGTGTGCCACTTTGGTACCAAACAACAAAGTGACAATACATGCGAACTGCAATCTTCTTAAATCGGTTGGTCTGAAGCCACGCAATAACATTATCACACAATATAACCAATCCAGTAGAAAATTATGAGAGAATTTTACATCAGGAATACTTCTCTCATAAGACTGACAGCTTCAACCACATCCAAGCTGACACGTAACGCATTAGCATTCTTCTTCCAAGAGATACGCTATGAACTAAGTGGGTCTGAGATTGACTGTACACGCAGTGTAGGCGTAACATCAACCCTTAAAACATATGTCTCGGCGTCACCAGCAGATTTACATAGTTTAGAAAATGCAGGCTGGTTGATAGACGAGCCAGAGGCTAGAGCAGTTGAACAGTACAAGCAATTTACTGCATGCATACCCCTAAAAATACTAATGGGATACTTTGAGGACATGAGGTAGATTATAATGAATGCTAAACAAGAACTCATTCTGGTGCGGAGTGCGACGGGAACATCTGTTACATTCAAGGAGCTCAAGAGGAGAATATGATCACAATCAACAAAATAATATGGAAAATGCCTCACATCAGTGTATCCAATGAGGAGCGTCTGTAGCTTTTAAAAGTCCTGAATCCAGGTACATTTCTGTCACTGACATTTCGCTCATGGGAGATTTTCGAGTACTCAGTGTTACTGACAGTGAGCAAACAAACATGGGCTATTAAAACATCCAGCAATCTAGGGACCCCAAGATTCATCGTACTTGCGTTTCAGATTGATAGAAGAGGTAATACAGCACATGATTCCACCGTGTTCGATAACTGCAAGTTAACTAATGCCAAAGTCTACCTCAATTCAGAATTCTACCCATATGACAATCTACATCTGCAGTGGAATAAAAATATATTTTGCCTAGCATATGACATGTATGCAAGGTTTCGCCCTTCTTACTATGAAATTGCTGAAGGAGAGGGGTGGGGGTGTCTACTTGGTCCACATAAATTCAAAGAGCTTTCATTGATCATTGTAATATACTACTCTAAACAGAATGAGATAATTAAGTCTGGAACTCATTTCTACCACGGAATTCACTTTGATGATCCTGGGATACCCTATAAAGACATGGTGACTGCGCTTAAATTATTCAGTCACATGGACACCATAGTCTATGTGAAAGGAAAGGACAGAATTTCCTGGATGTGATGAATATTTAAATTTGCTTCTATTCAAGAGCTGGAATTCTACAGCTGTCTATCTATCCATCGACTCAAGAGCATTTATCAAAAAAGTGCAATTGTATCTGCATATGAGAATCTAAAATTACTATGGGGTGTGCCGGGGGAAGTGTTCGGCTTCTACTCCTGCTGGGGCTACACATGGCATAGCACGTCTCTCTGGCTGTGTGACACCGACTCCCACCCCTGCAACCACTACTCTAGGTATACAGCACACGCCGTGTGATATACCTGTAACATAAATAAGAAAACTACAAGTTTAATGATGTAGACTTAAAAGAGCAATTAATAATAAGTCTCAATAATGGTAATTATTTGCTGTAATGATAATGTTCAGAAGCATTCACCTTCTGTGCTCCAGCTCCATGGTTTGAACAACTCATTGCCACATTCAGACAGGTCTCCCACCCGCCCAGGCAGATCGAACTCCTCCTCTAAAAGATCCATAATTTGACGTCTTGCTGCAGTGGCCGCCATTTCACCTCCTGCCTTGCATGCTGTCCTCAGTGCATCCATCCCTATGGGTGGAATTATCATGATCTAGAAGGAATAGAAAAGAATATCTCTAACAAGGCTCAATCTAGACACTTGGAAAACCAGTATATATATTATAGGAAATTATTTGATTTAAGAAGTAAGTTTTTACTACAAAATGTACTTACATTCGAGCTGAGCTTGAGCCCTCTCGAACTCCAGCTGCTGATCAAGCTCTTCCAGCATTTGTGGGATGTAATCTAGAAAGATGGAGAAGACTGAGTATAATATTGAGTATGGAAGAAAATCTCTGTAGAATAAGCGTAATCACTTAAGGGTGCTGCAGTCAGAGGTCCAAAACAGATATAACATAGAGACACAGAACACATAGACTTACAAATACATACAGTCCGTTAAAATACATAGCAATTTGCATAGAGAGCAGTCCAAAACGGATATAACAGAGACACAGAACATGTAGACACACATACAATCCGTTAAAAGACTTGGCAAACTGTATAGAGAGTGGTCAAAAACAGATATAACATTGAGACACAGAACACACAGACACACACACACACACACACACACACACACACACACACACACACACACACACACACTCACACACACACACATACACAAAATGTGTTAATGGACAAAGCATTCTGTATAGAATGAGGTACAAAACAGATATAACACGCATACACTGAGTTAAAGAGTGTTGATATGGGAACACTGGAAATGTACTTACCAGGTAATTGAACTTCCTCTACACGACACTGTTTGCTGCTGCTGCAACTGGCACTGTCACTGCTCTTGGTGCTGCCTGTATGCTTCATATTGAACGAAAGTAGACTGCACTGAACCAAATATAGGTGCAGATTGAGGGTGAATTGGGTTGTGGTTTGGTTTATATAGGTTCTATGATGTAGAGTCACCTGACTAATGGAGTAGCCAATAGGTGAGCAGCATTCTAGCGGTAGGGTGTGCTACACCTTTTGGAACACTGCGCCCCTAGTGGGAAACTGAAATTTCTCATTTGTTCATTAAATATCAAATTGGTCCATTAAAATTAGAATGGAATTAAGTAATTTGGTAACTGATACATTAGATGAGCAATGTGGATGTTACTTTAGTTAGGATATTTACAGAAGACTCCAGCGAGAGTATGAAGGTGCAGACTGTAAGCTGTGGTGTCAGGGGTCGCATGCTTGCGGGTCGCTGACAAGATGCGTATGCCGTTATGAATGCAAGAGAGAGAGATCAGATGATCTTGGGACCTTTCAGTGGCTGTGTGTGTGCTAGAGCACATGTTGAAGAAAATGTATGCAGCCATCTTGAATAACAGTACTTGCATCATCACCTGATGACATGAGAGCACCCTCTGGGGGCGACGAACTGAACTAATCCAGTTGGAGTCCAGACCCAGTGCCGAACACACCTGCTTGAAATTGGTTAAATAATAAAGACAAGCTATTTTTTCTAATGAATCCTTAGGTAGAAGAGTCGACTGAGGTTAGTGCTAGTGTCCTTTCTCTCGCTCCAGCTGTGGAACCCCAAGTCACCTATCTTCCCACAAAAATTCAAACTTGGCGCCAGTTCATAGGAGATTTTGGCAGTCAGTTGACTTTGGTTAGTGGAGGTAGCCCAAGTGAGATATCTTCCATTTTTTTCTTGTCTCGTAGAGATAACAGGGGTGTGGTGCATTATCCTGTTGGAATTTGAACTACACGCCATTTTTCTGTGGTAGGGGGACGGGGCACTTTCCTGCCAAAATTCAAGCTTCCCGCCATCTTGAATGATGTCTTGGCCGCCACTTTGGATGATGTCATGCACTGTTGCCAAGTCTACACGACACCATCCAGGAGAGATCTGGCAACAACGCAGAATGGACTCGTACCATCATTTTCCTAATACTGATTTCAACATTGGAATGGACTTTCTATCTATGCATAATGCGATACTCGATTTCTGACGAGGGGAATTGATGCTAGGAGAAGACGACAAAATTGAAATTCGGTTCGATAAGCAAGCAACCCTGGGACAAATTCATAAGAGCTGCCTTAGGCTCAGGCTGCCTCAAATCAGGCGGATCTCAGAAAGGAATCGCACAATGGAAAGAGTAGAAGAGAGTGCGAGTCCATTTAAGTGCAGTTGACGGAAGTCCACAGGGAAATTAACACAAAATTAGAAGAAATAAAAGACATAAGGAATGCTGACAAGGAAGGATTGGATAACATGTTGAGGGACAATGTCGAAGTCTTTCTTCCAAAGATGGGTTCGATCCAGGGTTACCAATACAGGTGAAAAAACACAAACCTTTCCGGGTACCAGCACACACCATTCCATGGTAATACTGAGATCGCGTTTTGACCGAACTGTAGAGAATATTAAAGAAGGATGTAATTGAACACTCGAAACCTCAGTATAATAGCCCCTTGTGGATTGTGGACAAGAAGAATGGAGAGATTCGGCTCATGTTAAATTCTAGACAAATTAACATGATTATTGTACCTGAAACTGACAGACCGAAGAGGCTCGACTACCTGCTTTAGAAGTTCCATGGAATTTCGGTGTTCTCTTCCCTCGATATGCGATCGAGCTTTTGGCAAATTGTATTAGACTCTGATTGCTGAAAATACACAGCATTTATTGCGTTTGGTAGGTACTACCAATTCAAAAGACTCCCCTTTGGTTTAAACATTTCGTCAGTGGCTTTTATTAGGGGTCTCGGAACAATTCTTGATGACAAACTGAGGGATAAAATTACATGTTATGTAGATGACATTCTCATACCGGAGAATACCTGGGAATCACACAACGCTCGCCTAGGAGAAGTTTTATCCAAGCTGAGAAAACGTTGGATGGCCATGAGCATAAATAAGTCGTGTTTCGGAGGAAGAAAGGTACATTTTGTGGGACATATCATCTCAGGGGAGGGAATCACACCCGAACCAGAGCAGATAACCGCAATTGCAGATTTTACAACACCATGACCAGAAAACAATTAAGAGGATTTCTTGGCGTCATAAATTTTTACAAAAAAATTTATATACGTATCGGCATTGGCGACCCCGCGACTTTGTCATTTGATGTAAAAAAATATGCCGTGGGTATGGGACGAAGAGGCAGATTCAGAGAATTCAATGTCCTCAAGTCAGCTCTCGCGAAAGTGCCGATAATGTCACATCCTGATTTGTCACAGGATTTCTGTGTGGCCAAAGAGGCGCAAAAACTGGGCTGGGAATCATGGTATTTCAGGAAAAAGAAGAAAACGGGAAGAGGATACATAAGACAATTGCGTTCAGCAGTAGGATGTTAACATAGAGCAAGAGGAATTACTCAGCAATAGAACTTGAGGCCCTATCTGTGGTCTGGGGATTCCAGAAGTTTAAATATTTTCTGTTTGGACGAAAAACGCGGGTCTAGACAGATCACAGAGATCTGGAGTTCCTCCTAACGGCAAAACCAACTCATGGAAGACTTGCAAGGTGGGTCGCTGTTTTCCAGGAGTATGACTTTACAATGATCTACGTCCCAGGTCCAATGAATGTCATTGCGGACGCTCTATCCCATTCTCCTCTGGGGATAACAGAATCTGTGGCAGAAGAACTCGAACGGGAGCATTTTTCTCTGTTCTACCTGCGGAAAGTGGCGTTTGAAAATTATATCCCTGTCACAATGCATGCCATTAAGAACAAACAGGATAAAGATCCCGTACTACTAGAGATAAAAGAAAAGTGGAAAGACAGGACCCAAACCAAAATCAGGCAGCACTACCTTTTACGCAAAGGGATACTCTTTTAGAGGAGAAACCCTGATGAATCGTTGTGGGTAATGTGTGTACTGGATGAGGTAATCAACAAACTCATTTGGTATACACACCTCAGCTTTGCTCGTTTCGGAGCCCTGAAATGCTTACTCAAATTGAGGAACGTTTGCCACTTCAACAACATGGAGAGAAGAATCCGCAGGGTTCTGTCAGTGTGTAAGAAGTGCCAGAAGGCGAAGACAAGTGCAATGGCAATGCAAGCACCACTGTACCCTATAGAACCATAGAAATCACGACACACTGCGGCAACGGGCTTGATGGGGCTTTACCGACCACACAAAGGGGGTATAGATATATTATGGTGGTCCTCCAGTTAACCTCCAAATTTGTGACTCTGACTCCATTAAAGCGAGCGAATGGGAGAACAGTGAGCCGAGCACTTTGCAGAGATTTCCTCATGCAGGTAAGAACTGTGGATTGTATTCTGTCGGATAACGGGCCACAATACAAGTCAGTGATGTGGAAGAGGACACTGGAGAGGCACAAGATTAAGCCAGTGTTCATATTCTGCTTCCACCTCGACTCTAACCCGTCTGAAGGACTGCACTGCAGCAAGAAGCATGCCACCTGTGACGTCTTCCTAAAAGACTTCCAGGATGTCACGAACGAGCTACCCCGCAGTACAACATTATCGGCTCCTATCATGGTACTAAAAAAATAGAGACCCAACAGATACGCTTTGACAACTCCAAAGACACGTCGGCAACATCAAGTCATCGTTGAGGAAGCTCTGCACAACATTCGTCTGGCAGGGGAAGGGTTAAAAACACGCACAGGTAAAGAGGCTCGTGTATGCCAATTTGTGGTTGGAGAGAAGGTACAGGTTAAGATGCGCCATTTGTCCAACAAGCAGAAAAAACAGTGCCACAAGTTCTTCACAGTGTAAAGTGGGCCCGTACGCGTTCAGAGAATAGCACACTCGAACGCGCTGGAGGTCAAGTCTGTAAAAACGGGAAAGTCACTTGGGGTGCATCCGATTTCCCACATCAAACCATTCTTGGATAACATGTAAATAACATCTTGGGTTGTCGAGTGTTCTGCCGGATATCAGCGTCGTACATGCACGATATTTCAGTAGCGTAACTCGTTACCTTCATCAGGTGCGACCTAAGACTACTCCTCGAGTGGACCTGGTCCAGTATTTATGCCCGTGGCCTTCCCCCTTCACCAGGTGCTCCCTCTGCGCTCCGCGCCCGCTCGCTGCGATCTTTTGGAGCATTGCCATTCCCCTTTCCCGTCCGCTGCAGTCCTGGGTGTTCTCTTTGCGGTCCGCGCCCGCCAGATACGCTCCTGGGTGTTTCATCTTTGGTCTCTTGCTCTTGGAATCCCACTCCCTGTGATCTGCTGGAGCGTAGCCGTTCTATTTTCAGTCCACTGTGGTTCTAGATGTTCCCTTTGTGGTCCGCGCCCGTCAGTCCCGACCCTGGGCGTTCCATCTTCGGTCTGGTGCGCCTGGAACTCATCAGGTCGCACCTGATGAAGGTAACGAGTTACGATACCGAAATATCGTGCAAGTACGACGCTGATATCCGGTAGAACACCCGACAACCCAAGATGTCATTAGATCACCGGGAAAGCGTGAAGAATTACAACATGTAAATAACTGCAAACAGTAAACGTAGAATTAGAAGAAGATATTTAGATTAAGTAAATTAAGTCTGATGTGTCATGTTATAGAAGTAAGTAATCGACAAGAATTCCTGGCAAACACTGTTTAGTTGAGAGGTAGATATACTTTCTGGGGAGGCTGCACCAGTAGGTGGCTCTCTGTTGAAAGGCGATAAAAGAGATCACAGAATTCATATCTCTGTCAAAGGGGACAAAAAACTTGAGGTGGCCTGTCCCGCATGCCGTTGTGAGGACGCAATGTTGCATTTACTTAAGCCAAAGTGTACAGTGGTTTTGAGGTGGCAAGCTAAGCGCATTAGCGTACGTAGCGCACCTTGGTACACAGATTTCTGTGAGAATAGAGTGATGAAGTCGCAGAAGGAGTGGACATTAATAACGGTGTTTAAGAATACTTCTTGAGAAATTTAAGTTTTCTGGACAACTGCGTGTGTGAGCAGTGGGTTGCGTTTGTTTTCTCTATGTGTTTGCATTACACTAATAAAATTCCTGTCAACAGGTATAAAGAGACCATAATATGGGCAAGGGTTAACAGGAGAAGAGCAAGAGGATTCAAAAGGCGTAACTATACTGGGCAAGCCTGGATAATTAGGTAAGATAAAAAACAAAAGAATGGCTCTGAGCACTATGGGACTTAGCGTCTGAGGTCATCAGTCCCCTAGAACTTAGAGCTATTTAAACCTAACTAACCTAAGGACATCACACACATCCATGCCCGAGGCAGGATTCGAACCTGCGACCGTAGCGGTCACGCAGTTCCAAACTGAAGTATCTAGAACTGCACGGCCACACCGGCCGGCAGATAAAAAAATAAAAAATAAAAAGTTTGTTGTATCTGCTTGACTCACATGGGCTGCTGCAGGGACATCAGACCTGGTGTAGTACCCCGGAATGCGTCGACTAATACCGGGTGGTATATAAAACATTTTTTAAAATTTACTTAGTTTGTTTAGATGGGCATCTCTGTGGTAGTTATAAAGGTGAAGGAATCCCAGTCCCCTGAATCCAGAGATCCCATTTCCACTCAAGTCTGATTAAAAAAATTGATACTAAGACACGATTCATTTTTATAAGGAAACTTAATTTTGTTCTAATGTTATGTTTTTGGTGTATATGTTTGATGGAATGTATTTATGTACAGTTAAAAATAATTAATATATGTAAAATTTTGTACATGACCAATATGGAAATTGTGGTCATCCCTTATTGTAGAAAAATAAGTTCCTTATATAAAGTCATTATGTTAATGTGTTCAGCACAGAATTCAGATGGGGTGAAGTGAGGCGACATGGAAATTGGCACAACACACTTTGGATGGCATGGCAACGAGGATGGTGGCAATTGGGAGATGAGAGAACAGCTGGAGGATGAATGCAGACCAACTCCTGGGTTGACAGAGCCTGTGGTACATCTGTCACTCACTAAAAGCTGATATGTAGAGGTCTATGACGTGCAGCTGGGATACAAGTGGTCCCAATGTGTACACAGTGGATGGGAGGCCAGTTCGAAGAAGCATCATCGGTACCTTCTTATTGTCACTCGCCGTGTCTGGCGGTGCAACAGTACTGCAGAACCTCTTTGTGCCTCATGGCACCTTCACTTAACACCTGAGCCAGGCAACGGCTAACGTCTTATGGTATATCCTCCCTACCCACCACTAGCCAAAGAAGAAGGAGTTACATCTTGGAACCTGTCCGCATCAGGTCTCTGCAGATGAGGACAAATCAGAGGATCATTGGTCTCTCGTGTGAGGGACATCTATGCCAAGCTTTAATGAGGGAGCGGTCCTTCCAGCTGTTGCGCCAAAAAGTACCTCACTACACGCAGCAGCACTGTGGCCCACAGTCAGCACAGTTGCCTCTGCGTCAAGAAAATATGGGTCGCCAAGGGGACATTTTGCTACCATTGTTGGCCTCACTGGGCTCTCATATGCTCCTGATCGCGCTCACCAGTTTCATTGTTCCTCCCGTTCCTGCGACATAAACATTACCAATAAGTGTATGTGTGTAGCTACAAACAATCGGACACCAATGCGGTGAAGTTGTCCCTCATAAATATGATACAAAACTAAATAAAAAAAATAAACCCCCAACATTCAGACAAACCTGAAATGAATTATATTTTGTTTACAACTTTGATAATCTGAGACAATCTAGGAATTATGTCTTATGTGTGATTTTAATTGTCATTTTATTTCACTTCTACATTTTATCCACATTGTCTTGTTTTGAATGTCTACGTTAGGTTAATACACAAAGTACTTAGGTGGTCGTTCCATATTATATAAATATCGAGAGAACTGGTCAATTTTTGCTTCTATGTGGATTTACACAATCGCACGCCAGCCAAGCACTGGACTTGGGCAGACATTGCTAGGATTGTATAACTAAGACACTTAGAGCACAAACAAATACATGTCCAGTAACAGTGACACAAAGTGTGTTTACAGACTGTACTAACGACTATTTTCCTCGCCTTAATTGTAAAGGAACGGCCACGACATTACTGACACTCTGATTTCCATTTAGATTATAAAAATGTTTACTTACTTCAAATTGTATAGGGACTGATGTCTGAGTTTTCAATGGGTCTTCAGTCAAAATCATGGGTTTGCCATTCGGATGAAAAGCACGAAAGTGCGTACCTATGTATATTGATTTTGCAACGTGAGTCCTTGTATTTTACATTTCCTTTTTTACTCTGGCCATGAATTGTTCATAATTGGCAAAGAAATTACAGTAAAAGCTAAGAAAAATTCATGACCACGTCAGTAAATGTGAATTCCATCAACGAAGGCAGTATCCCAAAGATGAGTGAAAGAATGACTGAAAAAGGGCAGCTGGCAGTCAGTTGTCAGTGAATAAAACTCTCGAAAAGGTTTTCAATCGTGAAAATGATCATCATACTAATTTTGTAACAGAGGAGGTGACACAAAATGAGTCATCACCTGTACTCCAAAATAAAGGGGGCTATGTAAGGTGGCAACGGTCTTGCACCTTACTTGAGTCCATTTAACGTGACTGTGATCCCTTTGCGAGCACTTTGGGTCAATAAAAACGACTGACAGCGGCGCAATCGCATTGGAGATAAGTCGTTGTTGTTTGTTGGAGTAATACTCTAAATTACGGTGTAGGAAATCTATTTGGAAACACATCGGCACGCTGGCTATGTAAAACAGCGACAATTACGCGATTTTGTAGTTATAAGATTTTGCGGAGATGCAGTATGCGAGACAGAGCTCGGCTACCTTTCCAGCTAGTCACCGAAGGCCATAGCCTGGCGACATGAATGGTGAACTGGAAAGTTCTGTAAGCCATTTAGAGAGGCCACAGTGGCTGCCAGCCTCTGGGGGACGCGCGGCTGCAGGTGTTCAAGTGGATGGCTGGACGGGCTTTCCTGTGTGTGCTCTCGCTCATGTCCCCACTAATTTTACGTCTCCGAGTAACTCAAGCGGGGCAGGCCAGGAGTTCCGAATAACAAAACTTTCAATGCAGGATTCTGTCTTCGCTACAACAGGGAATCTTGCCGGGAAAATCTCGAGTGGTCCCTTAGGAGAAAAATTCCAGTAAACGTGTTATTGCCCACAGCTGTGAGTCTTCCCAGCCGGCGTGGGCGGAGTTTACTTGTGAAATTTTGTAGAAAGGGAAGAATTGTGGAAAAGAGTTCTATTCCCAGGCCATACATTGGTCGACACTGGCAAACTGGGTATTTTGAGAGCTTCTACTGATGTGATTCGCTTGGTAAAAGTTGAGGTGGGAAAACAGAGGTGAAGAGTGATCTTGCTCGACTCTCTATAGAGGTCTTCCGTTCTGGGCTCTCATACTGAGAGGACATTAGCCAAGCCATCTCTCATCTTGGTCTTTCGCTCTGAGAGGATATTAGCGGCAACAGCTCTTTGCTGCCGGGAAGATTGTTGCAATTAGAGAAGTTTATGGACAGCGGTCTGTTATCGGAGTATTGTAGGAGTGTACTTCCGAGACACCACACGCGGACCGCGCAGCCGCACTGTCGGAGACCGCTGCTGCAACAGGAATATTATGGTGAGATCGCTCCCACTTCGGCCTGTGTTACTAGTAACATTAAATTGTTGGATCACATGCAATTGCTGTTTCTATAGAGGTTTCATCAAACTTTGGGGTGTAGTGGTGCTTTGTATTTTACATTTTGTGTCGATGTCAGTCAGTCAGCCAAGATATAAGAGATCATGTTTTGGACGGATTTTAACACAGTTCACTGCCAATGCCAGTCAGGAGGGTAATTTGTAAATTGTCCATTGTGTTTTATTCAGCATTGATCTGAAGGTTATAATAAAATTATTGTGATTCAGTAGAGCATTTACTTTCAGTAGTGGAGCCTGAATTCACTCTTTTGCTTTATTTTATTTTTGTGTTTGTATTTGATGTCATTGAACACCCTAAGGGTTCATGTTCGGAAGTAAAAATAGGTGTGATTTATCGTCAACGCTACCACTGCAGATTAATTAGGGGTTACAGGGCCATATTTAAATCTAGCTTTATCCATTTTTGCATTCAGTTCCACTCCCAATTTCTCTGTAAGTTGTTTGTCAGGGGCGAACACACGCAACGGGTGTGGTGTTACACATCATCCCTGTTTTCTGTTTGCGTGTGTTGACTGATTGTAGTCTGTGTTTTTGTTACTGGCTGTGTTACTGTTCCAGCATTGTGAACGCCAGTTTTCTCTAAGACGAGATTTAGTTTCCCATATGCGGCCTGTTATGTTCATTTGATACAGAATCAGGTAGGGTAGTATTTTGCTCTCAGTCTTGCCTCAATGGCCTATTATTCACATTTCCGCTGTCATAGTAATAACTGTTGTGAATGTGTGGTGACTGTCTACCCCCTCTTCCTCTACACGGCCTTGATTACGATAATTATACCTTGTATTCTGAACCTACACAATTCTAACATTCACGTTCCCTCTGTC
This sequence comes from Schistocerca gregaria, assembly GCF_023897955.1. Taxonomy (NCBI): domain Eukaryota; kingdom Metazoa; phylum Arthropoda; class Insecta; order Orthoptera; family Acrididae; genus Schistocerca; species Schistocerca gregaria. Next base: position 688,027,455 of record NC_064921.1, on the reverse strand, counting down.
ATTATGTCTGTTGTTTACGTGATTGTTAGAAGACCTGTTATTATTTTGCCTCTGCTCCTCAGCAGCAGCTACTCTTTCTACCAGCTCTAAATATTCAACGAACCTATCCACCTTATCCCTAGGTGTGGAAATGATTCTCTTCTGCCATTACCTAGGCAGCTTTAGCTTACCTTCTAGTTCCATGATAATCATCTCCGTTTTCATCTTTTCTGTATGACAGCCGTGAAACCCACTTCTTAGAGTACTCTTTTACTGATTCACGTCCTGGAGCAAATTTTTTACTACTCCAAAACTCTCTTAAAACATCGTTTTGTTTATTGTGTGACCAATACCCATTAAGACATGCAGATTTAAATTCAGAAAGAATTTTGCATCTTATCATTCCGTCAGCTGACCACCGCAAAGCATCTTCTGACAAATGACTTCCTATAAAAGAAATTTTCTCTCGCTCTGATGATACATTAGGCAAAACATCCTCAAAATCATTCTAGAACTGTAATGGGTGAATTTGTTTGTCAGAATCAAAATGTAAAATCTGACGACGTCCGATGAAAGTAGCGTCAACTGAAGCCACTTGCTGTACAATAGTATTACCAGAATTAGCACAGGTTACTCTATTTTCTATGTTAGTAGTACTATTACCTAGTTGTTCTAGTTGTATTTCTACTGCTTCCACTCCGTCATAACATCGTTTGTCCACATCCTCACATACTTGCACACAATCTGCTTTAACTTTCTTAATATCTTTATGACAGGCATTTACTCCACTAGTTTCTTCTTCAAATCGATTAGGGCAAAGTTTGAATTTGTTGCATTTTCTTTCTGACAACTTCCCTTCCAGAGGTTCATCTGCATCCTTAAAATCTTTGCAAACTTTGTCAATTCCACTTTTGAAAGTACTATGCAGTTTAATTAACTGTTTCCATACTTTGATTTGCAGATCATGGTGAGTAGCATCAAATTTATAATTTAAACTATTCAGTTTTGAGGTCATTTCATCCTTTAATGCTCTATTATTATCTTTCAGTTCTTTATTACTATCCTTTATTTCTTCATTACTAGATTCAATATTACTGTTAAGTTCTTTATTACTACACTCAATCCTACTTTTCAGTTCTTTATTACAATCCTTCAGTTCTTTATTACTACCCCTCAGTTCCTTATGATGCGATTCAAGTTTAGAAATCACTAATTTCATCCAATTTGGTGCTTCTACATTACCACTTGGCGTTTCCATTGATTTTAAAGGAGTTTCTAGCATTCCCTAACTTGGCTGAATCTGAGACACACTGAGCGCAGTTTCATGATCTGATAATGTTATTAATTCTGTCTTCTCCTTTTTGACGTCTACTTCAATTACTTCATCATCAAAAAACGGTTCTAACTTTGCAATATCATTGAAATTCAAATCAGATTCTACTTTTTACAAATCACACTCTGATTTTAGATTTATTGGTTCAACGGAACCATCCTCATTAAACTCAGTTTCTGATTCTGGGGATTCATTGTCAGAGACTGGCTACATCTTAACTTTCCCATAAATCTAAATTATTTCCGAAAAGGCCTTGGAAGGCCCAACAGTACCGACCGGCCGCCGTGTCATCCTCAGACCACAGGCATCCTGGATGCGGATATGGAGGGGCATGTGGTCAGCATACCGCTCTGCCGGCCGTATGTCAGTTTCCGAGACCGGAGCCGCTACTTCTCAGTTAAGTTGCTCCTCAGCTTGCCTCAGAAGGGCTGAGTGCGCCCCACTTGCCAACAGCACTCGGCAGACCGATATGGGCATCGATCCAAGTGCTACCCAGCCCAACAGCGCTTAACTTCAGTAATCTCAGAGGAACCAGTGTTACCACTGCCACAAGGCCGTTGGCTTAACTTTCAGTGAGATCGGGACTATGATAATAAATGAATATTTTGAGATCTAATTGATAGATATATTTGGTAAATTTCCAGACGCACAGTATCGTAATGTTCATGATGTTAATATTAATAAAGTTCTCTATCCTAAACAGCACTAAGAGCAGTTCAGAGGCGACCTCCATGGTAAGTTCCTAATAAATTGTCTTTCGCCCTGACTTTTGATAGCCAAAATAATTGCTCACCTCAAAAGAGGAAAATAATTGTTACCACTTGCCACACGGATTTGTTAACATTATGGACGGAACACTAACAGGTACTTCTGCGAAATCTAAGCGCTCCAGGATGGTGTACAGTCCTCGCGATTTCATTTCCTATTTGTACCGAAAACATGAGTTTAGTTGCGATCTGGCTGTGATGTCATCCGAGGTATCGCATACTCTGGCGTTTGACTGACTCGGATTATACATTGGCTGGGTGCGAAGTGAAGACTAGTCTGCTTGCTTGCTGCGTGACTCATGTGCAGTTCACTGCACGGTTTGGAGCAGGTTAAGCAGATCAACTGCTGTTCCTGCGTCGTGGATTCACTTGTTATAATATGGTCCTCTCTTTGTCTTCTCGTTGTCACTAATGCTGGTCATCCTCTCTGGCTGCACGGAAATTGTTCCACCAACCGGTCCGGCCATCTGGTCGCTGGACGCCAGTGGATTTGGTTTCCCAGTCCACTGACCAGCGGGTTTCTGGACGTCGTCGCCGACTCGTGAAAGTTCGTTGCGAGCGCGCGGAAGCGGCGCTTCAGCATCGGAACTCCCGCGATGTCATGGAGCATACGAGCGTCGTAGTCCCTTGGTAGGTGGAGCACCAGCCGAAGGGCTTTATTCTGCACTTGTTGCAGCGTCTGGATGTGTGTGTCTGTACTCCAGCACTGGCCTGATTAGTGCTAGATAGAGCGTGAGGCCGCAGTGTGGGAGAGGGGGGGGGGGGGGCACTTTCGTCGTGGGGTTCAAGAGGGGGTAGAGCGAGCGTATCCGTCCAAACGCCCGGCCCCTCAGCTCCCTGATATCTGGACCCCAGGTCAGGCGTCGATCCATGGTGACGCCGAGGTACGTTCCACTACGCGACCACGGGATGGGGTCTCCCATGATCCGTACTTGCGGCAGCGCGTCGGGTATGCGGCGGCGCGTGAACACCACCGCCTGGCTCTTCCCGGCGTTGAACTTGAGTCGCCATTTGGTGGCCCAGGCTACAATCTCGTTGCAGGCGAGTTGCAGGCGGCGGCGCATCAGCTGCGCGCTCATGCTGCGCGTGTACAGCGCGGTGTCATCGGCGTAGAGCGCCAGATGAACCCACGGCGTCGTCTTTGGGACGTCGGCAGTGAAGAGGGAGTACAGCAGGGGGCCAAGGACGGACCCCTGCGGCACTCCAGCACGTATGTGGCGCGCCGTTGACACGCCACCGTCGGCACGCACATGGAACGTGCGCCCTCGCAGGTAGGACTGGAGAATGCGGACGTGCGACACAGGTACCCCCTGTACCAGCAGCCTATACAGGAGGCCGTCGTGCCAGACGCTATCAAAGGCCTTGGAGACGTCGAGGAGTACCGCCCCAAGGTACTCGCGACGCTCCAGGGCCCGCATCGCTTGTTCCACCAGTCGCAGTAGTTGGTGCTGCGTCGAATGCCCACTGTGGAAGCCAATCTGCTCGTCAGGAAGCAGGCCTTCGTCTCTGACGTGGCGCTGTAGCCGTTAGGCGAATATCCTCTCGAAGACCTTCGAGAGGGAGGGCAGTAGGCTTATCGGGCGATAGTTCTGCGCCAGCCTGGGGTCCTTGAATCCCTTCGGAATGGCGACCACCTCTGCATGTTTCCACGCATCGGGGTAGGGGCCCGTGCGAAGGATGGCGTTGAAGATAGCTGTGACAACATGCACTGCTTCCGGTGGCAGCTTCTTCAGCAGTGCATTGGCGATCTTGTCGCATCCCCCTGCCTTCCTGGCCTGTAGGAAGTCGAGGTGGTGTTGAACTTCCTCTGCAGTGGTTGGTTCAATGACGTCGCCCGCCTCCTGATGGGTCAGGTACAGCGGAAGACGCTCTTTGCACCTCCTGGATTGTGTCTTCATCGACCACGTCGTCCACAGTGGAGAAGTTCTCCGCGAAGGTGTCCGCGAGCACGGTGGCCTTCGTGTCCGGCTCTGCGGCGACGTCACGGCCAACTTGTAGCGGCGGGATGCGCTGCCCCTTGCGCAGAAAGATCCTGGTCATGGCCCAGGCGCTTCCGTCATCGATCCTGAGTGTGGTTATTTTGCCAGCCCAGTGCCGATTACGGTGGTGGCCGACGGCCGCCGAAATCTCCCGGGGCAAGCGGTTTAGCAGCCGCTTGGTGGCAGGGTTTCTCGTTATCTGGCACTCACGAAAAACCCGGTTTTTCTCTCGGATCAACGCCAAGATGTCCGGCGGAAGCTGCTTGGAGTTGTCCTTCGGCTTCCGCGGTCCTCGCGGCGCTGCTGCATCTGCCGCCGCAAGTGTGTAGTGGGTGAGTGCTGCTAGTGCTGCATCCACCCCCTCCTCGTCAGGGTCAGGTGAGGCTGTGACCGCCTCCGCCAGGTGCTGCTGGAAGTGCGCCCAGTCGTTGATGAGGCGGGCGCTGCGGTGCTCAGGTGGCGTCATACCGTCTGTGTCCAGGTCGAAGATCACTGGCAGGTGATCGGAAGATAGGGCACAGCGAGTGGTCGCGATCGCATTGTGAACTGCCCCTTTCACAATCGCGATGTCGAGCACGTCGGGACGGCCGCGCGTCGGGTAGGAGGGACCCAGCACCACGGCGTCGTGGTCGTTAACGACCCGGAGCAGCCGTCTGCCGCTGATGGTGGTGACCCTGGAGTTCCACTCCGGGTGTTTTGCATTGAGATCGCCGCCGATGAACAGGTTCCCGCGCATCGACAGCAGCGTCTCGATGTCCCTGGAGTGGAGGTGTCCTGACGGCTGTCGGTAGGCCGCCACGAATGTTACGTGGCCCACGGAGGTGTTAACCACGACGCCGGTCGTCTCCAGGGTTGGCGTCTCTGGGAGTTGCACCTGGTGGTGGCGCAGCGACGTCTTCACGTACAACGCCGTTCCGCCGCCGTGGGTGGCCCGGTCGGTGCGGTATCAGCGGAAGTTTGCCGCCCGCACGTCCACGCGCGGCTTCAGCCAAGTTTCTGTGACGAGACAGACGACCACGTGTTCGTCTCGCAGAAACTGGCGGAATTCTCCAGCTTGGGAAAATTCTCCAGCTTGGGAACGTATGCTGTTCGCGTTCCACACGCAAACGGTTAGGCCGTGGATGTGCCTATCCACGTTTGGGTGTGGGAACAGCTGGTGTGGTGGTGCCCTGGGCGGCTGACTGCACTGCAGACGCGATCATCTGCGGGAGTTGTTGCAGGAGCAGCTTGAAGTCCTCCCTCAAGGCCCTGACTTCATCCGCGACGCTCGCTGCGGATGTAAAGTCAGTGCGGGCGCAGGCTTCGGCTGACTGCCACGCCCCTGGACGTCAGCGGGGGCGACAGGGCGCTGCTCAACCGATTTGGCGGGTGCCTTGTCGGTGGCAGCGGATGCATTGCTCCTTCCAGTTTGCAGCCGCGCGGAATGCGCCGGCTGTCTTCTTGATGCGGCGGGCCGGAAGGCAGTGCAGCCGCGGTAACACGCCACATGCATGTGGGCGCGTCCGTCCGCGGGATTTTGCACTCCCGACTGGGATGCTCCCCCACGCATTTGACGCAGCGGGGAGGCATCTTGCAGTACTTCGCTACGTGGCCCAGGCCTTGGCAACTGAATCACTGCGGTGGGCCGCGTCTTCTGCGCAGCTTCTCCACGGTGACGCCGACATCGGCCACGTGGGTCAGCTGAAATATTTTGCGATTCTCGACGATGTCATCGAGAACCGCCATAAATAGCGGCATGTCGGAGAAGTCCCTGGGTGATTTCATACGCGCTGTGGCGCGTATCGGGAAGCCCAAGTCCTCGAGTAGCTCCCACAAGTATCCAGGGTCCATACTGAATGGGAACTTGCGGAACACGACTTTGAGCGTCTTCACCGGCTCCGAGGAGTAGGTGAAGCTGTGCAACCCCTCCCTCTCTTCGAGGCCCATGACTCCAAGGTAATCTTCGGCAGTCTTCGTAATGACGCGGTTCAAGTCGCGCCCTGCGACTCGGAACGTCACGTTTCCTTTGTCTACAGATTTTACTTTTTCTCTGAATTCACGGAAGTCGTCAGTCCACTTGATGACCACGGGAGGTGGTGGGGGCGACTTCTTCTTCTGCTGCTGCTGGCTGTCCATCGGCTCACTGGCATCATTGGAGAGGCCAGAGAACCCGTTGCCGGTGTGCACCGCCGACTGCTGCGCAAGCACCACAGCCCTGGCTGTGTGCTTGCGGGAGGGCTGCATGAAACCCTCGTCGTCCACGGTCGGGGGAAGGTCCTGGATCCCTTCCGCGACGCCTTCCGCTGGGTGCGGAGTGTGGGCGCGCTACTAGACGAGCTAGTAGCGGACCTTTTGGTGTCGGTTTCCGCGCTCGCGTCAGCTGGCCGCTTACGCGACTGCTGCGCCTCTTCCATGGTTTCCGGAGATGGTTTGGCGCCTGGGTGAGGCCCATCAGGAAGGCGAGCTGCCTTTCCTCTTCCGGCGTGTGGGCTGGGTCCCCAGTAGGCGCTGTCTCTGTGGAAGTGGTATCCTCAGGTGTCAGAGCCGTCTCTGTTGCGGCTCGCGTCTGTTGAATAGTCGGCTGTGGCGCGCTTGAGGCCGAGGGTACGGTCGGCGGGCCACCAACATCGAGCACGCGGGGCATGCTCCCATCCGCCGAAAGTGCGGGCCTGCCTCTCTCGGTAACGCCCGTCCGTTTGGGCCGGTCGGTCGTAGGTGGGCGGCGGTTTGTGACCGCCGTCGGGGCAAGCCCCGCCGTGCGGCTGTCCGCCGCGCCACTCGCTACCTCAGCCGAGGCTGAGGTCGCATAACAACCGCGCTGGTCCGTGCTGCATACCATCTCGTCGTCCAGGGGCGTCTGCTGTGTTGTTGCCGTTGGGGGGTCGGATGGGGCCGCCGACAGAACAGGCTCTGCCGGACGGCGATCCGCCACACCCTTCGCTTCTTCACTGCGGTCCGCTCGGTACGGCATCACGGCTCGGAATAGCAGCAGGACTAGTCTTGCCTCTTGGGCTGTATTTACGAGGGTCGGTCAAAAAGTAATGCCTCCCATTTTTTTTCTACTTAAAAAAATTAAGTTAAGTGAAAAATTTGAATTTGGCGCCATTCCTCAAACCTTCTTCTGCAATCCACTGCAGTAGTAACTTTCTGTGTCAACAGGTGGCAGCACAGCAGAAGTTTGTAAGATGGCCGACATCGATGTTCGTTTGAGACAGCGTTGTGTGATTGAATTCTTGAATGCAGAAGGTGAAACGCCCATACGCATTCATGAAAGACTGAAGAAGGTGTATGGTGTTGTGACAGTGGACTGTTACACTGACACAGTGACACTGTTAGACGATGGGTTCGTCGTTGTAAGGAAGCTGAAGGGCAAACACCGTTGACTGACGAAAAGCGGAGCGGCAGGCCGGTGAGTGCAGTGACTCCACACAATATTCAGCAAGTTGATGACATCATTCATGGTGACTGTCGGGTGACTGCAGATGAAGTGTGTCGCATTATTTCTCTTAGTAAAGGCAGTGTGATCACGATTATTAAACAATTGGGGTACTCAAAAGTTTGTGCACGGTGGGTTCCAAGAATGTTAACCGATCAGAATAAAGAGGCAAGGAAAACAATAGCCTCCCAACACTTGCAGCGCTTCCGTTTGGAGGGAGATGAGTTTCTGAAAAAAATTGTGACCGGGGACGAAACATGGGTGCATTTTTTTTAACCCGAATCAAAGAGGCAGTCAATGGAGTGGCGTCACACAAGCTCGCCGAGGAAGAAAAAATTCAAAACTGTGCGATCGGCAGGGAAAGTTATGGCAACAGTTTTCTGGGATACAGAGGGTGTGATTCTGGTTGATTTTTTGGAGCAGGGATGTACAATAAATTCTGTTCAATACGTCACAACCCTCAAAAAACTTAAAGCACGTCTTCAGCGAGTTCGCCCAACAAAATCAATGGCAGATGTTCTTCTTTTGCATGACAATGCAAGACCACACACCAGTCGTCACACCTCTGACGAGATTGTCAAAATTGGATGGGAAGTTTTGCCTCATCCCCCATACAGCCCTGACCTGGCACCATCAGACTTCCATCTGTTCGGGCCACTAAAAGAAGCTCATCGTGGGATACATTTTGAAGATGAGGAGGCCGTCAAAACATCCGTGCGTCAATGGCTTAGGAAGCAGAGCTGTGATTTTTACCGTGCTGGGATACATGCCCTTGTTCAAAGATGGACCAAAACTGTAGAGATGGGCGGAGATTACGTTGAAAAATGACAAAATGATCCTCAATGTTGTGGTTTTCAACCTATGTAATTGCATTTAAATTTCCTGACAATTAAAAGTAGAAAAAAAAAGGAGGCATTACTTTTTGACTGACCCTCGTATATATGGGCGCAGCGGACAGCCAAGGGAAAACCTGCTGTCATCTGCTCTGTGCCCATGGTAGTGGCCTCTAAACGGCCGCTTTCTCAGACACATAATATATTATAAAACGGTTGTGTATTAATTTAGAAACTTTATAATTTTTGTATGAATGTAGTTAAGTTGGTTAAAACCACAGAAAAAATTTAACTCACGTGCATGTAAACTTTGCCATCTAGAATTTTTAGAACGGAACTGCCAGTACAACATGACCTCTGAACTATAACTTTAAGAGACCTTGTCTTTGTTATCATTTACATCCAGTCCTTGAAACTTGTTATAGCTCTATTATTTAATAAGTTTCATCGTGTACTCTAACCAAAACTCTCTAGCATTAATGTGACAGATACTTAATCTACTACAAATGAGGCCATTTTTAATCTAAATTTAGTTTTCTGTAAGTTACTCGAAAAGTATTAGAGGTAGCTCAATGAGGTTTCATAATTAATGTTTCTTTACTAAACTGAAGCTAAATACAAATTTTTGTATTTCTAAGTCTAATATTTAGCGCATTCAAGTTTTCTTAAAAACGTGGATTCTGACCAAAATATTGCTTTAATCACATTGAGACTTGTACCAGTTAATTTGGACACACATCTGCACATTATGGCCAATTTTTGAGTTCCTAACTTTATTATTTAGCGCCCCCTTTTTCTCAGACGATGTATCTAGGGAAAAATATTCATCTGATCAATCTGAGATTAGACAGTTTAGAAATTAATATACTTAGGCACACGCTGACAAAGTTAGGAAAAGCAATTTCAACTTTTAATTTCATTCTTAAATGATGGTGCTATTCTTGTGTGCTTCGCACACACGCACTGTGGTGACATGGCGCTACTAGCAGTGAACTGGGGTAAGGTAAGTCCCGGCACACTCGCTCGCCTATGTGTCTCTGAAATGGTACAGCGCTTGTTTCGCCACAAGGTGAAAGACGGGTGGAAGACACGTTTGCTGGTTCTCTAGACATGAGAAGCGCCTGGGTTGACTTTGTAAATTATGGTTTCGAGTCTGTTATATCACTAAATCTGTATTCACGAGCGGAAATATCAGTTTCCTCTATTTTTCGAGTTTTCGTGTAACGATCTTCACAGACGAGATAATTTTCTACTTATTCAGTTGTTTACAGCACGGTCCACTTCGAAGCACCTCACTAAAGTTTCGAGTTTCCAGAGAAACAATTTCCGGTCTTTATACTCAGAATTATACTGTGCAAGCGTTACTCCTATGCAAGCAGTATTGCTATGTGCTTGATATCGAGAAGTATGGTGTAAATTGTATGATATCCTGGTAAACCAAGTGAAAACACATACATTCTTATAATCCCAGAACGTGGAGATGGGTGAAGAAAGAAAGGAAGCAAGCAAGCAGGTTGGGGTCAGAACCAGCAACGCCTTTGTGCCGAGGAAAACCGACCCATCTTTTGTGAAACAGTTTGGAAAGTGACCTTGGCCCACTGAGGGTGCTCTGGTCATGCAGTGGATCACTGTATGTGCAGAGGCAGATGGCTTGTGACCGTCGGCTTCAGTGGATGCCCACCTGATCTCACAGGAAATATCGTGCTGCGAGGAGTATATACGGTGCATGTGCTTATGCTGTCTGTCTTTGTGGTATGTGTATCAGTGTCGATAGCTATATGCAGAATACAGAAATGGTGATTCTGTATGGCGGAGGACTAGAATTATGCGTTTAATACATCGATATGTTATGTGGTGATATAGGCAGATTGGAGATTGGCTACATGCTAAAGTATTCAAGTTTTCCTCGACAGTAGCAGTGCAGTGTAACTGAGGAAGTGTCTTTCCGTAATTGACGATTTGTAGGCCACTTTCACACGATTTAACTGTCAGTGCAATATGGCGATCTGTACAAAATAGTTTTGCCACTGAAAGTCTCCTCTGCAGAAAAAGATAGCGCACAGTGCTGCCACTGTCAGCAGCAGCAGTTTGGCGGGTAAATTTAGTAAGAACCAATCAGAATGCTTCATACATTCACATGACAACTTTGTGCTGGAACATAGGAGCCTCTACAGTCTGGTTCGAGCAGTGTGGGAGAAAGGTATCTATGGGAAGTTCTGACAGTAACATGATGTCCTCTTTGTTCATGTGTTCAAAGACAAGTTGAAGCAGACCATCCATCTCTGGCGGGATGCTGTCCCTCATCCGCCATTGTGGCATTAGGATGTCTCCGGAACAGCAGCTGTAGGGCACCGAAAATTCCAGCCATTTTTCTCTTCAGTAGGACAGTGCTTTGAATTCTGTTTGCGTAATTGTTCTGATTTTCCTGTCTGTGCTTATACAATGCTCTCTTTCCAAACAACAAGAACGCTTTTAAGGTTAACGGCGCTTTTGCAAGCATGCACAGACATGCTAAAGGCTTTTAGCGGTGAGAACAAGACTGAACTTTTACCATTTCTGAGCCATATGATGATGTTGCGATTTATGGGAAGGGTAACATGTGACAGACGGGCTGTTCCATTAGGTTCTCCAGCATAAATGTTATCCTGTGTTATTCTGGGATATTTTTGTAAACAGTTTGTGAAAGCACTGAAAAAGTTATCTATAGCGCATCCAGAGGGAGACTTGTCTGTTATTTACATAGACCTTAAATGCCAGTATAACACTGACAACCTTTCAGCTGTACCTGATGGGGTGTCGCTAAGCAAACATCTTGCTCGGCGATTATTCCTGTGTTGCTACTGCAGGTATGAAGGCTGTTCATCTATCAAAAATTTTTGAGAAAGTAATGTATTCAAGAGCAGCCTCCCATTTTTGTAAAAATAAAGTACTAACAAAATGTCAGTTTGGTTTTCAGAAAGGCTTTTCAACAGAAAATGCTATATATGCTTTCACTGATCAAATATTAAATGCTCTGAATAACCGGACATCACCCATTGGTATTTTTTGTGATCTCTCAAAGGCCTTTGATTGTGTAAATCATGGAATTCTCTTAGATAAGCTAAATCATTATGGTTTGAGTGGGGCAGTGCACAAATGGTTTAATTCATACTTAACTGGAAGAATGCAGAAAGTTGAAATAAGTGGTTCGTGTAATGTTAAAACAACAGCTGATTCCTCAAACTGGGGTGCTATCAAGCACGGGGTCCCACAGGGTTCGGTCTTAGGTCCTTTACTGTTCTTGATATACATTAATGACTTACCATTCCACATTGATGAAGATGCAAAGTTAGTTCTTTTTGCTGATGATACAAGTATAGTAATAACATCCAAAAACCAAGAACTAAGTGATGTAATTGTAAATGATGTTTTTCACAAAATTATTAAGTGGTTCTCAGCAAACGGACTCTCTTTAAATTTTGATAAAACACAGTATATACAGTTCCGTACAGTAAATGGCACAACTCCAGTAATAAATATAGAATTTGAACAGAAGTCTGTAGCTAAGGTAGAATTTTCAAAATTTTTAGGTGTGTCCATTGATGAGAGGTTAAACTGGAAGCAACACATTGATGGTCTGCTGAAACGTCTGAGTTCAGCTACGTATGCTATTAGGGTTATTGCAAATTTTGGTGATAAGAATCTCAGTAAATTAGCTTACTATGCCTACTTTCATTCACTGCTTTCGTATGGCATCATATTCTGGGGTAATTCATCATTGAGTAGAAAAGTATTCATTGCACAAAAACGTGTAATCAGAATAATTGCTGGAGCCCACCCACGGTCATCCTGCAGACATCTATTTAAGGATCTAGGGATCCTCACAGTAACCTCACAGTATATATATTCCCTTATGAAATTTGTTGATAATAATCCAACCCAATTCAAAAGTAATAGCAGTGTGCATACCTATAACACCAGGAGAAAGGATGATCTTCACTATGCAGGGTTAAATCTGACTTTGGCACAGAAAGGGGTAAATTATGCTGCCACAAAAGTCTTTGGGCACCTACCAAACAGCATCAAAAGCCTGACAGATAGCCAACTAACATTTAAAAATAAATTAAAAGAATTTCTAGATGACAACTCCTTCTACTCATTGGCTGAATTTTTAGATATAAACTAAGTAAAAAAAAAAAAACTTAATCATTAGTGTCATGCAATATTTTGTGTAATGTAATTTCTTGTACAGACATCTTTTATTAACCTGACACGTTCCACATCATTACGAAGTGTCGTATTCATGATCTATGGAACAAGTATTAATCTAATCTAATCTAATCTAATCTAATCTAATCTAATCTAATCTAATCTAATCTAATCTAATCTAATCTAATCTAATCTGGGAAACACGTGCAAGCAGCCCGCATGCAGGACAAGCCGGACCGGCGTGCGCACTTTGGACTTCTGTAGGGAAACAGTTTGCTGACATGTCGTAGTCGAATTTCTTAATGATAGTTCGAAAGTCTTTTTATAAGCAACGAGTGTTTGTGCTCTGCATTATTTTCGGATGTTTAAGCATTGTGAGCGTGTTTGCAGAGTGTTATACATGCATTGTTTTTCGACAATGTTATGCATAGTGAATGAGTCTGTGCATCAGTGTACTGCATTATCTTGTGAACATGTCTGTAGGCTGTGCAATGCATTATTTCGACAGTTTATAATTGGTGAGGGTGTTTGCAGTTCGTTATACTTGCATTATTTTGACAATTTACGAGTTGAACATCAGTGTACTGCATTGTTTTGGTAATTTTTGTAGGCTATGTGTTGTGACCCCAAGCATGTCAGGGCGAGTGTTCTGTAGCAGCATAATAAATAAACTATGTGAAATCCATCCATTAAATATATTGTTCCAACTTCCCACTGGAAATAAATAAAGTACAATCCCTCTCCAGCAGCTGGACTCAGACTGACTCCTTTTCTTGCCCTTCTTTTTGCGGACAGCCATCATTTATTACGTCATGGGAGGGACAACAGCGTCCTCTGGTGGTAGTACTGTGTACTAGGTCAGTTGGACTCGGGACTTCATGGTGAACACACTGGATGGAGCTACTGCCTAAAACAACTGAAGTAGTTTACATAAAGAATGTATGCAAAATAAAGTCTTATGTCCAACCTATCCAGCAGCCCAACACAGACTGAGTCATTTTCCCGCCAATTTCGAGGAAGAGGCGCTGGTTAGATGAGTTAGGTTAGTAGAGGTAAGCCAAACGACCTTTTTGCCAGCCATCTTTTCCCACCAAATTTTTCCGCCAATTTCTGGGGGAGAGGGAGGGGGAGGGGAGGTGGTTAGGTAAGTGGAGGTAGGCCAATTGACCCATTTTCTCGCCAAAATCTGAACTTCCCATGATAATGTCATTGTGTTTTTGCCGCATCTATCACTGCCATCTTGGATCCGACGTCTTGCATAAATTTGGCAACAATGCAGAGTGGGGTGACACGAACTTTGTCCTATTACTTGTGTCGTTTGCTGTGTCCAGCACAGAACACACACGTGATGTTATATTTCATCAAACTCGCTCAGACAAGCAAACTATTCAATGCACAAATATGGAACTGGCATCAATGTGTTCTAGACGAGTTTCACTATTTTTCTATTTCAATCTTATGGGTAGGAACAAATTATTAAGTTGATACATAGAGTGTTTACGAAAATGCATTTTCTGATGCTGTTACATAATTTTTGACATGCAGGAAACATTTTTGTTATTGAAGTTAGATGAATACATTAGGATTAAAAATACATCACATTTTCATCTTCTCCAAATCTGAACTCGGTCAGAGTTTTCTACCATGAGGTAATTTTGGCTCAATATGACACATAATTGGTCCGTTAGCGCGTGAAATTTGTAAGCTGTCATTCGTGCCAAAATCACAAAAATCAGTAAGTGGCCATATGTGCATCTCTACTTGCTCGTCATCAATTGGCTCATGAACAACACCGACCTTTCCTATCCTTTATCATTACAGGTGATGAGAAAAGATGTCTTTATGATACCACAAGGAAAAGAAAGGAATAGTTGAGCCCAAATGAAGTAGCAACTTACCATACAAAGGCCTGCATGCATCCACAAAAGATAATATTTGTATCCGGCGTGTGCAGTAGTTTATTTAATAAATACATGACATTTATCGTAATTATAATTGCTACAATCGACAATAAGAACAGCTTTTGGTTTACTCATTATTGAGTTATAGCGATTGTTATAACTGAAGGTGTAGCAGGTCAACAATCACCACTCGCAGTCAACCAGTAAACAGTGTGCTGAGTGGAAGGTGGCATTTGACAGACTGTACAAGATGGTGAAATTGACAGATGACGAAATTAGAAATTTGCTTGAGAGTTCAGACAATGAATTTAGTGGTGGACTATGCAAAAGCTCAAGCAGTGAAACTGAAGATGTAGTCATGGAAATTCCAGATCAAGTAGTTTCTGACAGCAGTGAGTTGGATGAAAGTGAACAAGGTAAGTATTGATTTTTATTACCTTTTGCAGATATTTTGGAGTATATTAGGATGCGTGTCTCGGTAGAGTGCTTAGTTTGCTAGCGTTCTGTTCTGTTTTCATATTTTTATAGATATTCAACCAACAAGAAGATGACCCAGGCCGAAAGCACAAATTGATCAACTTGAAAAAGATATGGTGGCCCCGTCAAGTAAGATATGGAGAGAAGCCCTTACAGAAATCAAAGGAGGAGGTCTGTTGCTAACGTAATGAGAACCCCGAAAGGAACTAAGCCAGTGATAAAACTTGATACACCATGTAAAGCTTATCTCATGTACTTCGATGATAACATCCTGGATAACCATTTGATGTGTACCAATCAAAAGCTTGGAAATCTTAGGGAATCATCTGAAGATATTTTCATAAAAAATTCGAAAGCATTTGAAAGGGGAGAAATAGTGTCAGCAATTAGAATTCTATTGAACTGTAGAGTCCTTATACAGAACAAGGACAGTTTACGTGATATATTTAGTAAATTAAACTTTCTGATGTACTTAGCTTCATTTTCAGAGCGTAGACTGAGTCTCTTACCGAAGAGCTTGCGTTTTGATGCTCTAACTCGAGCAGCTAGAAAACAGAGTCACAAATTTGCTCCAATCAGGGATACACGGGACATGATAGTAAATTTCCTGAGTTTTATAATCCTGGTGAGTCAGTCACAGTGGATAAAGATCTTGTGACCTCCCATGGGCGATGCCCATTCAGGCTATATATTCCAACAAAACCAGGAATACATGGAATAGAGGTGAACCCGTTATGTGATTCAGATACGAAATACTGCTTCGCAGTGGATCCCTGCGCTGGAAAGCACGCTAATGATAAGAACCATAACAGTGGCCCTGAAATAGTTAGAAAATTGATTGAAATGTCTAACATGGAACAATCTGGAAGAAATGTTAGCATGGACAGAAAGTTCACTACCATTCCACTCGCATCTGATCTTTTGAAAGAGAAAAGAATTACAGTTGGTACTATTTGAAGTGACAAACGCGATGTTCCTACAGAACTCCATACTGTTTCTCTAAAAAAAGCTACACCGGGAATAATCCGATTTGCCTTTAGTGATGATGCCACTTTAGTCAGTTACATGCCTAAGAAAGGAAAGGTTGTTACAGAATTGTCAACCCAATATCGTGATACGAATGTGATGGAAGAGAAGCCAGACATCATTCTATTCTACAATTGTACAAAGCCAGGTGTGGATACATTCGATAAGTGTGTAAGAATGTACAGCTGCCATCGAGCAACGCGTTGATGGCCATTGGCGGTGTTTTTCAACTTGATTGACACTGAAGCATACAGTTCATATGTTGTATTTCAAGATACACACAAGGAATGGACAAAGAATTACCCGGCAAAGAGTTCTGGAAGAAAGAAGTACCTGAAAGATCTAGCTCGTGAACTTTGTGACCTCAACATGAAAAGATGCACCCAAAATGCAGTAGGCCTACACTCAAAATACACTACAGCGTTATCAACTTTTGGGTATGAGTGTAATCAAAATCAAGGTGCTGTGAGCAGAGGAAACAATGTTATGGAGCCATGCCGGAAAGTAACAATTGCAGCTGTGCATAATCTGCCAAAGAAAGGACGCTGTTACTTATGCACCAGAAGCAAAGACTGTAAGTAAATGAAGACCTGCACATCTTGCAGGAAGTATATCTGCCCTGCACACACAAAGAAAGAAGTAGTAGTTCGTATTGTAAAGTGTTCTGAATGTGAATCTGAGTAATCCTTGTAATTGTGAAATTAATACAAATAAATGTAAAAAAAAACCTACTCTTTTTTTACTAAAAATGTCCCAGAAACCCTTTCCCAGTAATAATAATCAACATTTTAATCTTCTAATCTGCCAAAATTATGGAAATACATAAGTAATGTGATTTATCCTAGATATAGAATGTGTGATGGTTGTGAGGTCAGTCGCTGACCCCTCCCATTGGCCAGTGCAACATACAGCATTGGTAAGCAACTGTTAAGCACTGCCGAGTACCAGCAGAAAATAAACCTGCTGGTACAAGATGAGGCCTTCAAGAGGCTGAAGAAGAATCCAACCCCGATGATGAGTAGAAAGATGATAGCTCTGCTGAAGAAATCTGACTTACCTGAGCCAATGAAGAAGCGGCTGCACTCCAGAGTGCCAGTGATACCATGACTCTATGGACTCCCCAAGAGGGACAATTGCCAATTACTGCGTCCTCCAAGTGCCAGTCTGTGGGATGGTCAAAGAAGGTATATCTGTGCAATCCTTCCACATGAATAATTTTTTGAATGTGCAATTTAAAACTTCAGGTTTTCTTTTCCTGTCTGCTGTTGACACGCCACACTGGTTGAAGAGTTACTGGAAAGAAGTCTTCGATCCGCTTAAGGAGTTCTCGAAGGATCATATTTTTCTCAGGTTCTGGCAAAATTATTCCCTAAGGTATGATGGTGGAAGCTGTATGCTTCGATGTTCTATAGATGCACGAATTTTTACTGTTTGGCCTGTCGACATTTCCACGTACCTTTTTGAACCGGGTCAGCAACAAACTCTGCTTCCTCAGCACTTTCCGAATTTTATTATTAAACTATAGTGAGTCTTCTTCTTTAGGCCACTTACTACATGGCGTAAATTTCTCATGAGCGCGATTTACAATCAGTCTAAACTTTGCTCATAATTCCTCTTCGTCTATCATAGTGGAAATGAATGACTTCCTTATTATCTAAGTAAGATGCTAACCATGCTCATCTAGAACATTGCGCTGCCTGTGTTATTCCAAATCACGATGTAATTCCTTCGAACATGCAAGCATGTCCGATGGAACGGGCACTGCAAGGACTACGGCCGTCATGCAATACAGGATATGTATTCGCAGTTCCAAATATGGACAACCATCAGATGTATAATGGAATGATGGAAATGAAAATTTGTGCTGGACCAGGACTTGAACCTCGACACCCCGTTTATCACATGTTGTCACCTTACCATTTGGCTATCCCAGCTTTGTAGGTTGAGGTGTCGGAGAGTTGACGCAGTCCTTCTGCCACATATTCCACACGGTCAAGTACCACAGTTGTGGAGCCTTTATCCTCCGGGAGGATCACAATAGAGCGGTCTGTTTTCAGCTCCTTAATGGCACGGGATTCAGCTGGGGTGATGTTGGGGGTTGTCGGGATGTTCTTCAATAAGGACTGGGAGGCAACACTGGATGTGAGGAATTCCTGAAATATCTGCAAGGAATGGTTTTGGGGGAGGGGAGGAGGATCCCTTTGAGAAGGTGGTCGGAACTGTTCTAGACAAGGTTCAACATTTGGTCTAGTATTTGGGGGCCGTGTTTGGGTAGTGAAGTGATATTTCCAGTTGAGGTTCCGGGTGAATGAGAGGAGATCTTTAACTAGGGCAACGTGGTTGAATTTAGGTGTGGGGCTAAAGGTTAAGCCTTTTGATAGAAGAGATGTCTCTGGAGGAGAGAGGGATCTAGATGAGCGGTTTAGAACTGAATTGGGGTTGGTGATATGTGGCATTTGACTGTGATTATAGTTGAGATTTGGTCTGTGTGGGGTATGTGCTGGGATGGGGAGATTGAGTAGGGTGGCTAGGCTAGGTTTGTTGGCTATGAGGGGGGTTTGTTGACGGTTCTGTTGTGGTTCGTGTTTGTGAGGGATAGGGAGAGGGACCCCACTTCTTAGGTGTTGCACTAGCACTGTGGATAGTTTTTTCAGGTGGTGTGTGGCATGGGACTCAAGTTTGCAGCTGGCTTCTAGGATGATGTTCCTGAGTGTGTTCTCCAAGCAAGGGTTTGAGAGGTGGAGGACTTTGAAGAGAGATAGGAGCTGTTGGGAGTGGTGGTTACATGCAGTAGTGTAGAGATTCAGGACAAGTTGGGTAAGGGCTAAGGATTGAAGGTTCTGGAAGTCCAGGAGAGATTGGTGGAAGGAGGAATTGCACCCAGAGATGGGAACTTTTAGTGTAAGTCCTTTAGGGGTAATTCCAAAGGTTAAGCAGGAACAGAGGAAAAGTATGTGGGATTGCAGTTTGGCTACGGCAAATGCATGTTTCCGGAATGAATGTAAATAATGTGGTATAGGATTTGGGTACATAGTGGGTAACTGGTGGGTAGGGAAATTAAATAAATTGAAATAGTAATCATAAGAAGGAATAAAACTCGGAAGGAAGGAGGAGAAAGAAAGAAATTGTGTTGGTAATGTTCAATACCAAAGGAAGACCACTAAATAAGAAAAATACGGCAAAAGTTGACCAGACCAAGGAAGTATGTCCAGATCAGGGGAAAAGAACACACGTTGCTCAAAAACAGAGATAGCGAGTAGCAAAAAAAAGATCGCGCGTGCCACAAAAAAGATCGCGCGTGCCACAAAAAAGATCGCGCGTGCCACAAAAAAGATCGCGCGTGCCACAAAAAAGATCGCGCGTGCCACAAAAAAGATCGCGCATGCCGCAAAAAAGATCGCGCATGCCGCAAAAAAGATCGCGCATGCCGCAAAAAAGTTCGCGGGTGGTGCAGAAATGTCCCAAAAAATGTTTCCTGTGGCAGAGGAAGATAGCCAGTGGCACAAAAATATCAACAGCAACACGAAATCGATGGAAATGCATGATACTGGTAAGTGTGGAAGAGATTGTTGGCAGTGATTGTTGGCTGGAAAAAAGGGAATAACGAACGTTAAAACTATGGAATGTTAAATAAATAAATCAATAAATAGAAAAAGAGAAGTGGACTATAAACGGAACAAAGAATAGGAGGCAAATGAAAATAGCACAGTTGGTGACGAAAATATTTATTTATGTATATATAAAACACTGAAGAAGAGAAAGTGTTTAGATGACAGATGTAAGTGATAGCTAACAAAAGGGACAAAACAATGAAGAATGAGGGACCATATAGGTGATCTAAATAATTAACGGAAAATCTCATATAAAGCTGTGAAACAAATACTAACAAAGAGATAGAGGGGCTGGCCAGTACTTACCTCAGCTCAGTACAGCCGATACATACACAAAAAAACAACCGAAAATTTACGTTCCTGGATTTCGGAATAAATGTTCCTTCATCAGGGAGGAGAGAGGGGAAAGAAAGAGAAGAAGGGAAAGTGGATTTAGTTACTCACAACCCAGGTTATGAAGCAACAGGAAAAGGAAAACAGGGAGGGTAGCAAGGATGGAGGAATGGCTGTCAGAGGGAAGCCAAAGATATTCTATTGTAAGTACTGTGCCAGTTTCAAACCAAAGAGGATGAATACAGAAGTAAAGAGGTATATAGTATAAAGATGTAGGATGAAAATATGCATGAATGGCTAAAGAGGAAAGGGAAAGAGGAGAAGACTGAAGAGTAAATTGGAGTGAGGTTGTTTAACGTAGGTTCAGTACAGGGGGATGGCGGGATGAAAGGATGTGTTGGAGTGCAAGTTCCCATCTGTGCAGTTCAGAGGGACTGGTGTTGGTTGGGAGAAGCCAAATGGCACATACGGTGTAGCAGGTTCCTAGGTCCCTAGAATTATGCTGGAAGGCATGCTCCTCTTCCGGGTATTGGACGTCTCCTAGGCGGACAGTTCGTCTGTGTCCGTTCATGCGCTCAGCCAGTTTAGTTGTTGTCATACCAATGTAAAAGGCTGTGCAGTGCAGGCATGTCAGCTGATAAATGACATGTGTAGTTTCACATGTGGCCCTGCCTTGAATTGTGTATGTTTTACCAGTAGTGGGGCTGGAGTAGGTGGTTGTGGGGGGGATGCATGTGGCAGGTTTTGCAGCAGGGTCGGTTACAGGGGTAGGAACCACTGTGTAGAGAAGGTAGTCTGGGAATATTGTAGGGTTTAACAAGGATGTTACGGAGGTTAGGGGGGCGACGAAAGGCAATTCTAGGTGGTGTGGGGAGAATTTTGTCAAGGGATGATCTCATTTCAGGGGTTGACATGAGAAAGTCATATCCCTGGCGGAGTAATTTACTGATGTATTCGAGGCCAGGATAATATTGGGTGACAAGGGGGAAGCTTCTGTGTGGTCTGAGGGTAGGAACATTGTTGTTGGACGGTGAGGAATGTATTGCTCAGGAGATCTGTTTGTGGACAAGGTCTGCAGGATAGTTGCGGGAGAGGAAAGCACTGGTCAGGTTATTGGTGTAATTGTTGAGGGATTCGTTACTGGAGCAGATACCTTTGTCACGAATACCTAGGCTGTATGGAAGGGAGCGTTTGATGTGGAATGGATGGCAGCTATAAAGTGAAGGTATTGTTGTTTGTTTGTGGGTTTGATATGGACAGAGATGTGGATGTGAGCTTCAACAAGACGAAGGAGCTGAAAACAAACCGCTGTATTGTCATCCTCCCGGCGGATGAAGGCTCCACAACTGTGGTACTTGACCGTGTGGAGTATGTGGCAGAAGGACTGCGTCAACTCTCCGTCACCTCAACCTACAAAGCTGTTACCCAGGATCCCATTCCCTCCATCCAGACTGAGCTGCAGAAAATCCTAAAAATCCAAGGTCCCTCACAAGGCCTCACAACGGCTTCCATACACTTACTCACTCCACCTGAGCCACGTACCCCTACCTTCTACCTATTACCCAAAATCCACAAAGAGATCCACCCTGGCCGTCCCATTGTAGCAGGCTTCAAAGCCCCAACAGAACGTATCTCAGCTCTGGTAGACCAACACCTCCAACCCATCACCTGCAGACTCCCATCCTACATCAAGGACACAAACCACTTCCTAAAACGCCTCAAATCCATTCCCACTCCTCTCCCACCTGAAACCTTTCTTGTCTCCTTAGATGCTACATCCCTTTACACAAACATCCCACACATCCATGATCTCTCTGCCCTTGAGCACTACCTCTCCCAACGCCCACACTTAGAGCTTCCAAAAACCACGTTCCTTATCACACTTACCAACTTCATCCTCACCCATAATTACTTCACTTTTGAAGGCCAGACCTACAAACAAATCAGGGGAACGGCAATGGGAACCAGGATGGCTCCGTCCTATGCCAACCTCTTCATGGCCTGCATGGAGGAGGCTTTCCTGAAGACCCAACAGCTGCTTCCCCTGGCCTGGTATAGGTTTATAGATGACATCTTTGTGGTCTGGACTCATGGTGAAGAAACACTCCTTAATTTTCTCCATAACCTCAACCCCTTTCCAAATCTGAATTTAACCTGGTCCTTCTACAAAACCCAAGCCATCTTCCTGGATGTTGACCTTCATCTTGTTGAAGCTCACATCCACACCTCTGTCCATATCAAACCCACAAACAAACAACAGTACCTTCACTTTGATAGCTGCCATCCATTCCACATCAAACGCTCCCTTCCCTACAGCCTAGGTATTCATGGCAACGGTATAGGCTCCAGTGACGAATACGTCAACAATTACACCAATAACCTGACCAGTGCTTCACTCTCCCGCAACTATCCTCCAGACCTTGTCCACAAACAGATCTCCCGAGCAATACATTCCTCCCCGTCCAACAACAATGTTCCTACCCTCAGACCACACAGAAGCATCCTCCTTGTCACCCAATATTATCCTGGCCTCGAATACATCAATAAATTACTTCGCCAGGGATATGACTTTCTCAAGTCAACCCCTGAAACGAGATCATCCCTTGACAAAATTCTCCCCACACCACCCAGAGTTGCCTTTCGTCGCCCCCCCCCCTCCCCCCAACCTCCGTAACATCCTTGTTAAACCCTACAATATTCCCAGACTACGTTCTCTACCCAGCGGTTCACACCCCTGTAACCGACCCCGCTGCAAAACCTGCCCCATGCATCCCCCCACAACCACCTACTCCAGCCCCACTACTGGTAAAACATACACAATTCAGGGCAGGGCCACGTGTGAAACTACATATGTCACATATCAGCTGACATGCCTGCACTGCACAGCCTTTTACATTGGTATGACAACAGCTAAACTGGCTGAGCGCATGAATGGACACAGACGAACTGTCCGCCTAGGAGACGTCCAATACCCAGTAGCGGAGCATGCCCTCCAGCATAATTCTAGGGACCTAGGAACCTGCTACACCGTATGTGCCATTTGGCTTCTCCCAACCAACACCAGTCCCTCTGAACTGCACAGATGGGAACTTGCACTCCAACACATCCTTTCATCCCGCCATCCCCCTGTACTGAACCTACGTTAAACAACCTCACTCCCATTTACTCTTCAGTCTTCTCCTCTTTCCCTTTCCTCTTTAGCCATTCATGCATATTTTCATCCTACATCTTTATACTATATACCTCTTTACTTCTGTATGCATCCTCTTTGGTTTGAAGCTGGCACAGTACTTACAGTAGAATATCTTTGGTTTCCCTCTGACAGCCATTCCTCCATCCTTGCTACCCTCCCTGTTTTCCTTTCCCTGTTGCTTCATAACCTGGGTTGTGAGTAACTAAATCCACTTTCCCTTCTTCTCTTTCTTTCCCCTCTCTCCTCCCTGATGAAGGAACATTTATTCCGAAAGCTAGGAATGTAAATTTTTGGTTGTTTTTTTTGTGTATCTATCGGCTGTACTGAGCTGAGGTAAGTACTGGCCAGCCCCTCTATCTCTTTGTTAGTATTTGTTTCACATCTTTATATGAGATTTTCCATTAATGAATTAAGTATTAGATCTGTAATACTACCAAATTAAGGACTGCATTAGTAATAATATAGCAAAATGTATTGCAAATTATTTCCAGGAACTTAGAACCATTCAAATCACATTTAAAATTTGAACAGTATTCAATTGATAGCTGTTTTTTCATTTCAATTAGTTAGAAAAAATATGTTATTGGCACAGGTCACACACAAACTTTTTTGTATGCTTCGAAAGTCCAGCACGTTCAGCATGGCTCCATTTTGAACAACTCGTACATTTCAGCCACACTTCCCCTTCTTTGGATCAGCTGTATAAATCACAACAGTAAATAAAAGCTGTGTCCTCTTCTTCATCAGTACATATGTTTATGTCTGCTACTTCGTCATCTGGGGTGGGGGTGGGTGGGTGGGTGGGTGGGTGGGTGGGTGGGGGATGGGGGGAACCAGGGCCATATGTCGCTCCACTGTAGCCTGATTTGATTTTCTCAGCTCCTTTTACCTTTTCTGAAGTTCCTTTTCCTTCAGAACTTGCAGATCTGGTGTTTCAGTGAGCTCCTGGCAGCTTTCGCCAGCTGTGCATTTCTTAGGCGTACCGGAAGGAATTGGAGAAATCTCCTGGAGGATTGTCTCTGCACTCTCTGTAATTGACTCATTGATTTCATGAGCACAAGAAAGCTTAGATGTTGATAAGGTGGATTGATCTGTTGTAGGAGGTGGCTGATCTGTTGCTCTGCTGGGTGCATAAAAATGCTCTGGAAATACATCTGGGTTAAAGAGAAATATTCCAGAAACTTGGAATCAGCTATTTTGTTTTTTGGAGTTGCTGCTAGCAAATAGGATTCCTGAAAAAGCTTGGCAGTTTGGTAAAGTTAAACTACTCTTCCTGGGTTGTTCTTCAGCCACTTCCTCACTTCCTGGTTATAGTATGTGTCAAGTGATCCCTATAACATCAAGTCTAGGGGCTGAAGCCTGCGGGTGCAATGTGGCAGAAGACCCAACGAAACAACCCCATTTCTTTGGCCAGTTCAAGGGCATGTATATTCTTGTGGCTACTGTGGCCATATATTATTAACAGAATTTTTTATTCTTTTGTTGGCTTAACTGTGGAAATGAAGTGATGTCTATTCTACACATAATTCTGCAATCAGGTAACCAGATTTATTGTACAGACACAGGGTGCCCAATGGAGCTTCATCGTAAAGCATTGGATTCAGCTTCTTTTGAGGAAATATTAATGCAGGTGGAATGTACTGTCCATTGGAATTGCAACATGCTACAACAGTCACATGAATTCCATGCTCAGAATTCGTTATAGGATCAAACTGTTTTTTTTTTTTTTTTTTTTTTTTTTTTTTTTTTTTTTTTTTTTTTTTTTGTTCCCCAGCAAAAATTCTTGGAGGTTTCTGAACTGTTGTGAGTGCTGATTTGTCCACATTATCAATTCGCGTTGACAGAATATTATGGTCCTTGACTACTCTTTCAGGCACAGAGAAAAATTGTAAGACTAATGGCTTATTAAAAGCCTGTGCACATGCTGCAGAGGTTTGTGCCGCATGCTGTAGACTTGTCTCAGGGTCTTTCGAAAAACTACCAACCAGTCTTGGCCTGCCATTTGACTTTCAGCGTTAAAAAGAGAAGCAATGCCCATTCTCTGAGACAGTTCATGTGCTGGGCATCGAATATCACTACAGGTTAACCCAAAAAGTTGCGATTCCAGGTCTAAAATATGCTGAACTAGCAGCTGTTCAATCTTGTGATCAAATACAGTACTAAATCGACCAAGTGTCTCCTTGTCATCTTGTTTTTTCCAGAACAGTGTTGTCTTAGCATAGCCTGAGGTACATTGTACACTAAAGAAGCTTTAAGCCATTCCATGTTACCCTCCCTAATGGCAGCAGTGGCAGATTTCATGTCACTTTCATTCCACCACTATCTGATTGAAGCCCATTTGTATTTATTCACCATTGTCTGCAAAAAAAGTTTCAGAAAGTTACAAAAAATAGTATTTTATTGTTGGTAGTTATTGTTTTAATTTCTAATAGGCTTTTTACAAACAGTTACACTGCATTTCAGCAATCGATAAGCTATGTAATAGAGCAGTGCAAAATTTAGTAGTCCTGTGTCATTTAGCCCACTTCAACCCAAGCGTAATCTTTGGCCATAACCTCGAAAAGTAACGAACACACCATCAAAATATTGCCTCAGATTTAAAGACTTGCCTTTATAAGATGTCCTCCTGTTAGTAAATTTTTCCACACAAATAATCAACACTGTACAAATTTGAAAGTTTGCTAATAGAAATACTGGTCTCGTTGACTTCAAAAAATGGCTTCCCATGTTTTACGTCACTGAAGACATATTGACAGGAATGGTATAATTGTTTCAGGACAAATGTAGGCACACATTTATGCTGCTAATACAAAATCTTCGATCAGAAAGCAGCCTGTAATCATAAAAGAGACCATAACACCATACGAGAGACGAACAGCGATATTGTTATTTCTTCGTGCTGAGAGGGCTAAGGAGACTCCAAATACGCATCTATTCATGTACACATATATAATAAGCAATTGTTGACTCACGTATTTCATATCACTCTGTTCTCCATTTTTTCATCCTGTGGTTCCAGAAGAATGTATCTTTTTCATAATAGAATGTATGTCTATGACAGGGTCGATTGATTTGCATTGCGTCAAAAGTATAACCACAGCCTAACATAATGTTAGACTGTGGTATAACATACCCAACACATTTCTTTGCCTTACCGTGAAAGGTTTACTTTCGTATTCTAGAATAAGTATGTCCAACAAATTGTTAGTCACTTGTTTCCTGTTGCTCAATCTCATACTGCTACGAAGATTTCCTCACACCTGATGTTCCTTTCTACAAACTAACTAAGGTCAATACGCGAGCATAAACCGTTTACCAAGTGCGGCTGTCTTATTGTAGATACAGTGCTCCTTAAAATCGATTCTTACTTCAAGGTTTTGTTGAACACGGATATTTTTTTCTTTTTTTTTACAATCCTCTAATTTCTAGCATGTGTTTGCAAAATCCTCATTCTGACCAAAGTTTGAGTTTAAAGAGCCATTCTGTACAATCCATGTCATCGCAAGTGATAGGAAACGCTATGAACATCTCGCTACTTGCTGTGAAGGTGTATAATACACGCGCATGTGCGTAATGTGCAAAATGGGATTGAACTTTAAGATGAACTTCCAGTTAGAAATGACAAACACTTAATAATGATGACTGAAAATCCATCGATGGCGTAGAAACTGAATAATAGTTATATACAATGATAATGTTCACTGGAATACACTCTTTCAAATTCTAAAGGTGGCAGGGGTAAAATACAGGGAGCAAAAGGCTATTTACAATTTGTACAGAAACCAGATGGCAGTTATTAAAGTCGAAGGGCATGAAAGGGAAGCAGTGGTTGGGAAAGGAGTGAGACGGGGTTGTAGTCTCTTGCCAATGTTATTCAATCTGTATATTGAGCAAGCAGTGAAGGAAACAAAAGTAAAATTTGGAGCAGGTATTAAAATCCATGGAGAAGAAATCAAAATGTTGAGGTTTGCCGATGACATTGTAATTCTGTCAGAGACGGCAAAGGACTTGGAAGAGCAGTTGAACGGAATGGATAGTGTCTTGAAAGGAGGATATAAGATGAACATCAATAAAAGCAAAACAAGGATAATGGAATGTAGTCGAATTAAGTCGGGTGATGCTGAGGGAATTAGATTAGGAAATGAGACACTTAAAGTAGTAAAGGAGTTTTGCTATTTGGGGAGCAAAATAACTGATGATGGTCGAAGTAGAGAGGATATAAAATGTAGAGACTGGCAATGGCAAGGAAAGCATTTCTGAAGAAGAGAAATTTGTTAACATCGCGTATAGATTGAAGTGTCAGGAAGTCATTTCTGAAAGTATTTGTATGGAATGTAGCCATGTATGGAAGTGAAACATGGACGATAAATAGTTTGCACAAGAAGAGAATAGAAGCTTTCGAAGTGTGGTGCTACAGAAGAATGCTGAAGATTAGATGGGTAGATCACATAACTAATGAGGAAGTATTGAATAGGATTGGGGAGAAGAGAAGTTTGTGGCACAACTTGATCAGAAGAAGGGATCGGTTGGTAGGACATGTTCTGAGGCATCAAGGGATCACCAATTTAGTATTGGAGGGCAGTGTGGAGGGTAAAAATCGTAGAGGGAGACCAAGAGATGAATACACTAAGCAGATTCAGAAGGATGTAGGTTGCCGTATGTACTGGGAGATGAAGAAGCTTGCACAGGATAGAGTAGCATGGAGAGCTGCATCAAACCAGTCTCAGGACTGAAGACCACAACCACAACAACAACAACAACAACAACAACAACAACAACGATGATAATCTGAGAGAAACTAAAATTGCTTTGTCAGGCGTAGAAAAAGCAGCGGTATACACTGGGGATGAACAAAAGTAAAAAACACTACAAACATAACACATTTCCATACATAATGCTTTGTAGA
Source organism: Schistocerca gregaria (assembly GCF_023897955.1). Classification (NCBI taxonomy): domain Eukaryota; kingdom Metazoa; phylum Arthropoda; class Insecta; order Orthoptera; family Acrididae; genus Schistocerca; species Schistocerca gregaria. Next base: position 687,999,514 of record NC_064921.1, on the reverse strand, counting down.
ATAATTGTTGGCATTCGAAAAAGTTTCCAGTTGCCTGAGATAGGTCCCGTATCAACTTCAGGGGAATTGTACACCATTGTCCCTGAAAATAGTGACAAGTTCAGGTTACGATGATAGGGGTAAATAGCAATCACCCTTCTCTTCAAAATAGAGCACAGACTCTCGGTAATATTGAGATCTGGTGGCTATTGTAGAGGACAAGGGGTTATTTTTAGGAAATATGGTGCAAAATTGTGATTTAGTGTGTTTCAGTGGGCGATGCGCCAGCCTCACGGGCAGACGGAAGATGAAGTCTGGCCGGCGCGTTATGCAGGTGAGACAGTTTTGCAACAAGTGTCAATATGTGTGTATGTGCGCGCCAGCCATCAGAACGCAGCATTAGCAGAATTACACAGGCACGGGCCGCACGTGTCGCAGTTGCTTTAGCCAACTCATCGAGAACCTTCGAATAAACATGCTGCCGCGTAACCAGCAGATTCAGCAGCGGTTGGCTCTATTTAAGGGCATCAGAGGTGGGCGTTAGCATTCGGTTCGACTGATTGGGTGTTCGGTCGCTTTTACGTCGTCGTCATCAGGGATGCTGTCCTGAGGACTGGCCAGCAGAGGGCATTGCCCGCTCCTGCACTGGCGACTGCCGGCATCGTCATGAGCCGCCAAGTCTGCAGGAGGCAGGCGAGCAGGACCGGACCTCGTGCTGCTAACCTCCTACCGCCTGCGCAGCTGCTGACCGAGAGCGGCATCGGGTTCCTCGGACTGCATGAATCAGCACGTCTCCACCACGACACGAGCAGTGGGGCTGAAGTACCGGCAAATGTATTGGAAGAACCAACAATAAAAAATACCAAGCCACGTCCTACAACCCCAACCACGTCACCTGCTCCGGTATCCTATTACACTATGGTGGCCTGTGGAGACACGGTAATTCATCTTCATACTCACGAAGGTGCACCTGGACGATGCAATCTGTTTGAACAATGGCACTGTCGTCTTGGAACACAGCATCACCATTGAGTAACAAACATTTTATTGTGGGATGGACCTAACCAGCCAAAATGGCTGCATAAACATTGGCACAGTAACCACGGGGCCGATGAAACACCACAATATGCTTGCCCAAATCATCACAGAACTCTGGCTATCGCTGTGTTTCACTCTTCTAACGTGAACTCAGCCTGAAGTTGGAAGCAGTGTGAAACAAGACTCACCTGACGAAATGACTTTCTTCTGTTCCTCCATAGTCCAAGTTTTATTACTTCGGCACCACATTTCCCTTTATGAGCATTTTCATCACTGATGGATGGATGTGGAATTCCAGCTCACCCCGCAATTCCCTGCTGATGGAGCTCTCTTCGTGTTGTTTTGGTGCAGACAGGATTCGCGAATGCAGTATTCAGTTCTGCAGTGACTTTTGCGTCTGTCGTCATCCCATTTTCATCACAATCCTATTCAATGACCATCCGTCACAGCCTCTCAACACACACTGCCGTCTGCATTGTTGCTTAGTAGATGATGTTTCTCTGCTTTCCCTGTATGTGGTATTAGTCTTTGATAAGTTACCTCTTAAACACTTTGGCGCCTTTGGTTAAAGAAACCCCTACAATTTGCCCATGTTCAAATTCAATTATCTCCTACATAATGCGCTCAAAACTACAAAGTACATTGTTCTGATCACTACTAACACTTGCAATTTATTGAGGACAATGCACAGGTACCGATTGTGGTCAAAGAAAGCAACACAACTTGCAGGATTGGCTAACGCCTGCATTTTTGTTCAACAATGGATTTCTCACAGTGTTTCCATATTTTTGCCCAACCCCTCCAGAGTGTGATTTACAGTAAGTTGAAAGCTTGCCTATATTTCCTCAACATTGATCATATTGGAACTAAATTATGCCCTTTCATTGTATAAGGAGGTTCCTAATAACCATCCAGCAATCAGATCTGTTTTGTGGATGCATATGTAAATCACTTGGAGGGAGATTGCCACGATCACATAGAGGTTCACTGACTCCACACCTCTGGCCGGCCACTGCTGCAAAGCGGTTCTAGACGCTTCGGTCTGGAACCGTGCTGCTGCTACAGTTGCAGGTTCGAATCCCGCCTCGGGCATGGATGTGTGTGATGTCCTTATGTTAGTTAGGTTTAAGCGTTCTAAGTCTAGGGGACTGATGACCTCAGATGTTAAGTCCCATGGTGCTTACAGCCATTTGAACCGTTTTGACTCTACACCTCTAAATTTAGTGGCTCCAATCAAAGCATAAGGAGCCTTCATTACACATGGACTTACATTATGAAATTTTTTTAAGCTTACTCATTTGCATATCACTATGAACATAATCAGAAATGTTACTTTCATTTCAGTCACACACTTACATTTTGTGTTCTAATTTTCTCAAAACAGAAAATGGGACACATTGTAACAGTTCACTACAAGTTTGTTGCAGTAAAAAGTGTATTTTTATTAGGCCTACTAAACATCCGGTGACATACAGGTCAAGTCTGATCGATGTTATTTCAGCTACACTTATATACAGCAGCAAACACTAAGTTTCCTTATATAATGTATTACAGTAACAAGAGAAGAAGTACATCTGACAAGGGAATGAAATGTTCAGTTGTGTAAATTATGAGCTATAGTTCAAAGCTACTAGAAAGTAGAATGAGATTTTCACTCTGCAGCGAAGTGTGCACTGATATGAAACTTCCTGGCAGATTAAAACTGTGTGCCCGACCGAGACTCGAACTCAGGACCTAGAAAGTAATTTATAAATGTGTGGACACTGTATTTGGTATCTAATCTGGATGCTGAGCAGCTCTCACAGCAAGAGTAAGCACAAGACACCTCATGCAACTGAACTTAGTTCTAAATTCACATATCCATCTACAATAAATATTGATGAGCTGTGAACACATTCCAAATACACTGTCTGACAAAGTGAAGCATCCACAAACAGAAAGGTAATTCACAGGTTGAGTTGGTACTTAATGTGATTTCAGACTACAGAACCGAGCCAAATTTATAATGAGCTTGGCGGTATTAGCCCACATATCAGTACAATGCTGCACCCCCTGACCTGGACCCATGCACTGATTCAGTTAGAAACAGTGGCATAAAGCCATGTGGTATTCTGCCCTAAGACTATCTGGCCCACAACAGTTGTAATTTGCCCTTGATATTCCAAACCCTGGAACTGGGACAGAGTTGACATTCCAACTGGCCCCATACGTGTTCTATCGGGGACAGATCAGAGGATCTTGCTGATCACAGGAGTATCTCAACATAATGTACACAGTTCATAAGAGACACACGTTATGTGTGGACAAGCACTGTCCTGTTGAAAAATGGCACCATGACACTGTCACATGGGAAGTAACATGTGCAGGCAAGATGTCTGATGTACTACCGGGCTGTTGGAGTTCCTTTAGCTACTACCAGCCTTTTCCTGAAGTAAAACCTGATGGTTTCCCGCACCATAATGCCAAGAGTAACACTGCTGTGCCTCTCAAAAATGATGGATAATTGGACCCCCTACGGATGACAATATAGATGCCAACAACTATCATCTGGGGTGACAGAGAATTGGTAGTCATCACTGAACACAGTGCAGCACCATTAATTAGCAGTTCATGCTTCCTGGTCATGGCACCACTCCAAATGAGCCATTTGTGTTCTGGTGCTAATGGCAGCATATGCATGGGAAGGTATTTTCTAGTCCAGCTGCTGCTAGTCTCTGACGGGATGTCTCAGAATGTTGCAGGAAGACCATTAATTGTTCTTGTGCGGCAGGTACAAATCTGAAGGGAGTTACAATGTGCTAGGTGTACAATACCAGCAGTTCTCAGCTGTGGTGGACAGACATGATCAACCTGAATCTTGATGACTGTCTGCCCTGATGTTCCCATGCAGTCCAAGGCCAGGCCACTATCACATCCAAGCACCCCATAAATCTGGATACAACGATTCCATCAGCCAGCCAAATGAAGACCCACAATGTGGCTGCTTTTCAAATATATATGCTGCTGATAATACGGTCTCATGTGACACCTGTGTCCTTCACAGATATTACTCATCATCTGACACTGTTCACATTGCGTGCATACCTTACTAGCCCTGTTAATAACATTAAACACAAAGAAAAGTAATGCAATTGGGTGGCCATTCTACCTGTCACAGAGAGCCCAACTGTACACATTTGCAGGCCAGCCGATAGTGTTAGGGCATACGAAGTTATATTGACATCCGATTACATCTTCATGTTTCACATTTTTTTGTCATGTAGCATAAATGTGACATCAGTTCAAACCAGTCTCTAGTGTTTAGAAAATGTTTACAACAGTAAGCCAATAAACAAAAATGTAGTAAGTAAATTAGACAGAATAAAACTATAAACAGTTATATTCTACAAACATGTTACCTACAATGACAAACACTCACCATACAGGTAGCCAATAGTACTTACATAAAGAGCTCTTAATCTCATTTCTACCATTGTTTATATTCTACCACAGATTTTTTTGTATTATACCATGCTACCCTATCAGCGAATCGCATCCTTTGCCACAGGGGAGTGGCCATCACGCCTCAAAAACATAGATAGCTGTACCGTATCTGTTGAAAGGCCAGTTTATTATGAAAAGTTGCAGAAGTCTTAAATATGTCAAAGAGCAAAAGTTTCGATGATTGATCTGTACTTGTAGCATTAGCTGACGTGGTCATGCTACGTTAACACCTACGCACAGCTAAAAGCGAAGGTAAACTACAGCCATTGCATTTTGATGACAGAATCCTCCAGGGTAAAATATTCCTGAGGTAAAACATCTCCATCAAGTTCTCAGTGCATGGACTGCTCAGGAGCATACTGTCACCAGAAAAAGCAGGACTTATTGAAGAGGTAGGGAGCAGGCTGGGGAGGGGAAAGGCACTGGAACCACCAAATACTGTATAATAGAACAAAAATTTATTAACAAAATTAAAGTTTTTACAGTGAGAAAGTACACAATTAAAACATCTTTGAAATTGCAAGAATAAGATGATAATTAAAAATAATGAGGGTTGCCCCATGTTGGCAGGACAAAATTAAATTACCAAACAATTCAGATACTTATCCACTACAAAACAGTTAGTCACCCTAAGACGTTGCTCATTACATCAACTGACTATATTTAGCAACAGCACCAACAGTTTAAGACCCAGTTATAAGTGTATATCATGATGAAGCCATTTCAGTTAAAACAGTTTTACATGGTTTTCATTAAGGAACATGTTTCCTCGGCCGTAAGACCAGTTTATCAGTAACACCTACCACACTTAAGTAGACAGAAATACTTCAAACAACCTTAACAGCATTTACGACGAATACAGCAATGATAGAATGAACAGTGGGCATGTAACAACTTTGCAACTGAGAAAATGCTTCAAGATTTACAGAAATTAGTTACTATTTTGGAGAATCTTAAGTTTAAACACAGAGTACTTTACAGTGCAATTGCCAAGATAAACATTAAGTTAAATTTATACTAAAGCTTGCATCTTGATGTTGTCGCTTAGATTTACTCAGATGGGATTTAAAAAAGATCAGTTGCATTAAATCATCTAAAGATGACATATAAAACACCACTGCTTAATTTCAGAAGACACAGGAAAGAAAACAGTGGCAACAGCCGACCAACTAAATGTACAGATGGGATCAACTAAGCCCGGTGGGCAGTAAAGGTTATATAAACAAATGACAAGATCACACAGGGGCTGGTTCAGATAATAGTAAATGGCAAGTAATGCGAACTTTATTTAATGAGCTGGCCAGCTGTCGTAGCAAAACAGATACCTTATCAATAGGTATATTACAAAATCGTTTGGTGAATGTCATCAGTTTGAGCGAAGCATACGAGATCCCTAATCAACAATGCATTAAATAATGGCTAGTCTGTCTTGTAACACATACAGACAGAATTAAACACTATTCTAGTTAAATATAAAACCAATGCACAAATAGGTTTGCCAAGCACTAAAAGTGCTAAACAGTATTTTAACGAAACACTGAAGGCCAATAAGTAAAGTCAATTGGGCAAACATTAATTGTTGAATAATAATCTAATAAATTGCCAAAAACATCAATGACGAAAACTGAATAAACACCATTTTCATAAAATACAAGACACTAGATAATATCTGAGGCATGTATTTTACAGTTAATTTTTACAGTAAGTACCATTAACACTACAAAAATGCAAGATACTTTAAAGAATGCTGCCAAGCACGACATAAAAGAGTTAGGGAAATACTTTATAGAATTATATGACAGAAAGTGAGTATTGTGCACACAACAAGCCAGCCATGCTGCTCATAATGTCGCAAGTAGACAACAAAATTTGAAATCTAAGTGAATACATGTCCACAAAACTGGGTGAAGACAGCCAAGTATAAAAACACAAACGAGTGCCTCTGGCTCAAGACAAAAAGGGGTAATGAAGGAGTGAATCTAATACTAAATAAGAAACTAGAAAAGTTTGTGAACTACTGTGAACAGCGTAGTGAACACATTATTGTAGCCACGATAAACACAGAGATACAGCAGTAGTACAAGTGTATTTGCTAATGAACTCCAAGGAAAATGGAGAGATTGGAAGAATCTGTGATGAAAAATTAAATTATTCAGTGTACAGTTGTCGTCTTGCCAGAAGACTGGTTTCATCCAGTGCTCCAATGTAGATTATCCTGGGCAAGCCTCTTCTCCTCCAAGTAGCTACTACAGCCAATATCCATTTGAACCTGTTTACTGCAGTAAAGCTTTGATCGCCCTCTATAAATTTTATGATCCCACACTTGCCTCCATAACCAAGTGGACAATTCCTTTGTGCCCCAGGATGTGCCGTATTAACTCATCCTTCTCAATCTGTGACACAAGTTTCTTATTTTCCCATTCAATTAATTGGAACTTCATTAGTTACTCACTCTGCCATACTAATATTACATTTCAAAACCTTCTATTCTCTTCTTTGCCTGTGTGTCACTCCTGTACAAGGTTAAACTGCAGACAGGCAGCATGAGTAAGTACTACTTCACACTTATATTTATATTCAACCTTAAATTTCTCTTTTGCAATACAGATTTACTTGGTACTGCATTTTACAAGGTCCTCTCACTATGTGGATGGAATACTTCAACAAATGAATTTCAGAACACAGGGATCCAATTACTGTGCCAAACATAGGCAGCTTATGACATAGCCGACATGTAAACCACCCCATGCCTCATGTCAAATGTGACAACTCTCTATTAATGAGCAAAATAGAAGGACTGCAAATACACAGACCCAGTGGCCTATCAGTAGCAATGAGTTCAGTGACAGAGTGCAGCAGGTTTGTGTGACAGGTCTCTCAGCCTCCGCCAAGCCACCACAGGCCATGCTCCTCGAGGTCTGAGATTCAACAACGCTGCATGGCTGCCAATTGAACCGGGTGAAGCTTTCACCTAGGTGATACGAACAGATATAAATTCTTCTCACTGAAAAAAGTTCAGGGTTTAGTTATATTTATTACCTTATTATCGCGGTGTATAAAGAGAGATCACAATCAAGAGAACATTGCTTACTAGCAGAATATTTCAATGAAAGTTCTATGGGCATATTGGGTGTTAAATCAGTAACCGACTTAGGCTATGTGCAATAAGATCTTGCTAGAGAGATACGATTGAGTAAAACATTCTCGTCAACCTGCAAGAAATCTATGTTAGCTACAGCTGCCCCCTGCTGATGCCAGTGCCACTCAGTGCTATGGCACCACCCCTCACCCCAGCAGTGTGTGTACCTTAAGGAGCAATCACTGACGATACACAATATGAAGACGCCGCGGATCGATGACAGGCTACTCCCACCAGATGCGGGCATTGCCCTGCAGTTCTAGCTTGATGTGACAGTAACACTGTCAAGCTTGCTGTGACTGCTTCACTTCTGACAGATTCCTGTCTCCCTCTCCATCCAGTTGAACCCCCGATGACAGGAACAGATGGCTCCGCTTCCCTCCACACTGGGTGTACCTCCACTTGACCATTGCATTGTAAGTAGCAGCTTGCGCAAACTTTAGATGCTCATTGATCTTGTATTCCTGATTAACTGTTCCCTTTTCTCTGAAGAAATACGCCAGAGTTAATATGTCGAGAATGAAAGTGGGTTGGAGAAGTATGAGTGAGTGTACATATTGGGAAAGTGGAGGCACTGTCATGCAAGTTGCGAATTTAAGAGTCGGCCACGGATCTACACTAGTAGAAATGTTGGATGATATCCACAGAATGTCTGAGTTGTGTATGGAGCTTTTTTTGTCCTTTTAGTTTATAGGTAGCACTACTACTACTTTTACGTATGATTTTTTTTCCCTAGTTGGTAGATGAAGGCCATGACAGCAAAGAACAGAACAGTGGCTCAACAGGTACTGCATGGTTTCAACAGTCTCTTACAGTGGTATTTCTTTTCTTTTCACTACGCAACAACTGACTCAAAGCAGTGTACTATGGTGCTGAGATACTGTACGGGTGCGAGATGGGTCATTGGCCATGACATTCTATACTGCTCCTGGTCCCTCGAAGCTCAGCCAGCATCACAACAAAGAATCTGCCTCAGTAACTGTTGGAACCAGTTTGGGAATTATGAGCCAGAAAACTTGGTTGTCATTATGGGAGTACTTAACAAGTGTCCAGGGAGTAATGTGATGAAGAGAAAATACTCAGTGTATAACAAGAGTTTAAATAAGGCAGCATAGGTTGAACATGGTAGAGCATCTGAAACTGCAGAGCTTATGGACCACAGTAGGCCAAATTGTTCTCTGGAAAGTTGTAAGATTTGGGCGATAGTCCTTCAAGTGTGACTGTAATGACTATCCCAGATTCTTCATGTAAATAACATATGTTTAAGTACTTCTGGCTGAATTCTTGTCCTTTTCCTTTACATAGCAGGTTTTATGTGGGTAACAGGACTAATATTTTGATGAAGAACAATATGTTGTTGAAGGCATCTATAAATATTAAGTGAATATGTAGAGATTCTGTAATTTTACACAGGTCAAACAGGTATGGTATAGAGATTATTGTACATGACGTCCTGAGCCCCAAAACCCAATCCCTGTGAGCTGGTTTGACACTAATGTAGAATGGAAAAGAGTTTCGTGGACAGTCGCTGTTTTATGGGCAACTTTGTCTAGACATGCTAGCTACACAGTAAATTTGGGGACCGAATATCTATGAAGAGGGATGGTATGAAGCGGTGTGAGTGGAATACCGTGAAACAGAGGAATTTTGGGACACAATACTCTATTTAAGGCGCTAAAAACAAATGACTGATGACACAGCCAGCATGAAAAACGCCACACGTTACATCAACATGTAGCAACACTTTAGTAACATGGTAACAAATCAGCACAGCATTGTGCCAATTGGCAGTGCATGCCATCACCACCAGGTAGCAAATGGCACCAGGATGCTATAAATATGCAGGACCAATGGTCTTCCAGCAGTGAAGAGGTCAGCAAAGAGTTCAGTGTCAGAGTGAAGCAGATCCATGTATCAAGTTACGCAGCCTCTGCCAGTCAGTATTCTTCAGGGTCCGAGTTTTAATACTGCCTGGTAGCCCATGGAATCCAATGAAGCCACCGACTGTGCTGAATACTACTGCTCCAGCCTGCAAGAACACTGCGTTACCTGCTGCCACTACTCAGTGCTGTGTCAGCCTCCTACATCCAAACAGCACACATAGCCTTCAGGGATGACTGTCGCCTGTGTGAAGATACCTGTGACTGATGCATGGCTCTAGCTCAATGTGACTTTTTCAAAATTCTGTGTAGCTTGCTGCATCCACCTATTCCTCCAACTGATTCCTGACTTTCATCTTCAGACAAACCCACAACATCTAGACAGGAGAGCAGTTATGCCATCCTGATGACTAGAACAAATGGCTCCCTACCCCTCTGTAGAGGTAATACCACCAATCGATTATTATACACTATTCTTCAGTCATCAGTTATTTTGTAGTCTAACTACCAAAATTAATCTACTTTTCTTAGTACCCCATTTCCCATCACCTGATTTAATTCAGCTACATCTCGTTATCCTTGTTTGACTTTCTATGGCTTTTCCCCCCCTCAAGACACTTCCCATTCCATCCTACTGATCTACATTTTTTGTCATCTCTGAGAATTCAGTTTTAGAGTTTTAATTTGTTCTTCCTGAATTTTAATTCCCTTTCCTAATTTTTCCTTTGTTTCCTTCACTGCTTGTCCCACACGTTGAGGACAGACTACCCTACTCACTTGCTTCTAAGCTACTGCTTCCCTTCCACTCCCTGGACTTTAGTTCTTCTTCTACTATTACTACTAACATCACTACTACTACTACTACTACTACTACTACTACTACTACTGTTATAATTTCAAAGAATGTATTCTTGTTAAACATGCCAAAAGATTTCTCTATATCTACCAATGCTAAAAACGTGCATTTGCCTTTCATCTATCTTCTAATGTAAGTTGTAGGGTCAGCATTCGCCTCTCGCATTCCTGATCACCCCTGAAGTTATCTTCTGTCAGTTTTTCCACTGTTTTGCAAATAATTCAATGTTGATATTTCGCAACGATGACTTGAAACTGATGGTTCAGTAATATTTACACCTTTCAGCTCCAATCTCATCTCCTTTAAAGTTGAAATTATTACATTCTTCACATTTGAGGTATTTCATGAGTCTCATATCTCACGTCACATGGAATAGTTTTGTCACGATTCTCCAAGGAGGTCGTCTACTCCAGGGGCTTTGAGTTTAGGACATTCTGACTGTCAAATTTATCTCACAGTACTGTATCTATCATCTTCATCGATTTCCTCTTCCTTTTTCATAATGTCATCTGTCTGTATTCCCTTTTTCCTGTTGCATTTCTTATTTCCTTTTGTTAATCAAATTCAGCCTTATCTGTTATCCACGGGTCTTGTCTTCTGCCATATTCATTTCACCCCAAAACAGCGGGGAACCTCCACCTTGCTGCACTCGCTGGACAGTGTGTCTAAGGCATTCAGCCTGACCGGGTTGCCTCCAAACACGTCTCCGACGATTGGTTGAAGGCATATGCGACACTCATCAGTGAAGAGAACGTTATGCCAATCCTGAGCGGTCTATTCAGCATGTTGTTGGAACCATCTGTACCACGCTGCATGGTGTCATGGTTGCAAATATGGACCTTGCCATGGGCGTCGGGAGAGAAATAGCACATCATGCAGTCTATTGAGTCATAACATGACATCCTGTGGGAGCACGAAAAGCATTATTCAACATGGTGGCATTGCTGTCAGGGTTCCTCCGAGCCATAATTGGTAGGTTGTGGTCATCCACTGCAGTAGCAGCGCTTGGGTGGCTTGAGTGAGGCATGTTATTGACAGTTCCTGTCTCCCTGTATCTCCTCCATGTCCGAACAACATTGTTTTGGTTCACTCAGATGCCTGGACACTTCCCTTGTTGAGACCCTTCCTGGCACAAAGTAACAATGCGGACGCGATTGGACCACAGTACTGATCACACGATCTGTGCACCTCCTTCCTGGTGGAATGACTGGAACAGATCGGCTGTCAGACCCCGCCATCTAATAGAGGCTGCCCATGCATGGTTGTTTACATCTTTGGCCAGGTATAGTGACATCTCTGAACAGTCAAATGGACTGTCTCTGCGATACAATATCCATAGTCAACGTCTATCTTCAGGAGTACTGGGAACCGTGATGCAAAACTTTTTTTGATGCGTGTATTGTATTCCTTTCCTCAGTTTGTCACCTGTTGTCTAATGCTCTTTTTTAAAAGAATGATCAAGAACACCTGGTTCTTTCAGTTTGTCCAGGTCTCATCTTAACATCATATCTTTCTGCAATTTCTTCACTTTTCATCTGTGTTTCGTAAGTAATAAATTATGGTCAAAATTCACATCTGCCACTGAAAATGTTTTGTTATGTAAAAGTTGCTTTTGGTGTCCCTTTTCTTCCCATTACATAATCTCTCTGAAACCATCTGATGTTACCATGTTTGTTTCACCTCTACAACTGTCGTTTATGATTGTTAAACGAAGTGTTAGTAATGATTAAACTGTGCTGAGCATAAAATTCTACCAGGTGAATACCCTCTAATTCCTTTCCCCCACCCATGTTTTAAAATGTTTCTTTCCATTTCTTTTAGTACTTCTGAATTTTGGTCTTCCATTACGATTTTTGTTTCTGTCAATGATATGAAGAATGTAGTGAGTAATGGCTTTGTATTCTTAACATTCCGAGGGTGACAGTTTCAGCTGCTAAAAATTAAATTCTTCAGTTTTCCTGATGTAAAAACATTTTTACTAACACATGTGGGCCAAATCTCTCACTGGAGTTAGTTTTTAACAAATGCATTAACTTCCATATGAACAGAAAAATAACTTCCATTTTGCATAATTTTCCACATAGCAACTTTTGGATTTGAAAGAAGTATTCACACAAAATAAACTTTTTTTTTCTTTTCTTTTTTCCTCATGTGGAAGGATAACATTTTAACTTCGTAACAAACAACTTACTTTCTCACTGCTTGCACGTAGCTTAACGAAACACTGTTTTAGACCAAACATTACAGTGTACCAAATACATCTCAAGGTTCAATGAAGTTGATCATATTGGCAAGTCACCTACATCTACCTTAGTTCATGGTAATGTGGTGTAAAAGTCTTAGTACCACTGCTATCACAGGCCACTGGTGGACAGCATCAGCTGCAGAACAGCTTTTTACTTCTGCTCTCCACAGCCATTTAGTTGCAAGTCATATACGAGCTTCCAGTGAGACAGATTGCAAGTGTTTGCTTTCTTTATGCAATATTTACAACTGTATTGACAACAGTGTCAAAGAATCCATTGGGTTCATCGAGTGAGAAAGGCATACACTGAAGAAATAATCAAGAAGACAGAAAATAAAGAGAGAAGACCTGTGCCTGATGTAAACAACCAGAGGTTGAGAGCTACAGGAGTTGGACAAAAATACTGAAACACCATAAGGAATCTACGCTTCAACAAAAATGGAGATGCTGGCCAAGCCTCAGATTTTGCAGTTGTGTTTAACTACAATTGGCACTTGCACAGTGTCATCAATATGTTGCAAGTGTCAATTGTGGTCCGTACAGTTTTCTGCGTAGATATGATGATACTATGCTGGAGCAAAATGATTTTGAACAGGAGAAAATTGTTGGTGCTAGCATGGTAGATGCTTCCGTAACCAAGATACCCAAAGTGTTTCAAGAGGCACTCTATCAAAGATCTATAGCGCATGCAGGGGAAGCAGAAAAACATCATCTGTGATGTCTATGTTGAGTGATTGGGACAGTCACTAAAGAGGACTATGCAAAAAAGTAAGAGGATGGTAGATGTAGAACTGAATGTCACAATTGCGAACCCTATCAGTTCAAAACCACACGAACTGAGCTCTATAAGCAGGGAATTGTGAGGCAAGCTGGAATTCCAAACTACAACACATTCATGAAGCAATGACCATAACAAGAAAACGGTCTCCAGGTCAGAAAATCAGGAAAGTTGGAAAGTCATTTGGTTGGATGAGTCCTGATTCACTTTGTTTCCAACTTCTGCCCCAGTTTACATCCCAAGAGTGCTATTATTGTATTATGACGTTTCTATCTGGCTGAACTAGTAGCAGGGGACCCAGAAACTAATGTACTGATAGGCTCAGATCGAGGTTGACCATTTTAGCAACAACACAATATGAGAAAATTGTTAACTACATAACACATCAAATTGTAAACACTATTATTTCAGTAAGTAAATTCTTTGAAATGAATACTTTAAATGTCCATTTATGAAAACTAAGTGGAGTATGTCAAAACTTATGCCCACTAAATAATAATGTACTTCACAATTCTACAAATTTTATTAACTTTTGTTAAGAAAGATAATTGCTTTTCAGTTCAGTAAAATAGGATACTCGGATTCATCGTAGCACTTGGGATAGGATCCTGTCTAGGTACACGACTAGTGATAAAATACTATGGCAGAACACAAACTTATTACTGGAAACTGGTTCATTGGTTGGTTTTGGGGGAAGGGACCAAACGGAGAGGTCTATGGTCCCATCGGATTAGGGAAGGAAATTGGCGTTGCCCTTTCAAAGGAACCATCCTGGAATTTAGGGAAATCACGGAAAACCTAAATCAGGATGGCCGGATGCAGGTTTGAACCATCATCCTCCTGAATGCGAGCCCGGTGTGCTACCTCGCTCGGTAACTGGTTCATGAAATTATACAGAACTTAACTGATAATTTGAGATGAAGATGGTGGCAGTGTCAATGTCTTTTGCTATTCAAAAAAGGTGGCATTAGTATCCATGGCTCGTCTTGGGTAACAAGCTCTGAAAATTCTCTTCTTACACTGAAACCTCCAGATGCCAGACACTTAGATTGTTACCAAATGTTTTGTTGATAGAGTATCAACTGAAACACCAATTTAGTTTGTAGTATGGCTGTTGTCCAGAAAAATGGGTGTAAATGTTAATTAAAAGTAAAACCAGAACTGCAGAGCACAGTAAAAGTGTAACCGTGAGTAATTAATAATTATAGTTTCCGTGGGGAAGTTGGTAGAGCGTTAGATTATTGTAGCAAGGACCTTAGGCTCATACCCCCATGATGACCTTTTTTTTTTTTTAACTTTATTAAGTGTGAAAGTGTTATATTGCACTATTAAAACTTCTGCACGTGTAATACCGTTGTTTATTTACTCTATTGTTTACATTTATTCTGTGAAACTACAAACGCACTAGCTGCTTTATCACGAGTGGTGTCTGTTCTGTCGCACATGTCTGACAGAACACCTCACCTATCTATACAAATGTACTCTATAGGTTTGTACTTTCAACTAATGAAGAGAAAGCAGACTTTTTTTATTAAAAAAAAAATAATAAAAAAGCAACAACACCAAACATTGCTACAAACTCCGAAAAGTTCTCCTACATGTCAGGAAAACACTCTCCCATAAAACAGTTTCATGTGTACACAGACAAAACGAATTGTCCTCAGGGGGTTTGAATGTGGGACCTTCAGTACAACCACCTCACACTCTACCATCTCATCCACAAGAACTCTATGTAACTGTCACTTGCAGATATGCTTTTCATGTGCTCCATAGTTCTGGTGTTACTTTTAATTATCATTTACCCATGTTTTACTGGATGGCAGCACATAGCATGACTTAATACATATTTTGGTTGATACTCTGTCTACATAAAATGTTTGGTACTGATATGGGTGTCTGACATCTGGAAGTTTGGGAGTTAGCATCAGATTTTCATAGTACAGAGCTAACCAAAGTATGACATGAATGATAAGCCACTTTACTTTGACATCCAAGGCTGTACAATATAATCTTGTAGTTCTTCTCACCTTTTTCAGTTCACAAGATGTACACTCTTTTGTCTGCAAGCCACTGACTGACTCATAGTACACAGGAGCCTTGCAGTTCAGCCACCAGATCCATCTTTTCTACTCCTGCCTAGCCAGTTCTGTAGTGGAGGCCCTTCCCTCCAAGTTTTACATGATTACAAACCTACTTTCCCTATCATGAACAGATATTGAAGTTAAATTTTTAGCTTTTATGTTGTTTTACAGCACATTACTTTTGAGATTATATTCATAGATTAATTACAATTATCATAAATAAAGAATAAAACATTTACATCAATGTCATACCAAAGAACATCGTCATACAGGCATCACATTAAGTAAAAACAGACAAAGAAGTTAAATAAGACTGTTATAGGTAATATCAAGAATGTGTTACAACGGGGCTTTTATTTATCCATTCCAAGATGACTGGAAGCTGTTTTGAATGCCAACTGTATTCCTACATTGTTAGGTTAGGTTAGGTTAGTGTTGTTTAACGTCCCGTCAACATCGAGGTCATTAGAGATGGAGCGCAAGCTTAGGTTAGGGAAGGATGGGGAAGGAAATCGGCCATGTCCTTTCAAAGGCACCATCCCGGCTTTTGCCTGAAACGATTTAGGGAAATCACGGAAAACCTAAATTAGGATGGCTGGAGTCGGGATTGAACCGTTGTTCTCCTGAATGCGAGTCCAGTGTGCTAACCACTGCGCCACCTCGCTCGGTTTCCTACATTGTATTAGGCACGCTAATGTGTTGCACTTTTTGTTATTTCCATATTTTTGACCACCCCCAGTACAAAAGAAGGGTAAGGCAAAGATTGGCTGAAACAGGAAAAAAAAGAAAAAAAGGCAACAGAAGAGTAATGGAAAATTCTGAGAGATGAAAGAGTGAAGACAGCAGAAACACAACAAGGCAGATATACAAGACCCAGGAGAAATCCTCTCATACTAAATACAACTGGTGAAAGGAGGAAATATATAACTGTAGCAAATGAAGCAAGTAAAAGTCTAAAAAAATGAAATTGGCAGTAAGTGCACATTGGCAAAGCTGAAATTAGTGGAACGGAAATGTAAAGCTGTAGAAAGAAATGTGAAAAACACACACACACACACACACACACACACACACACACACACACACACACACACACACAGACAGACAGAGAGAGAGAGAGAGAGAGAGAGAGAGAGAGAGAGAGAGAGAGAGAGAGAGAGAGAGAGAGATTTGGCTAACATGAGTGCATGCAATGTGCTTGCTTGTGTGTATGAATGGTGTGTGTTCACTTCTGATGATGAAGGCTGTGGCCAAAAGCTTTAAGTAAATGTCTTCGTTGTGCCTGTCTGCAAATTAATGTGTCTTTTTATGGTAAAAAGCAATCTATCTTTTTCCTAAATTGTTGATACACCTACATGTAGTTTCCACTGCCTGCACTTTAAGATTGTGTTATAGAAAGGGCAGAGGAAGTACTTGGAGATTAGATGCTTGATGTGATACACAAATCAAAACATGGCACCCACAGTAGAAGACATTCCCTCTGAATTTGTGAGAACATCAAGAGAGCCGGCCATTACGAAACTATTCCACTGGTATGCTAGATATGTGACAAGTTAAATTATCTCAGACTTCAAGAAGAATGTAACAATTATAATTCAAAAGAAGGCATGTGCTGACAAGGGTGAATGTCAACAAACCTTAAATCATGGTTGAAAAATACTGACAAATTATTTAAAAAAGAATGGAGCGTACGGTAGAGCATGACCTCAGGGAAGATTAGTTTGGGTTCCAGAAGACATGTAGGAACACCTGAGGAAATAGTGATGGTACGAGTTATCTTAGAAAATAGGTTGAAGAAAAGCAAACCTATGATTAACCTTAGTAAATTTGGAGAAAAAGCTTTTAACAGTGTTGGGTTGAATATATCTCTTTGAAATTCATAACTAGCAGGAATAACAAAAAGGAGGGGGCGGAGTTCGAAAGTTCGAGGAAATCAATGCTGGGTAGGACGATTTAAATGGCTCATGTGGTCTCCTTTGGGTCAGCCTGTACAGCATACTCATCAACTGGGTATTGCGTGTTTCCCAGGAAATGGAAGACTTCCATAAAGCTTCAGGAAGCTACACAATGGTCTTGACCTGCCTGTTCCAGTAATTAAAATGCAATTCTGCCACACTTTTCTTCATTAAAGGCTACAAATTTCAGATAATCAAATGTTCATGACTGAAAGCCTTTAAAAAAGGCAAGTATGGCAGAGATGACTGGAACATGCATAAGGATTTACAAAACTGGTAACCGACACTAAAATACAATTGCACGGTAATACAGGGGGATACGAATGAAAATTAGTGTAAGAACTAAACAATAATTCAAAACTGAGAAAGAGACGTCCGACTTCACACATCAGTAAGGTTTATGAAGACATGTTTCATTTTTAACACTTTCAGAAAACAAACAGAAAATGGACTTGACAAAAATGAAACTAAAAAAAATGAAATGGACTACATATTATCAAGCAATAAGGAAATCTTACATAACAGATGGTCCTGAACTATTTTTAAATTGCAAATGATCATAACAGCAAATGGTCATAAGCTCAAAAGATATGGAAAAAAAATAGAAAAATGTGGAGAGAAACACTCACCAGGTAGAAAATTCATAACTGTGAGAACTTACTACAAATGAAATATACCAAATTAAAATGATCAATCAAACTCAGCACATCAGAAAAACAGGATTTGTAGACATCAGCAGGGGGTACAATTATTTAAGAAGAGTGCTTAAGCAAACAGCAAAGATGCTGCCAACACACAGAAGGCAAAATAAAAGAAAAACTAGAACAGAACAAGGCAAATATTATAAAGATGATGGTGAAGCAACTAACATGTTGTACGTTGAATTAAAAGTATTGAGAAAAATTTCCCAGATGGTGTGAAGAGATGCCAAAATTTGATTGAAAGAGCAAACAAAACAAACATGTTGGGTAGCTATAACGTATCACTAGTTAAGATGACAGTACTGAACAACAAAGAGAAAACTGTATAAGCATTCCAGGATTTCTTTAAATTTTTGTGCAGTTCAAGATATGAGTTAGAAATATAGTTATGAAAATATTACCATTCTGGAGATATGGAAAAGGGGAAGGTGCCTGGAGATGGTGCTCCAATAAAAACGTTTAGCTCAAGACACACATTTGCAACTCTGTTTATAAAATGTGTGGAGCGAGAGTGTTTCCCCAAATTATAACATGAAATAATTACTACAATTTTAAGGAAATATGACAATCAAGAAATGAACTGCTGTATGGACTGAACAGCCACTCATTAAAATTAGTTGATCGTAATAATATAATTTTATCCTTGATTGGATATGAATTCTTGGGTGCATTCAGCTAGAAAATTTTTAGATTTAAGCATAATTATTAACCTGAGAACACAGTTTTTTGTGGATGTCATTTGATAAATGCTTCATAGATTTCTTGCCCTGTTTGTTTTCTATGTAATCTCAAGCTTTCAACATCACTTTTTGTCATCCTGCTGTGTGTGTGTGTGTGTGTGTGTGTGTGTGTACACAAATTTGATTATTACATATAAAATATTACAAAAGAACAAGAGACAATCTTACTTAAAATTACACTCCCTCCATATGTATTTTGTGATCATATGTACAATCCCACTATCACAAATCCCTTAAAACACGGCAAAGTCCATCCAATTTCTAAAATATACTATTAAAATGTCTAATACGAAAAAGTGGCACAAACACCTACAAAGGGCTATGTGGTTAGCTGATTTTTGTTTTGTTTTACAAAGAATGTGATTGAGCCTCCCATCCTGATAACACATTAGGAACTACTCCTTAATGTTTTAGGAAGCAAGTCTTAGAACTTTTCTCTCAGCTCAGTGAAAATAGGGGCAAACCTGCAGGTAAATGAACCCCAGTCAACTAACATCTGGTACGAAGTACTTGGCGATTATAATTAAACTTAAACTTTCAAAACACACTTAGAAATAACACCACTGGTCAGAATGACATCAAATTGCTATGGAATATTATCGGAGAAGGGGGAAAACGTATAGAAGAAGAATAAGAAGAAACTAATGTGAAAATTGATCAATAGATGGCGCTGTGTGTGTGTGTGTGTGTGTGTGTGTGTGTGTGTGTGTGTGTGTGTGTGTGTGTGTGTGTGTGTGTGTGTGTGTGAGTGAGTGAGTGACCCATTGAAGTTGGTATAAACATGCCTGGTACAAGGCTTTTCCTCATATTGCATCTGTGACGTTTGCCGTGAATTCTCAATGCAGGATCACACACTGTTTGTAAAGCTGTATTACAAGAATGATAACTGTGCGCACATCGCTCAGCAGAAGTTCTGGACACTGAAGGGTTTGAAAAAAGGCGTTGGTCCAATGACTGCCATGGGTCTGGATTTGAAAAGACTGGTTCTTTTGATGTGCAACCTGGTACAGGTAGGAAACAAATTTATTTGACGTCAGTGGAAGCAGTGGGCACAGAAATGCAGAAAGAGATGAGTGGTGGTGTGCAAACATGTAGTGCACAGAGAATTGTCCGAACACTGGACATACCCATGAGTACTGTGTATAAAATCTTACAAAACATCCTTCTTTGACATACTTTCAAAATTACCTATGTGCACGAGTTGCTTCCTGTTGACCTGCCAGAAAGAGAGACCTTTGCTTTAGAATTTCTTGCTTGCATGGAAGCAGACAATGATTGGTCACGGAAGATTTTGTGTACAGACAAAGCCCACTTCCATCTCACAGGATATGTCAGTACACAGAATTCTCAAATACGGGAAATGGAAAATCCACACACAAATCAACCAGTACCATTTCATCCTGTAAAAGTCACTGTGTGGTGCAGGTTTACAGTATCATTTATCATAGGGCCATACTTTTCAAAGAAACAGGTGCTTCCTCTCCTGTTACCTGTACCACCACTGGTAAGCGCTATTAAGTGTTTTTTTGTGCAACCACATCTTTCCAGCTGTCCAGCAGCGTGGATGGGATCATTTTTATGCAAGATGGCGCACCTGCGCACATTGCAAATCCAGTTAAGCAGCTGCTGAGGCACCATTTCAGAAAAGCGAGAATTATCAGCAACCATTTCCCTACAGCCTGGCCATACTGATAACCTGATCTTAATCTGTGGGACTTCTGGCTGTGGGGCTATCTGAAAGATGATGTGTCCAGTGTTCCAATTGCAGACTTAGCTGCATTGAAGGCACGCATGGCGCAACACATTCTGAACATGACCCAGAAACACTTCAATCAGTTGTGGAATATGCTGTTTCTTGATTTCAACTCGTTGCAGAAAACTGTGGACAGCATATTGAACAGGTTTTGCACGTCACATGGAAATTAATAATCCAATTTGATTGATCCTTTTTATGCGAGTTTTGGCCTCTGGACAGTTAAAAACCAATGTGATTGATGCTTTTTATGTGGTTTTTGGCCTCAGGACAATTTAAAACCAATTTTTCCCATCCGATGTGACATGTTGTCATGGTGGATGGGCTTACATAACTAACAGTATCAACTGTACACCCATGCACACTGAATAGTAGTTTGTTCAACATCAAATGTGCACCTTAGACATTGTTGTATGATTCATTTGACATTTGTAGTCGACCACTATTAAATTACGATGCTTACAGTGCCATCTATTGCTACATTTTGTAACTATTTATTTTTCTTCTTCCACATGTTTTCCCCCTTCTCCGATAATATTCTGTTGCAATTTGACGTCATTCTGATCTGTGGTGTTATTTCTACAGCAGTTTGAAAGTTTCACTTTAATTTTAATCACACTGTACAACAGACTGTCTGCGTATGAAATACATGAATGGATAAATCAGGAATCAAATACAGTATACCCAAGAATGAGCTAGCAGCACTCCATCTAGCTCTCATCTAAATTCTTTATTTATGAAAAATCAATAGACTATGTTTATGAAAAACTGGTCACCCACAAGTGGAAGGAGGAAAGTTTTACATACCGACAGTTCTATGGGTGACCTAACTGTGCAAGAATTTTAAGAGCATTCAACTTTCAATTAGAATTTCTGAATGAGACAATTGTGAAACACTTCAGATGGTTTGGTACACTATTTTCTGCAAACAATATAACTTAAGGTGCTGCATTCAAGTATAAAGTAGACAACAGTCAGGGATTTTCATACACATTAGAAAAAACACATTCCCCCACTCTTAACTGTCTGTGTATACGGCTTTCATTCATACAATGAACAACCACAGATGAGTTATCTGCAATTTGCCCAACCATATACAAGGGGCAATTACAATAAGTAATGCAACACTTTTTTCTGTGCCTATTTTGGTTGAAAAAATGTGGAATTTGTGGACAGCAAGGAATATTCCTGTTTCAGCCCCTAAAGTTTCATTAACTTCCAAGAGGGGCAGCACTAAACACACATTTCAAAATTGTGTCTGTAATGGAGGCACATTAGAAACAAAGTGCTGTCATTAAGATTCTTTTGGCAGAAAGCTAGAGCATCACAGATATTCATAGGCACTTGCACAATGTCTGCAGATACGTGGCAGCGAACAAAATCTTGGCGAGTCACTGGGCGAGACATCTGTCATCACTGCAACAAGGCCACACAAACGTGTTCAATCTCCCGCGTACTGACCAGCCGCAGGCATCTATGACTCCTGCAATGTTGGAATGTGCAGATACACTCATTCGAAGTGATCCATGGCTCACAAACAAACTGGATGACTATCTTTGTAGCAGTAACACACTCAGTCACCAGTTGGGATGAGAGAGAGAGAGAGAGAGAGAGAGAGAGAGAGAGAGAGAGAGAGAGAGAGTGTGTGTGTGTGTGTGTGTGTGTGTGTGTGTGTGTGTGTGTGTGTGTGTGTGTATGTGAGTGTACAATTGCTTGTGCATTATGCATTAAGAGAAGGATACCCGGAACAAAACTGCAATGCATGGTGTGGCCACTCGCCTCATCTCCTCAGAAGAAAAAGTTCAAAGCCTCGACATCACCTAGTAAAGTCATGAAGACTGTCTTCTGGGACTCTGAAGGGGTTATTCTGTATGCTGTCCTCCCTCATGGAGCAACAATTAACTCTAAGTGTACTGCGCTACCCTCAGGAAACTGAAGAAATGATTTCATTGCATTCTTCACCACAAAGATGCAAACAAAGTACTACTTCTCTTTGACAATGCAAAGCCTCACACAAGTCTGCACACCTGAGAGGAGCTGACAAATCTTCATTGGACTGGTCTTCCTCATTCGCCATATGGTTTAGATCTCGCAAAAAAGAAAGGGGGGGGGGGGGGGGGAGGAGGAGGAGAAGAAGAAGAAGAAGTTGCGTTACTTAATGACCCTCAAATGTGCAATAACATACATGGCAGTACGTCAGGTGTGTGCTACTCGTGCCCCAGAAATCTTATCCATTCAGATAGGCAACCAACCAATGCAGACTACATCGCTAGACAATCCGGAGCAACTCCATCACACAGCAGTCCTGCCAAGCGCTCTGATTACTGTGCGCACAACACACAAGGCAGGGAAACGACTGCACTGCAACGAAAAGATGAGTGTGGAGATAGTCCTGAACCATGCAAACCTTCAGACATCATTAAAGCTGTAGAAGCTATGGAAGTCTTCAAAATAACAACTGCAGATGAAAGCAGCAAACCTATGTTGGCACAAAAACCCCACAAGGTCAGCAGGAAGCAGCAGACATAAAAAGAAAGACAAGTGCAAAACATTAACCACGTAGCACAAGGCAGCCAAGTTTGGAGTCACACCTCAGATGAATAAAGATGAACACCACCAAGCAGGCGGGAAGAGACATTTCAGGCGTGTCTCCATCGATGAACACCATAGAGCACATCAGGGGACGAGAAAGACACAATCAACAATGAGAGTCCAGCAAAGTGTAGCAGGGAAGACTATCCAGAAACTTAATAAAAAAGTCCAAGTGTGATTCCAATATTCATAGTTACAATCATTTTATGCATCAACAGGTGGATTCTTTTATATTGATTGGTATCATGTTTTACATAGTTCGCACTTTATTCAGAGCAGAGTGTAATTGGAACATACAATAAACAGCAACAAAATTAAATTTTTTTAGCTCTAGCAGACTTAAGTCTGTACCAGAGCTGACAGATTGCAGGTGACAAATCACGGTACAAAAAAACCATGCTACTACAACCCCTTAAACACAGACTAAAACCAATAGGGAACAACAATTTTAGTGAAAATGGATCAGCAAATAAAACATTTTAATTCTTGCATAGTAGATGAAGGATTGCAAGCACAATAGGCAACACACATCTTGTTTACACCTTTGAGCCATGGGGTACAAAGAACAGACAACCATGGGGCCATTTCTTCAGTAAGTTAATTTATTAACTGCTTCAAAGCCACAATGAGCAAAACATAGAAGGCTACTTTAACTCTGTGTTGTCCAATGAGGGTCAGATCCTCACAGCAAACAACTGCCACAAACTACAGATTCTGGTGGACAAGTTGCACCTCGTAGCCACATGGCATCAATTCCATCCACGTGAAACAGAATTGACTTGGAATCAATTACTCACACTGCAGTGCCTGTCACATCATGCAGTCACCTGCAAAATGTTACCAGCTAGTTCTCCAACCACTCCGCATACTTCAGCTGTGCGCGTGATCTGTGTTTGACCGAGGTCAGATTGAGGTAGCCTGGAGGCTTTGCATCAGCAGTTTGGAAAGGGCATAACGCGCGCGCATGGAGAGTTCCCACCTGCGCAATTCAGTAAAGGTGTGTGTGTGTGTGTGTGTGTGTGTGTGTGTGTGTGTGTGTGTGTGTGTGTGTGTGTGTGTGTGTTTTTTGAAAAGGGGAAGAGGATTTCCCGCCTTTTTGAAGTATTCATGTTAGCTTACATTGATGTGGAGGAGGGGGTTGTGTTCCGCTGTTTGGTTGGGGGAGGATGACCTTGTCTTAGATTATTATCTGAACCAGAACTGGAACATTGGATGGGTTACCCTCAGTTTTATATTATGAAACTATCAAAGATGCATGCGTGGGTATCAGGTTACATCACTATCTTGAAAGTTCCCAAAACAGTGGTGGGAAGAGGGTTTTATTCCCTCAGATGCGTGGGTGTGACCTTGAAGTAACAGTTATCTGGGCTCGCATGCCTGCTGCTATCCTATAGTTCACCAGTTAAAAGCTGTCGTTTGTTGAATATTGGCTTTCACTTGTACTGCAGGCAGTTTATGGTTCTCTTTTATTATGTGTCAAGGCCATATGGAACTGCCTTATATTTGTTCCAGTAAGTATAACTACAATTTTCATAGGTTTTATCGCTGAACCTGATGCCATTTCGTATAGATTTAAATCTTCCTTTGACTTGTCCAACCTTGGATTTACATAATCAATATCCCTAGTTACATGTGTAAGTTTAATGAATTGCATGCATGTTTCCCACTGTCAGACCTGTAGATGACAAAATGTTGCAGAGTAATGGGTCAAGCAAGTTGAGCTCAGTCAAACCAGGCTTTGAAGCTCTGAAGATAAGTGGCAATTTTCTTCCAACTGGAAGATGTACATGTTCTTTTATAAGAATCTAAATTTGAAAACTAATTACTAATTTTGAAGTGTGAATTACCAGCACAGTTTGATTTGATTACGAGTTTTTTTTTTGGATGCTTTTACTATACTTCACCTTCAGTTAATTATTCTTTTCACAACTGGTTTATATTACATGTGATGTAAAAGTGTAGCACACATTTTAGAAGTCATTCCTTTCTTACTCTTCAAGTACTTGTATCAGAACATGCTTTAATTTTATT
This sequence comes from Schistocerca gregaria, assembly GCF_023897955.1. Taxonomy (NCBI): domain Eukaryota; kingdom Metazoa; phylum Arthropoda; class Insecta; order Orthoptera; family Acrididae; genus Schistocerca; species Schistocerca gregaria. The sequence continues at coordinate 687,974,263 of NC_064921.1, read as the reverse complement.
TGCTTTATATACCACATGTGAACATTGACAACACCTTTTTTTTAAAAAAAAGGGGGGGGGGGCAGCTTCCTCAAAACCTTATTACTGTGTGTGTGTGTGTGTGTGTGTGTGTGTGTGTGTGTGTGTGTGTGTGTGTTTTGTTTCAGGACATACAAACAACTAGGGCCATATGTGCCCAAGTCAGAACTGTGAAACATTGAGACAAAGAGGGGAGTTATAATAGATTCAGTTTTCATTCCATAGACTCAAAAACTGAGATGATTCTCATGGGAGTGGAACATGTCATAAAGGATAACCTAAAAAAATTTAATGTAATACTTACTACCCTGATCATTTGTCAAAATACGCTATTACAATGCGGCAAACTGGAATATCTAATATTCACAGATTTAACACGCCGCCAGAATGAAACATTGTTATGCGCTATTAATAAATTTATCATACACAAAATACCTAATCTTGGCTGTTGTGACCAAACGCCGTCAAAACTGAAATCGGACATTATTACTTAAGCTGGCTTAACAGTCTCTGTTAAGATATTCATCTAGAGAGTAGGGGGTTGCCTATTAAAATGTCTTTCAAACTATTGAAACCGTGCTTTATCTGAAGCCAAGTTTTTTTTAATGGTTGCTGGCAATTTATTGAAAACGTGTGTTCCTTTGTACCCCTTTTTGGACCAAGGTAAGAGATTTTATGTCTTTACATAAAGTGTTCTTATTCCTAGTATTGATAATATGTATTAAGCTATTGGTTGGAAACATATGTATTACTTGCAACAAATTTTAGCCCCCAATTTCTTGGATCAGCCATTCAAGTATCCTGCATCGCTACAGCTGCAGAAGATGCCATAGGATTTCCTCAACCCAAGCTGCAATTTAATAGTTGCAGAGTACTGCTCTTCACCAATGTTTGGAATGTGACTGCTAGCAGGTTGAAGCACATGAATGTAGGGCAATAAGCTGATATAGACTGATGTAATAATTGGAAATGACAATGGCCAGCATGATGGCACTAGAGTGCAGTGCATGCGGTAAGTAACTCGTGTGGCCCATACAGTGCAATAGCAATCAGACAGACAGACAAATTGAGTCATTAGTGCCCATACGTCACACACTGTATGACTTTGAAAAGCTTTTTGAGAGAGTTTTGCATAAATATATAACAGTGTATAAATGCCTGTGTTCATCCAGTGCCAAAGTCTGCAACTGTTGACCCCATAAGCATAAAATCCTTAGAAGCAGAATTTTCAGATGGAATACCAATGTATTATGTCGCTACTATAAGGTTGAATGTGAGAGTGAATTTAAAGCATACAGTAAAACAATTACTGTCAAAATATTGCAGAAACATGTAATGACTAATTTCATGAAAATTGACAGCGTATGAAACATAACAAAATATCCTACAATATCTTGTCATCCAAATGTCTTACAAAGATGTGTAACCACAGTTCAGCAGAGAGGTTTACACCCACAGGTTAGAAGCAATAGCATTTCCTGAGAATACTACTCCCCCCCTTTCCCCATTGCTATTTAAAATTTATTGCAATGTCACTGAACTTCAATATTATGCATATAAGCATTTGAATGAACAGTTAGCACATTTCGACAAGTACATACTGAGTCACAAGGAATCAGAGATAATAATTATGCTAATTCCTCGTCTGACAGTGGTAAGTCAGGATTCAAATGTAAATTAAGAGTTAATACATATACATTGTCACCTTGTCTTAATCTCCATGGTTACTATTACCCTAACCCAATCAGCTGCTAAGCTACAATGACTACACATTATTGTTCTTAAGAAAATTATAATAAATTTAAAAATCATTGTTTTAGTCATTCCTTTTTACAATTCTCACAATACAGTTTAATAGAAGCAGCCATCAAAAGATTTCCCTAGAATACACAACACTTCCTTAGCACTTATTTTACTGTTCACTGACAGCTAACTTTGCTGGGGAATGGGCATTTTAAAATTTACAACTAACAGTTTTAAAATTACAGTAACAATTGTTACAAGTTGCTTGATATGCACAGATTTCTTTTGGTGCTCCTGAAAGAGTTGACGGTGCTACATCAATGTTGTCACTGCTGCTCAGTGGGGCTGGATCTTTGCCTTTGACTTGTGAACAAGGACAGGACCTTGCACCTGCCCTCTGCTGCTCGCCTGGGATAGCGTCCCTTGTGGCCGCTACCAGACAATCTGTGTTGGACTTGTTGGCCCTGGGCTGATCAGGCATCCTCGTGCTTCATGGTTCTGTGTCAAGCTGCCGTTGCCTTCCACCCTGCCAGGAGTCTGTATTGCACACTACTGTCGTCGTGCGAATTTATCTCTGGCTAAAAATTGAAATTCCCACAACTTCCTGCTATTTACCACAGTCACTGTAGCAATCTGACTTAATAAACCGTGCTTAACCTTTTGTTTTTCAAACCCCATATGTGGCTCAAGATAACCTTCAGTTGTGCCCCAAATGTGAGTGTTGCTTGGGGCAGTGTGACAGGACTCGGGGAGAAACGGAAATAGCCAATTGGCCTAAGTAAGAGTGTCGTGACCTGACTATGTTGTTAAATTTCCCTTATTGCAAAAGGTATGACTGGAATCAATACTAAATGATGAACACCAAGTGTTTTACAACTTCTGACTTTATACAGAGAATACCCTCAACCCAACACACATTTGCTCTAAATGAGCTATATCCACATAAGACCAAGTCATTACACAAAGATGGTGGCTAACTAGCGTGGTTCAGCTATTAAAAGAACCTGTCAGTACTAACTGCATCTATACCGACAACACACAGGAGTCCTCAGCTATTCAGCTAGAATTCCATCTACTGTTCTGAAATACTGCAGATAGCCCTGCTTGGTTGATAGCTGTGTTTCTGCCAATACTGTGATCTCACTTCTACTAAGACCTGCCTGTCTTGTACTCCTGTCAGCTCTAACTGACATGACTCTTCAGTGTGTCTGCATCCTAGTTTTAATCAATTTCCCCTTTGTCCTGGCCAATCTGACTTAACGTGTGTCCTGGACCTCCTGTAGGATCTTTGTGACCCACTAAGCCTGTTCAGAATTTCCAGAACTTTGCCCATAAAATTTTTCTACACTTACAGTACCTTTTCCTTATCATGCATGGTCTCCTACTCTCCTCCACAACTGATCCACCACTTCCAATGCTGCTTACACTTTCAGAAGCAGTTTTGGTGCATCTCTTACTGGATTGTGATTGTGCAAAGCGCTGCCTGAATTCTCTTTTATCTTTTTATCTCGTCTTTGAGAACTTTCATCCTTTAATTTGGCGGGGGTGGGGGGGGGTTGGAGAGCACAAAGATAAAGCACAGCAATTTCATTTTTGCGCAATAGTGCAAAAATAGGAATGAACATGCAGGTGCATTATTGTGATGCAAGAACCATAAATTGTCTTGCCACATTTCTGGCCATTTCCTTCTCACAGGCATCACAACAGATCCAATAATACTGTTGATTAACAGTCTGTCCATGTGGCACGAATTCATGATTGACATCCTTCAAAGTCAAAGAAAACTATCACCAGGGCTTCAACAACCTTCCGTGACCCATCATGAAGACTGAACCTTGGTCTCAACATTATAATCATAGATCCATGTCTCGTCACCAGTTACAGTTCTCTTAAGGAACATCTTTTTGTCATTTGTGAAATCCAAAACCTCTTCACCGATTACGAGGCGAAGGTCTTTCTGGTCTTGACTCAAGTCGTGGAATGAACTTGGTGGCAACATAATGCATTCCAAGATGCTGTGTCAAGATTTCATGACTACATACAACTGAAATGTTACATTCTTCTGCAGCTTTTAATTGGTACACACAATTTCACTGATCTTCCTGACACAAACATCATCAGCACACGTCGAAAGACATCCTGAATGCGCAACATCCTTAAATTCCTTCAGGCCATTTTTAAACTGTATGAACCATTTATAACACCGAATATGCCTTAAGCCCTCATCTCTGTACACATCGTGCATCATTTGGTGTGTCCCAATAAAGGTTTTCTCAAGTTTTGCGCAAATTTTAATGCACACATCGCTACTATAAATCTGCCATATCGAAATTCGCTAACTGTGCAACCAAGTTCTACTCAAAACAGCGATGAACAATAACAGACACACAAGAGTGAAACTTCTGGCAGTTACACATCAAACACAGGAATGTCCAGGGATGTTGTTGTCGTCGTCGTCGTCTTCTTTTTCAGTCCTGAGACTGGTTTGATGCAGCTCTCCATGCTACTCTATCTTGTGCAAGCTGCTTCATCTCCCAGTACCTACTGCAACCTACATCCTTCTGAATCTGCTTAGTGTAGTCATCTCTTTGTCTCCCTCTACAATTTTTACCCTCCAATAGTAAATTGGTGATCCTTGATGCCTCAGAACATGTCCTACCAACCGATCCCTTCTTCTGGTCAAGTTGTGCCACAAACTTCTCTTCTCCCCAATCCTGTTCAATACTTCCTCATTAGTTATGTGATCTACCCATCTAATCTTCAGCATTCTTCTGCAGCACCACATTTCGAAAGCTTCTATTCTCTTCTTGTCCAAACTAGTTATCGTCCATGTTTCACTTCCATACATGGCTACACTCCATACAAATACTTTCAGAAATGACTTCCCGACACTTAAATCTATACTCGATGTTAGCAAATTTCTCTTCTTCAGAAATGTTTTCCTTGCCATTGCCAGTCTATATTTTATATCCTCTCTACTTCGACCATCATCAGATATTTTGCTCCCCAAATAGCAAAACTCCTTTACTACTTTAAGTGTCTCATTTCCTAATCTAATTCCCTCAGCATCACCTGATTTAATTTGACTACATTCCATTATCCTCGTTTTGCTTTTGTTGATGTTCATCTTATATCCTCCTTTCAAGACACTATCCATTCCGTTCAACTGCTCTTTCATGTCCTTTGCTGTCTGACAGAATTACGATGTCATCGGCGAACCTCAACATTTTGATTTCTTCTCCATGGATTTTAATACCTACTCCAAATTTTTCTTTTGTTTCCTTCACTGCTTGCTCAATATACAGATTGAATAATATCGGGGAGAGACTACAACCCTGTCTCACTCACTTCCCAACCACTGCTTCCCTTTCATGTCCCTCGACTTTCAAGACTGCTATCGGGTTTCTGTACAAACCTTATTTCACCACAACACACCATTGGCATGAAATTATGAATGTTCCATAGACGTTTGAACCCACCTAGTACGTGCACCTCCCAGAAACATTCTCCCTTTACCTCTCTCGTACTCATTCTGATTATTTATTGCTTACAGTATTTTTCCCGAAGTGCAGCTGGCATCCCCGTGACACCATTGGCTGAACAGATTCCTTCTACGTGACCAAGCACCTGTCATTTTATTATAGCCTGTTGTCATGCTCTGGTGCTGCCTGCTTGCCTATTAATTTCGCCTATGTTATTTTAGTGAAGCTTTCCTGTTATTAACACTCAAGACTTTGCCGTCATTTCCACTGATGCAAGACAATGACACTTCTAAATATTACTAACCTATTTGTTTGCATCAAGAACATTACTCTCTTTGTACATAATCTTCAGTGTTCATAGTTAGTTATTATTATTAAGTGTTTATAGTCTACATAAACTTGTTAATGTTTTACTCTTTTGTAAATGACCCATTGTCTTTATTAGTCACCTGCACTACTAACATCACAAATAATAAAAAAGCTCCATACAGTAAAAGCACAAGATTAAAATTATTCTTTTATTAGTGTTGAGAAGTTACTTAAAATGCTATAAACATTCACAAACATAAATCTTTCATTTAAAAAATGCAGTCTATATACAAGATTCTACATGTATGATATATAACAGCTCTCTGATATGTACAGTAAAAGGAACAAATACAATTTACATTTACATTAAAGGTCTTTAACATGGTTCTGTATCCAAGGATGTGTCATTACATGTTTTAACGGGAGACGCTGCTTTGGATTCCGTTGCAGGAGCTGTAAATAAAAAGAAAACAAACTTTAACTGACCCTCACTAGAGAGGAAAGGACTTTTTCAGAGTCCTCTTGGTAGACAAATCAACAGGCAGAATATACAGTCCAACTAATTAAAACAATCAAAATGCATAAACGAAAAGTTGTTTCCCATTGTTACTGTCATTCCCCTCTTCCTCTATTACACAGATGTATCAGCATTTGATGATATTTTGAAATTACAATGTCATTGGCAAATGTCAAAGTTGTTAATTATTCTTCCTGAATTTCAACTCCTCCAAATTTTACCTCTGTTTCCTTTACTGCTTGCTCAATGTACAGATTGAACATCAGGGATAGGCTACATTCCTATCTTGTCCCTTTTCCAAATGTTGCTCCCCTTCTATGGCCCTTGATTCGCAACGGCCATTTGATTTCTGCACAAGTTGTGTACAACTTTCCACTCCCTATATTTTACCCCTGCAACTTTCACAATTACAAAGAGTGTATTCTAGGAGACATTGTCAAAAATCTCTCTCAAAAAATGCTATAAATGTAGGTTCTCCTTACTTTAATCTGTCACCTAAGATAAGTCACAGGCTTCTACTGCCTTGCTTGTTTCTACTTTTCTCTGGAATCCAAACTTACCATCCCCGAAGTCAACTTCTACCAATTTTTCCATTTTTCTGCAAATAATTCACACTAATACTTTGCAAACATGACTACTAAACTAACAGTTTGGTAGTACTCACACCTGTCGGCAACTACTTTCTTTGGCATTTGAATTATTACATTCGTCATAAGGACTGATGGTATTTCACCTGTCTCGTACATCCTGCACAAGGTAGAATAGTTTTGTCATGGCTGTTCTATAGAAATCAATAACTCATGTAATGACCTCTACTCCTGGGGCCTTGTTTCAATTGGGGCTTTCAGAGCCCAATCAAATTCTTTTCGCATGTAGTATCTCTTTTCTTCATCTATGTTCTCTTCCCTTTCTGTAATACTGCATTCAAGTCCATTTTCATTTTATAGCCACTTTATATACTGCTGCCTTCAGCTTTCCTTTCTTTGCTTATTACTGGTTTTCCATCTGAGTTCTAGACGCTCCTGGTTGTCTTTTCTCTAAAGGCCTGTAATTTTCCTATAGCCAGTATCTAGCCTTCCCCTAGTTACATATGGTTATACAGCCTTGCAAGTTTCTTCTAGCCATTCCTGCTTCACCACTTGTACTTGTCTATATTCCACTTTTCTGCATTTTATCGTCTCATCTATTAAATTCAACATCTGTGACATCCAAGGATTTCTACTAGGACTAGACTTTTTACTTATGTGATCTTTACCTATCTTCACCATTTCATTCTCAAAGCAACCCATTTGCCGTTCACTGTATTCATTTGTTTCAGTTGATCATTACCTAATGCTCTCCCTGAAACTCTACAACCTCTGGTTCTTTTATCCAGGTCTCAATTCAATTTGCAACTTTTCTGTAGTTTCTTCAGTTTTAAACTGTAGTTCATTACCAATAAAATATGGTCGGGTCTACACCTGCCTCCAGATATGTCTTAGTTTAAAATCTGGTTCCAGAATCTGTTTCTTGCCATTGTACAGCATGAGTCAGAAAGGACTTTACAGCTTGGGAATGATATGGAAATTTACTGAGATAACTTACAGAATCAATAAAGGTGTCATTTTATAGCAAACAACCTCAGGTTTGATTCACACAATGCATCAATAACCCATTCCATCACCAGGAGTTCCAGCATAGAGCACAGGTAAAATGGCTACTTGCAATGGTGCAGAGTAAATTTTGCACAAAATACCTTACAGAACCTATATGCAGGTCTACAATTTACTCTTGCTACAAGAACTTTATTGGGACGAGTTGTTCACTGCACTATGAAGAATCACTGTGTCACCCACCTGTTGCTTCAAGTATGACAAGTTAGGGAGAGCTTTGCTTGCTGTCCACAAACATCAACATGATGTGCATCTCACAAGACTGGCATTCCACAAAAGACTGAGTGGCGAGTACTGCATACAAGTTTACATTCTAAACCATACAGATTCCCAATGACAACACATTAGTAAAGCAGGTAAGGTTACTCGTAGAGAATTCTGTGCAGAAATGTTGAATCAGATAGAGGACGAGATATTCTTGAACACAATAATCTTCAGCAATGAGTCATTTCATGTCAGTGGCATGGTGAACACCCACAAGTGCAGAATATGGGGCAGTGAAAATCCACACGCAACCCTGGAAAATGTTCATGACAACCCCAAAATTAATGGGTTTTGTGCCCTTAACAAAGTATGCGGTCGTTTCTCCTTCCTTGAGAAAACTGTCACTGGTATTGTTTATCTGGATATGCTTTAAAACTTTTCAATTGCACAGACAAGTCAAGATGAGAGACAGGATGATTTATACCAGCAAGACATTGCATCACCTTATTTCCTCAAGGAAGTTTGGGGTTTCCACGATAATCACTTCCCAGGCCGTAGACTGGCCGTGAAGGACCAACCGAATGGTCACCTCACTCCACAGACTTGACACCATTGGATTTGTTTCTCTAGGATTTCATTGAAGGCCATGTGTATGATCCTCCTCTACCAAACAATTTAACTGACCTGGAAAATCAGAGTTACACTCAATTTGCTGCAACAAGTATGGGAAGAAATTTATTACCAGTGGTCTGTCTGTCACATCGCAAATGGTAGTCACATTGAATCAGAATTACACTTGACACTTGCATGAAACTTTATGTTGTTTGGTACAAAATGACACCTACCGATTCTGTAACTTAATAAATTTCTATATCACTCCCAAGCTGTAAAGCCTTTGTTTCACTCTGTATTATTAATCTGAAACCTTCCAATGTCTCGATTCTCTTCCAAAATACAACTTTCTTTCATGAGTCTCAGTGATAATTCAGTTTTGTTTTATGCTGAAGGACTTTGTAGAATTCGGCATTGACAGTTTTCCCCTGAGGGACAAACTCTTTGTGAATTAACCCCCGCTTGTCGAAAAACACAATCAGCATTGTCTTGATGCAGGAATTTGACATTCTTGCTTTCTTTGGCCGCAGGGATGCCGGTGTGTGCAACTCCGAGCTCTGGGCTTTCGTCTCTGGGTCGTACTGGAATGTCCACGATTCGTCGCCTGTTACTAAGTTGTCTAAAAAGTGTGGATAATTTTCCAAATCATTCAACATCTCACGGCAAACGTCCACTCGTTGTTGCTTTTGTTCGGCAGTGAGCACTCAGGGAACCAATTTTGCGCAAACTTTCCTCATCATCAAATCTTGCGTAACAATTTGGTGAACCGTAAATTTATTCACAGAGACCTCATCGGCGATCATTTTGAGACTTAAACGACGGCCGGAGTCCAGGAGTTCTTTCACTTTGGCCACCGTTTCATCCACACGACTAAGGGCGTCCAGATCGGTCCATGTCTTCAACGGATTCCCTCCCGTTTTTTAATTCATTAAACCACCGGAACACTTGAGTTCTTCCAGAATGAGATTTTCACTCTGCAGCGGAGTGTGCGCTGATATGAAACTTCCTGGCAGATTAAAACTGTGTGCCCGACCGAGACTCGAACTCGGGACCTTTGCCTTTCGCGGGCAAGTGCTCTACCATCTGAGCTACCGAAGCATGACTCACGCCCGGTACTCACAGCTTTACTTCGGTAGCTCAGATGGTAGAGCACTTGCCCGCGACAGGCAAAGGTCCCGAGTTCGAGTCTCGGTCGAGCACACAGTTTTAATCTGCCAGGAAGTTTCACTTGAGTTCTTGATAGGGAGTCTTCTTTGTAGGCCTCCGTAATCATAGCAAACGTTTCAGAAGCAGTTTTGCCCAAGCGAAAGCAAAATTTGATTGCATACCGCTGTTCAATCGAGCAATCCATCTTCAGCGTTTTCGCAAGTGTCATGGGCACACAATCAACGTAATACGCGAAGCTCGACCCACACTGCACCAGAGCTCCGACGCAACTGCGAACCGGTTCTATTGTTAGCTCAGATCCCCCACCACGTGACGTAGAGGTGGAGACCGCCCTGCGAGCGACTGGGGCGCCGCGTGGTGGCCAGTCTCATTACTTATCTACCACACCCTGTAGTAAGAGAAAAAACCGAGATACAAGGAATGTTTGTAACTGTAGGATACCAATGGAGATGGTACCAATATCAGAAAACAATACTGCAGAAGGCTTTCAACTGCTGCTGAAGAGTAGAAAATAAGAGTATGACACTGGAAGTTATATAGAATTTACAGAACTGAATAAATCCATCTGAGTGTAATGAGAACACTAAATCAACAAAATCTGCCCAACAGAAGCAAACAAAATGAGCACTTGTTATAAACCACCTCTCAGGAAGAGTGACAAAGTAACACTAAATATCTGAAATGTTCCTTTTAATAATGTTCATCTCATCAAATGAACTTTTCCTGAAATATTTCCAGAGGTGGAAAAAGGCAACCCATGTGTAATAATAATTAAATAAATAAAAAGAAATAAAAAATCAGATTTTGTCGAAGAGGAGCTTGTGCAATTATCTACAGAATGTCTGCATTAAACTATTCTGAGTATTTGAAACCACAATATAACTGCTTTAATTCACAAGACATGCATGTGTTTTGTCAGTGACACACGAGATTTGAACCAGAACTCTAACAGTAGACTGACTAGTGGAATGAAGATGCTAGTTTCAGGACTGTTTATAGTGGTACAGGCCATGTGCAGGGTCATATGAATACCCTTCAAAGAACACTTTACATATTGTCATCACAGAGGGCAATCCATTGCTCTGCTGAAATATGCAATGCAGAGCTGCCTGAAGTGGGCAACTATCTCAGGTTGTCCAGCTTCCAGAGGGTCTTGTCATGTCCAGAATGCACATAACTTTTCAATAGCCTAGAGCACATTTCATCTAATGGCGGCCCTCAAACCACAATTTTGTTAACCCACTACTGAGTTCAACAATTTTAGTAATAGAAGCAGAGGTCACAACCTGGTATGTGAGTATCATTGACTTGACTAAGACTTGCCAGCAACTCAAAAGTTCCATATAGTGATATAAACTGCAGATTTTGTCTTTCAGTACAGTTGTGTTCTCTCATACTTACTTTGCCAATTTATTATAAATGATCCTTGTGGAAAGGAAACTTTTCTAGTCTTTTGTAATAAGTATTCACAACTTTTCCAGTTTGCCAAAGGAAATTTTAACTATAATTTATTTGACACTAAGGTAGAAACTGTACAGTGTACCTTTGGCATTTAATGCTGTTTGTTGGAGTAATCCAAAATGAAGTATGGCAAGTTACTATTGAAAGAAATTGCTGCAAGAAACTTAAAATGGTTTTCTTCGCAAGTATAATTATTTTGAATTTACTGAAGTAACTGTCAAATGCAGATATAATCAACATTCTCAGAAAGAAGGTATATTCAACAGTCTCTGAAAGAAAGCACAATTAAATGTTCATGTCTGCCAGTTTACTATCAAATGAATATTTGTTACATGTTCAAGATACAGCTGCTTCATACACAACACAAACTCATTTTAGAAAATGAGTCATTTGCAGCTGTAATTATTGTTTTGCATTCAATGCTGGATCATACGGACTAGATAGAACAATGGCTTATAACTGAATTGACTGTTCTGTTATTTAAACGTCATCAATATGCTTCTAGTGATTCTTGTTTTGAGTTGGTGAACTTGAATTATTGTGATAGTTTTAGCATTTTGTTGGAAACTTTAAAACTATTCATTATTGTTTAGACTTAGGGCACACACTGAGGACACATTCTGATAGAGCTATTTTCAGCCAAGGGTACTGGCACACTCATTACTGTTACGTGAGTGCTTAGGAGGCATTGTTGATGCTAACACTACAATTACCTGCTTATACCAATGACTAGTCATGAACTATTGGGTTGGTGAACAGTTCTGTAGCTTTTTATGTAAGTTCAATAAACACAACGGATACACATAACAGGCTTCAGTCATCAATAATATACTCTCCTTCACTATTTACAACAATCTGCCAATGCTAGGATAACTTTTTGAATTGGGACTGTAGATATTACATGGTTTTGAGGCGAAGAACTTGTCGAGCCATATTTGGAGGGCATTTTAACCCAGAAACCAAGTTCATTTAAGGTTGTTCGAGAGAGAGGAGAAAAGGTGCAAATATGAGGGGCCTCAGGTGAATAAGGTGCAAGCGTGATAATGTCCGAACCCAATGCCTGTAGCGTTTTTTGTAGGTTTGGTAGAATGCATGCAGGCATTATCGTGGGATAGCATTACTTCATGCAGTCTTCCTTGTTGCTGTTTTTTGACTGCATCTGCAAGATGTCTTAGTTGTTGACAAATATCAGCAGTGATGGTTACACCTCAGGGAAGCAACTCTTAGTACACCACACCATCACTTTTCCACAGATACACAACATTATCTTTTGTGAATGCACGCAGGTTTTTGTACAAAGAGTTGCTGCTTCTTAGTTTGGGCTCAACCACTCATTTCGTTTCCCGTAATAATACAGGATAGAATGGTTGGTGGTGTTCATGAATCAGTTGATGAGTTAGCGGAGACACACATATGGCCACCTGCTGATTTAGGCTTAGTGCATGCCATATCCATGCACCCAATTTTTTGAACTTCCCTTCATGCAAGAGTCGCATGATGGTGTAATGATTACATCGCATCATATTTGCCAGTTCTATAGTACATTACAAAGGATCATTGTGGATTAATGTGTGTAAATAACCAAACCCAAAAGGTCTTCCTAAATGTAGAGTGTCAGTAATGTCAAAACAATCCTCCTCATAATGAGAAAACCATTTTCTTGCCATAAACCACTCCATCTACAGGCCCATTGGGACCATCCGACCAGAGGATGCCGATAGGAGGGGCATAGGGTCAGCACACCACTCTCCTGGTCTTATGATGGTATTCTTCACCGAAGCTGCTACTGATCTTGTCAATTAGCTCCTCAATTGCCATCACGAGGCTGAGTGCACCCCGAAAAATGGCAACAGCGCATGGCAGCCTGGATGGTCACCCATCCAAGCGCCGACCACATCCAACAGCGCTTAACTTCGGTGATCTCATGGGAACTGGTGTAACCACTGCGGCAAGGCCGTTGCCTATTTTCTTGCCATGCTGTGTCCAATGGCTATTATCCCCATACACGGCGCTGATGTTTCTGCCTGGCTTTGCTGCTGTCGCCCCCTTTATTGAACTCAAGTAGAAGAATAAGCTGGAAACATTCAGATTTCTCCACTTGTCACACCATTTTCTATTGTCCAGAGATTCACTCACTCAAGACAATGTGTGAACACAAATAGCAAAAGTGAACTATAAAAAGATGACAATAAATAAATAAACCAATAGCAACTGGAATACCAACTTACAAAACAAAAATGCTACAAACTTATGCACCAACCTAATAAATTCTCTAAATCATGAACATAGTAAGTGGCTAATAATCACAGTCATAGACCAATGCCTTAACACTTATGTAGATTTGTATTTATTGTACTTATAAAAAGTGACATAATACCTCATAAAGATCAATTTTATTTATCACTGAAACGAGATGATCAGACTGGATGGTATAACAATGCACTACTACTACTACTACTAATTCGTGACAGCCAGGAAAACGGAGTATCTGCTATGATTCGTGTTCACAAAAGGAAGGGTTCATCAATAGATATGTCCACAATAGTTGCAGAACTCCAGTGTCAGACCAATGCTGTAGACAAAACAGTGTGATTATAGCAATGAGAACTAGATGAGAGTTATCTTGCTGTGGTCACATTGTACTGTGCAGTAGCCCCACTTTCAGCACACAACTTTTCATCCATTGGTTCTGCACATGAATCCGCCATAGCATCAGGTCCAGTATTTGATCATGTGTAATAATGCTTTTATTGTAGAGAGCAGTCTGCCCCCATTTGTAATCACACACTGACAAGAACCAATTAAATCACAAGATGCATTGGAACTTGCATCTACATTTCCATTTTAACAACTTAGTGTATGCAGAGAATTAGAGGCAAGTAAGAACTTCACGGACAACATTGTTATAAACTGAAATGAACAATTTCATGTGCCTCAATGGCCTTGCACTAGTCTTCAATTTTGGCATAATCTTACTGGAGGAAAGTAGGACCTAATGTGGAATCCAAACCACGTATCAGTCATTTCTGACAAATCTTCACCTTGTTGAGGGCTGAAGGCTAGTGTAAAGGCAGACAAAAAATGCAAAGTGTGATTAGTATTCGAAGCTGTGACTTTACTGTTACCTGGACTATTTACCAATAGTCTATGAAGCCTGACAACACAAGTAGAGTATCACATCAGAATTTATTTTCAAAATAATTCTCTTAAGATAAGCAATGATCTTTCAAATTACTGAAGTCCAATGGGATTATCACGTGCACAAGGAGACTACTGAATCACGGCAAAACAAAAACGAGGCCCACAGCATAAACTGTCAAACCATTGTCTGCACAACGATGATGTAGATTCCTCCCTTTTTGCTGTTAACATCCAAAAAAGGTCTATTACTGTGAGGGCTATATTTGATTTTTCTCAATTGGCAACAGAATTTCTAACTGTACAACAGTATTAGTATTAATTATCACAATTTATACTAGTCTTTACGAGACACTAAATTACAAATTCTAGATTTAGTTTCCTCAAAATGATTGACCCATTAAAATAAAATTACATTCTCTACCCTTCTCTTTCAGCTGACTGAACTTAGGTGTTTGGGTGTTATCGAATCCATATGCTTACAGCAATAATGGAGCCTTCATCAGCTGCCTGACAAATACTAATTTTATTTTTCCATTACATCTGTTCATGAAACCTGTCAATAGAAACACAAACACATGCCTGCAATTCCTATTATCCATTTCCTTTTTCATAACAACTGACCCCGACTTTAAACGTACGTTCTGGTTACTTTGCACGACAAATATCTACGTATTGTACCTTGCCAGAACAGTGGAAATATTTGTTTTTTGGTGTATGGATATTATGTAGTGGATGCTTCAGAAAAGATGACTGATATGATATAAAATACATAATGTTGGTTGTTTGCAGTGTACCTGTCCTCCTTATTCAAAATAGTCTCCCTGTGAGTCAATATACAACTGGAAGTGTTGGAAAAATGGTTAAAAACAATTCTGATAGTCAATAATTGGAATTGCCTTCAGACTGTTAATGTAGCATTCTGGATATCAGAAATCTTGTCTAAACACTGTCTTTTCATAGCCACTTTCAGTTTGGGAAATGGCCAGAAGTCGCACGGATCCAAATCCGACAAATGAGGGCAGCCAAGCACAACGGTAACTTTTTTAGCCAAGAAATGGTGTACAATCTTGCTTTTGTGTACCAGAGCATTGTTGTGCAACAAACACCATGTTCCTTTGTTGCAGTATTTAGGACTCACCTGAACAATCCTCACCTACAAAAGGAGTTAGAACACCCAAGTAATAATATGCATTACAATTTTATCTTCTGGATCAAATTCTTTATGGGTAATTCCTACAGAATAAAAGAAAATTGTGAGCAGTGTCTTGACACGACTTTTCTACATTCACACTTTTTTTGTTTTTGATATTCTGGACGTTTCCATTCTGAGCTCTGGTGCTTTGTAAGTGACCAGTACTGAAAACACTATGTTCACCATTCATTATGATGTTTGGCAAGAAGTATGTGTCCCCATCAGCCAATTGTTTCATCTCTGCAGTGTTCCACAGTGAAATGTTTTTAATCGTCCGTTAATGTGTATGGCACAAAGTGACAACAGATCATCTTTTTGCCCAAATTTTCAGTCACAATGCAGTGCACAGTTGTTTTAGGAATTTCAGAGAGCTCCTTAATTATCCTGGTAGATGCACAAGGTCATTTCGAAGAATTTCAGCCACTTTTTAATCATTATCTTCGACTGTCACCAATGATCCTGGAAGTCTATCGTCTTCAATGATCTCTACCGCCATGAAATCTTGCAAACCCCTTAAAAACGTTTTTACGGCCCCTGCTGCATTACCACGAATGCACTGTGTAATTTTAATAGTTTCTGTAGCATTCTTACCCACTTCAAATCAAAGCTTAATGTTGGCACATTGCTCCATTGTTCATCTCATGTCCGAGGGTGAAAACATACTGCTTCAGTTTTGTTTACTCCGAGCAGTCAGTGATACCAGCACTTTGCCTTTTAGAACAGCAGTTACACTAAATACTACGCTACTTAATTCCTGTGTCATATCACATGGTAGTAGTGGTTCCGTGAATATAAAATCTGTCACTTTTTCTGTGGGACAGACTGTATATTTTGATTGAAAAGAGGGCAACATACTTGGTAATATTAAAGAGAAACTCTGCTTTTTCGAGCATTTTTGGCTGGTTTCAACTTTGAGGAGTCGTAGAAACAAAACCACAATTAGAAGCAAAATTTCTTTTGCACAATTTAAAAATAATTATTTTCTATTTGCAGGCAGATTTACATTATTTTCTGATTAGTTGTTTCATTGTTGTAATGTAAAATGCACAACTCTGCAACTAAACTACTGCGAGAAAGCATGGCTGTAAAGCTAGAACTTTTCTTGGTTGCTTTGTATGTCATTACCAATGAATAATCCCCATTTTCATCAGATTAAGAGTCTGTTAAGCAATTGCTTTAGTAGCTGCAATATACCCAAGGCAGCAGTGGAGTGTAGTTTTCACACCTGCATGCTGCCATTGTTCTAATGCTTCCTAGGCCCCTATTCACCAGCAAAGAATGGCAACTTCGTACTGACATTAAAATACAGAATTGCTGAATTAAGTAGTTGTTGCAATTAGGGGGCAATAAAGTGGGAAATTGAGGGTGAATGTTCACTGCCAACACTAAAATTAACAATGAAAGGTAACATACAGTAACAGCAAATGTGAAATCTATTAGTTCGAATAAAAAATTATAAATGGAATAAAACCTACCATAACTGCTTTTGCAGCTGTCTGAGGCCTTCCTGCTGCTCCTATTTCAGTCAACTAATAGGATCAGCAGTAGCTCTACTGCAAAGTAGAAACAGTGAGCCCTTTGTGCACATCAGTTTTCAAGTTTGTGCACCTGACTTCCTGGGTTCCTTCAGGCACTTTAGGGAACACTTTCCAGAGCAGAATGACACAGCTGTCAGTTACCATTTATCTTAAAATTTTTGCTCTTTGCTACCTTGTTCTTGACAAGGGCACTGAAGATAGAGCTGTTCATTTCACAGTGCAAAACGGGCAACCACAGAAGTTGAATTTCCTCATCAGCTTAGCCCAATATACTTTCCAGAAGGTATTCTTGTGACCTGATGTGCAATCCTGTGTATTCCAGTAGACATGCTTTAGTAAATTCCATGTACAGTGTGACATTGGATGTATTTCAGAATACTCTATTTACCACTCTGTAGTACAGAGCCTGATCTCAAAACAATTGCAGACCTGTTTAGTCATTTTTGAAGAACACTCCTAAACCACTTTTTATAGTGTGTTATCTCAGAATGATAATCTGCACCTCCTTTTTGCCCAATAAAACATAAGCCACAATTTTAAATGAACCCATCTTCATTCCCAATGTGTACATTATAAGCCTTCACCATATTGCTACAACAGATAAAAAGTAAAACACAGTCAATAGCCCGCATGTCATTCACTAAAATGGATAACTCAGTTGGCAAACCCAAACAGGAACGTAAACAGTTCAAAAAAAGGCCATTCTGTCAGGAAACGGCGGACAGTTAAAAGTTTGGCACACTGTGCACAAAGTGGCGGGGGAACACCACTTAACATATGGCAATGGCTAAGTAGGCAGTGCCCAATACGCAACCTCGTTAAAATGACAACCTCAAGGCAAGAGGGCCGAGAGGTTGTCCGAGCCACTAGGAGAGGCTCAATAACCTAGAAATTATTCCTATGAAGGACGGACCAGTGGTGACACCCAAGTGACGCCACCTGACAGACGGCGACATGGAGATCAACAGAGGAAATATAAGAACTAGTGTCCTGAGGTATGATGGCTGTAGCTTTGGCAGCAGCGTCAGCAGCCTCATTTCCTGACAGACTGACATGACCAGGAACCCACATTAACATTGCAGTGGCGCCATCAAGAGTGAGCAAGTGACAGTTTTCCTGAACCCACTGTAATAAGGGATGGACAATGTACAGTGCACAGAGACCTTGAAAGGAACTGAGTCTGGCAGAACACACAATTGAAAAGCCCGTGTCACCAGATGGACTCCGTGGCATGATACTGGGCAAAGAGCTCTGCTGTAAATACTGAGCAGTATGCCACAAGCCAATACTGAAAAATGTCGAAGCCAATGACGAAAGTGTACCCGACA
The DNA here is from genome assembly GCF_023897955.1 of Schistocerca gregaria. Lineage (NCBI taxonomy): Eukaryota > Metazoa > Arthropoda > Insecta > Orthoptera > Acrididae > Schistocerca > Schistocerca gregaria. The sequence continues at coordinate 687,955,899 of NC_064921.1, read as the reverse complement.
CCATGGTCTGTCTCAGAATCATCAGTGTACACAAAGGTACTATTCGCGAGGTTCGATGTGAAGGTCGTGAAACTGAAGGCAGTAGAGCGAAGCTGGAGTAGTGTCCTTATGAAAGAAATTTAGGCCAAGGTGAACACAGGCCACCACATGAAGCCAAAGTGGTGTAGGGTTCATACCCATCGGGAAAGTTGCAGGCAGTGTGCAGTTAACCTGCTGAAGCAAGGGCCGAAAGCGTTCTCCAGGAGGTAACACAGAAGAGGGACATGCCCCATGCTGGCAATCAAAGGAGTCATCGAAGAATGAGGCACAGGATGGGTGATTCATGGCAAAAAAACAGCATGCATATCTGTGGAGGAGAAAGTCACAGCGGTAGGACAGTGGTAGTTCGGCAGCTTCTGCATAGAGTCAACTGGGCTAGTGTAAAAGGCACCAGTGGCCAAACAGATGCCACAGTGGTGGATAGTATTGAGATGTAGTAAGAGGGATGGAAGTGCAGATGCATAAACAAAGTGAACAGTATGGTTTCGAACGGATAAGGGACTGGTACAAATGGAGGAGGGTGGTTCAACCTGCACCCCACCCCATGAAGTACCACTGAGGACAGGTTGGACAGTGAGTGACTGCAGTGGGCTGCCAAGCAAGACACGTGGGAGGATCACGAGTTTTCTATAGAGCAGGAGCCCCAGGAATTTTGTAGTTTCAGTGAATGGATGAGCAATAGGCCCAAGATGTAAAGATGGAGGGAGAAACCAATTGCACAACCAGAAATTCATACAAACGGTTTTATCACTGAAAAACAAAAGCCATTATCAATGCTCCATGAGTAAAGACTATTGAGTCATTGCTGAAAACACTGCTCAATGAGACAGGTCTGAGGAGAACTGCAATAGATGGCAAAGATACGGGACACGCCATTATAGGGTTAATGGCGGTAGCTAAGAGGATGACACTCAGGACGGAACCCTGAGCCACACCATTTTCCTGGATAAAGGTGTCCAAACAAGGCAGAACCCACATGTACACTGAAAACTCTGTCTTAAAAATTCCTCAAGGAAACAGTGCATGCAGACATGAAAGCCCAACGTGTAGAGAGTATGGTGGATTCCAGTCTTTCAGCATGTGTCTTAGGCTTTCTCCAAATCGAAAAACATGGCCACAGTCTGGGATTTCCACAGACAACCATTCATCACATGGTTGGACAACGTGACAAGATGGTCACTTGCACTGAAAGATGGGCGATGTACAGTGGACACAAACTTTGAAGGCCACTCAGTGAGTGACCATTTGATACAATTGAAAAGACTATCACTGGATGTACTCCGTGGCCTGTTACAAGGCAAAGAGCTTGGCTGTAAATACTGCTCAGTGTGCCGGGAACCAATATTGAAAGACAAGGGCACCAGTGACGAAGGCATACCCGACTCCGACTCCACAATCAGTTAGAGACATCAGTTTACACATAGGTACTTTCGAGAAGTTCCATGCAAAGGTCGTGAAACTGAAGGCGATAAACCGGGCTGGAGCAGTATCCTCAGGAATGGAATGAAGGCCAAGGTTAACACTGGCCGCTTCAAGAAGCCGAGGTGGTGAAGGGTTCAAAACCCACCGGGAAAGGTGCAGGCAGTGTGAAGTTAAGTTATTGTAGCATGTGCCGAAAGTGGACTCCAGGAGGCGACAGAAGCAGGATGAGCCCCATACTGACAATCAAAGGAATCATCAAAGTAGGAGACATAGGATGGGTGGCCATGCATGGCAGACGAACGGCATGCATACCTGCTGAGGAGAAAATCATGGCGGTAGTACGGGGTAGTTCAGCAGCTTCAGCATACAGACTCTATACTGGACTGGTGTAAAAGATGCCCAGGGCCCAACAGATGCCGAAGACGAAGACAGTGCTGAAGGTGCCACTCAGTGAGACAAGTCCATAAAGAACCGCAATAGATAGCAAAATCGTCAACAAAAAGGGAGCCGAAGATGCCTGTTGGGAGACAGGCCATGATAGGGTTAATGGCAATAGCAAAGAGGATGACACTTTGGACAGAGCCCTGAGGCACACCATTCTTCTGGATAAAGGTGTACACCAAGGCAGATCCCACACACACCTTGAAAACTCGATCTTGTAAAAATGCCTTAAGGAAACAGGGCAGGTGTCCATGGAAGCCCCATGAGTAAAAAGTCATCGGTCTCTCCAAATTGAAAAACACTGCCAATTGAAAACACTGCCACTGCTCGAATAGGTGTCAGAAAGAACAGACCACTCAAGACGATGGGCAAGCTGGGCAGTGCACAAGGATTGGTCCAAATAGGAATAGGTGTGTGAGGAGTCGGGAAGGAAAGTGGGTGCTCCACTGTAAAGGCAGAAGAGGTTAAAAAGGTCACCTCTCTGACAGGTCCTGGGAGAACCCCAACGCGGATAAAGCACATTAAAGTCACCGAGTAGCAAAAATAGAGAGCGGGTGGTAGCTGCCCAATAAGCTGCAGGAAGTTTGCCATGGTGACATCGAATGACGGAGGTATATAAATAGTACAGAGGGAAAACGTCAGGTGGGGAAGGAAAAGGCAAACTGCAACAGCTTGAAGATGGGTAGGCAGGGAGATGTGTTGACTGAACATCATCCGTAAGCATGACGCCCCCATGAGATGGAATGAAGACCTTAGGGGGAAGGTCAAAACGAATTGCTAAGTAATGTGAAAGCTCAAAATAGTCGCGAGGGTGCAATTTCGTTTCCTGAAGGCAGAGTACAAGAGTATGCTGCAATGCTAAAAGCAGCCGTAAATCCTCTCTGAGACCAAAGGCCGCATACGTTCTATTGGAGGACAGTCATAAGGAGGGAGGGATGTAGAGAGGTTCACTCAGCAGCTGCCAAGTGACAGCCGGTGCAGAGTCGCTACTATAGGACATAGAAGCAGGAGGATCCTGCTCCATGGGGTGCACAGAAGCATCGGCTTGTTGTGGTCAGTCCGTGGAGCCCAACGCTGAAAAACGGTTGATGGTGTGCACCGGCACGACAGATGGCGGCCGGGCTAAGGTACAATTTGGCGACACCGTCAAACACCATCTTCGAGTTGACAAAGGAGAAGACCACTTGCCTTTCGTGGACTATTACGAGCCTTTCGTGTTAGAGGAAGACTCGTGTTTGGCTGGAGGGACATAGGAAGTCTTCACAGGAGTACTCCTCCTGTCCTTTGCTGCCTACTGGTTGTGTAGCTGGTGGCTTTGTTCTTTAGGTGAGACCTTGACCCTTTGTTGCACAGTGGGATGCCGGGATGGCAATGCTACCTTGACACTGCACGATTTCACAACCTCAGAGCTGAATTTGAGGTCGCATGTCTGTGTGGCCATGTCCTCTGTGGAGCGACGGGTAACAAGAACAGAATTATAGGTGCTAGACGCGAGAACACAGGGTTCGCAACTAGCCAGTAACTTGCGAACTACTGTTTAAGGCACTTTTTCCTTTACCCGGATCTCTTACACTCCGCTCTTCAAGATACACAGGACAATCCTGAGAGGTGGCAGCATGGCCGCCATTGCAGTTGATACAGCGGGGAGGAGGTGGCGGACAATCACCCTCATGTGCATCCCTAACAAAGGTCACATAATTGGCTGGGTGTTCTTACGGCCAGACTGTGTTAATTTCATACCCTGCTTTGATCTTGGATGGCAGCACTACTCCATCAGAGGTGAGGAGTGGAGAGCGGGTGAGCACTAAGGAAGAATATACCTTTTTCATTATATGATGGATGGTAATGACACTGATCAGAGAGGTAAGATTGGAATGGAGCCTCTGTTAGACCGCCGAGCAACCTGGTGTAAATGATGCCATGGCAAGAATTCAAAGTTCTATGGGCCTCGACACGAACGGGGAAGTCATGGAGAAGTGAGGCAGCAAGCAGCAATTGTGATTGACAATCAGGAGCAATCTGCAAAAGCAACGTGCCATTCCGTAAACAAGAGAAGAATTTCACAGGACTGGTAACTGCATCAATATCTTTCTGAATAATAAACGGATTTACGATGGCGAAAGACTGACCGTCTTCAGTACGCGAGACGACGAGAAACTGTGATGCTGTGGGAAGGGTCTTTGAATCATTAGCCTCATTACGTCTGTTTCGTAGACAATGATTGAGAAGATGACTGACTCATGAGAAAATCCCCATGACTGCCAGCATCTTTGATGGCACACTCCTTCCAACTGGGGGCTCCTTTCACAAGGGTGTGCACTCGCCTTAGGTGATTGTTCACCCATCAGGCCACACCTCCTGAACATCTGACAGAGGGACCAATCGGCAATTTGGGAAGGTTGCAGCTCAGGAAATCGCCCCTCAGGGCCTGGCCTGTACCAGGTGATATGTGTGAACCTTATCCATCGATTCGGGGCCGGGAATTACGCGTTATCCTGTTATGTGTCAGACGCGTGAGCCAGCTTTCATTAGCACACAGGGATGAAGAAAAAGAGGAACCTCAAACGCTAAAGTGGAGGAACAAGGGGAGAAGGGAAACAAAGAAAAAGGGAGGAAAAAAAAACCCACAATGGTGAGACTTCTTACGTCAGTGACAGACAACACGGAACATTCCCAATAACATCCTAGACATGTTCCCCAAGGGAGGGGGAAAAAGAATAGGAGGAGGACAGACATGCAACACAGAAGGGAAAAAACATTGCAAAGGCTGGAGCCCGTGGTAGCCAAGCACGAACCCGAGTGGCGAGCCCCCTGGGGGAGGAGGGAGATCCAGGAAGAGAAAAATGTACAGTAACAGCTCGGAAGGAACTGTTTAAGGGTATTGGGTGATAATGGACAGTATCATGGAGAAGAATCTTAAGTCCCCCATGTGCCAGAGCACCATCAACAAAGGGGAGATCAAACCAGACTGATTGGAAATGAAGGGAAGGCAAAGCTACTATGGGGATATAGCTTTATTTCCTGAAGACAGAAGACGACCAGGGAGTAAGATCATACAAGGATCGACAATTCATCCCAATCTGAGTGAATTCCATGGATATTCCAATCGATAATTGACATAGCGTGGACAGAAAAGGGAAAATCTCACCACGGTTCCTGTAAACTCAACAACTGCTGAGAGCCGGCACATGACTGCGTGGAATGGCAGTCAGCCAAAGGCAGAGAATCCTGATCCATAGGTTGTTTGGGGCAGCTACTGCTGCCAGATCAGCCACCAGCAGTGCATCTTGGAAGATGGCTGGGGGAGGGGGGTCCTACTGCTGGGTGGTGCTGTAGAAGAGACACGCCGTGGTGGAGAAGGAAAGGAACTTTGTTCCTTATGAGCCTTCTTGGCAGTAGGATGTTGAGATGAGTGAGGAGTCAATGGTTGTGAGGTCTGGGTAAATAAAAAAATCTTCGCAAGTAGGCTCTTTTTTGAAAGTCCGGGTATCCAATTTTGGGGTCTGTGATTTAGCAGGAGCCGATGAAGGTTGAGTCAGAGTGAGCGGGTGATAGTGGGGAGGTTGAACAGGCAACCTTCGGGCTGGCCGATCTGATGATCGTCGCACTACAGGTTAGATCACAAGTCAGTGTGGTTATCTCCTTAGCAGGTCAAGGAGAGGTGAGAACAGTGCTATATTTACCCACTGTGAGCACAGTGAGCTTTCTAATGGCAAGTAACTAACAAGCAGCAAAGGTAAACACCTTTTCCTTCGCTCTGATTTCCTGAATAATTTGTTCATCTTTAAAAATAGGGCAATTTCTAGAGGAAGCAGCATGGTCACCAATACAGTTGATGCAATGAGGGGATGGAGGTGGACAATCACCCTCGTGGGCATCCCTGCCACAGGTAACGCACTTCGCCATATTTGAATATGACTGGCTAGTATGATTAAACTGCTGACACCGATAGCAACTCTTAGGATTAGGGATGTAAGGGAAAACTGAAATTACTTCATATCTCGCTATAATGTTGGATGTACGGCCATTACGCCCTGATCTGACAGTAATTATGAATGTCCTCGTTGGATAATCCATCATGTGAATAGGTATAAACTGCCCTGCATGATGAATTTAAAATACAGTGTGCTTCCACCCGGACAGGGAAGGTGTGTAGCAGTGAAGTTAGAAGCAATTTTTGTGCCTGGAAGGCACTGTTTCTAACAAGTTGCCATTTCATAACCGGGAACAGTACTTTACAGTACCTGCAACTGCATTGACACCTTTCTGAATACTGAAAGGGGTTGACTGTGGAGAAGTCTTTACTTTTGTCAGACGAAGAAACAACTAGGAACTTTGGCACTGATAGAAGAAATGTTTGGTCGAGACTCTTCTAGTCTTCTATTGTGGGCAGAAGTTTTAGAAGAAACCATTGCAAAAGTATCCCCATGATCACCGGCATCTCCAATGGCGTGCTCCTTCCTAGTGCTCTCTGAAGGCACTTCTGCCTTAGGTGATTGTCCAACTCAGGTCACACCTTTCGAGAAACAGACAGAGGGACTAATTGGCACATTTGGAAGGTACCAGCTCGTGTAATCACCCCTCCCTCAGCCTGGCCTTTACCGAGTGGTATGTATGTGACCTACTTGTCTACCCAGGGCAGGGAATTACACATTACCCCTTCACCGGCTATGTGTGGGAACACATGGGTTGGCCTTCAGATATGCACAGAGAAGAAAGAAAAAGGAGAGGAACAAAGAAAAGGAAAGAAGAGAATTCTCAAATGCCGCAGCAGAAAAGAATCAAGGAAAAGAGAAGGACTTAACTCTATACTTTCCAGGATAGAGATAGAAGAGAAATCAAGATTTACAGTCACAAGTGTCTGTCTCTGGATGTAGGCACAAAACATACTCCCAAAGAGAGGGAGAAGGGGGGATGTGGAAAGGGAAGGTATTGGGGGGGGGGGGGGGGGGAGAGAGAGAGAGAGAGAGAGAGAGAGAGAGAGAGAGAGAGAGAGAGAGAGAGAGAGAGAGAGAGAGAGAGAGAGTTGCACTAGCTCAGGGTCCCATGCTTACTACGTATGTATCCACAGAAGACTTGTGGAACCCCAGGGGAGGGGGATGGTTAGCTTCCTTTATCTATGATTACACCCTGCATTACTATTATTCTGATCTCTTCAGTGGCAGAGATGAAAATGTGATAGGTGACCAGAAAGTTTCCACATATAGATTGAAACGGTGGCTGAAAATTTGTAGCAAGGCTGGGGATTGAACATGGGCCTAGTTTAAATTCCGCCTTCCACCAACAGAACTACAGTTGTGTGAACTGCTGTGCCAAGGTGACTTACTGGCTAGGCACCTGTCTAGTAAGCAGGAGATCCTGGTTCAATTCCCAATCCTCGTGCAAATTTGCACTTAATGCTTCAGTCTATACACACAAAATCTTATCTGTATATGAGCAGTTAAGTCTCTGAAATTACGTCATTTTATTTTGCAAGAACTTTCTGATCAAAGGCCGTACAGTCCAGAATCATGCCAATTAGGCAAAATTGACATAAGCACTGAGACAATCATCCCACCAATGGATCAGACTGAAGATACTCATTTGGTAAAACACTGTGTCCTTCTGTATCAAGAAGTCTAACAGGCTACTGCAAATCCTCATCCAACAGTACTGGACACCACAAAGCTTTTTTAAAGGACTGGAGGTGTGCTGATTGTAGGGGAGAGATCTGGACTGCAGGGGAGGTACTGAAGTGTCCCAGTGTCAAGTGCACAGCCTCTCTGATTGACTGGCATCTTGGGTCGAATCGCGAACAGTACAGAAAGTTTTACACAACTGCACAACAGTGGTTTTAGACAGACACTGCCCATACACATTCTTGATTCTCTAATAGATGTTTACCAGTGTTTGTCCTTCAGCAGTCACAAAAAGAATAATACTGCTAATATTACGTTCGTCCTGTTTGGAAGCTTTTGGTAATAACGTCACCTTAATTCACATTTCCGCATTTACTGCACACAAGTCGGAAGAGAGAAATGTCACACTAATCCCTTCTCTACAGGTCTGTGCTTAAATACCTTCAGAGTTGTGCCCCATTGTATATATGTTGCAGCAATGACCACAAACTTTTTGATTACTCTTAACAGAAGCAGTAAACACATTTACATTGATAGTAACATTTGACGGCATGTGAAAATAAAGTGGCATCTGATTGGTGTTGCTTATATGGGCAGCAAAAAATTACATTTTACTTTCACCACATGATGTTGAAAAGTAAATTATGTTTCGTCCAGACTGTGGAAGTCCCTGAGCTAGCATTATCATGCACTGTAGCACAAGACCTGCTGCTATAATCAACAACATTATTGTTGTTGTTATCGTCATTATCCACCAGCCTGTTTGCTCTGAAATCCTGTCATGCATCTGAAATATTCCTGATTATATCCAGCACCAGCTTTTGGATAATTGCTCTAATTATCAGGAAGCCTTCATTACATTCCACTCAAATAGTAAAGAACTTCCCACTCTGTTCCATGAAACTTTCCCTGTTTTGGTACACAGGAAGAACTGGCCTTTTTTTTTTGTTCATCTGAGCCCATCACAAACACCTGCTTCTCTGATGCCAAATTTTCTTCCTCCTGCACAGGTGTGTGTCACATCTGCTTCAGTAATCACCATTAACATAAAAATAGAGCATTGTTGCCTACGTGAACCAAATATGAGCAGCAAACTCTTACATTCACATTTCTTTACAACCACTGTTGTGATCTGTCTATGATCTATTACTGTACTTTACTGTTCTGACAATACTAATGATCTAAGCAAACAATTACAGGAACAGGTTGTTCTCTTGGCCCCCTATTGCTGAATCAGCAGAAATCTGATCACCTCAGTTGAACAGTGAGCATCATTTGTTGCCAATCTACAAAATGAACAGTGCTGTGGAGCAGTAGCCACTTTAGTACAGTTGTTAAAGCTTGTGCTTCATTTGCTGTGCCAAGTTTCAAGTGTTCTGTGAAAACTCTTGCATACTGTAGAAATGTATAATATTGTTAATTTGTCAATTTTTATGTCACTTCTGTTCAACTATGATACTGGCAAACTGTAGTTTAAGCATGGTATTTGATCATAAAAAGCAGGTTGCATTGCCATGGCTGGCAGCCTAATTAAATTTGCTACCCAATCCCACACCAGAATTATCCTAGTGCTCAAGTTGGTGCCACTGCCCCCCCCCCCCCCCCTTATGCAATTAAAATCTGCACGACATGCACTACCAAATCTTGGCTTACAACCCCAAAATTAAGCTATTTTAGACAGTAAAAATGTTGACCTTGGTAACAACAGTATAACCTACAAAACTGAAGATGACCACACATTTTTCAAAAGACGAATCTGGAAAAAACCTCATCTGGTAAAAAGCGTATTATCAAAGATTTCCAAAGGTGCTATTTATTTCCTGTCAACAGGTAAGTATAATCGTATAAATTTGGCTTGAATGCACAATACATACCTTACTTATTAGGTCCTTAGCCAAATCAGATACGTGGTCTGGTATTTTATATTTGACTTCGCGTATCAGACTGTATGTTTTTTTCGAAGAATCTGTTTCAAAGGGTGGTTTCCCAACAAGAAATTCATAACAGAGGACACCTATGCACCAGTTATCTACATTATGATCGTAAGGCTTTCCTTCTACCATCTCTGGGGGCAGATAGTCCAGGGTGCCACACATCGTCTTTCGCCTGGGACAAAAAGAAAATGTTTTAACATCAGAAAGTGATCATCAATCACTGTCCAAGAACACCTAAAGGCAAAGCAATGATTAAACAAAAAACAAATCTGGTAATGTACACTTTCAACAGTAAGTGAGGCCAGTAACTATCCTCTTAACTTAAAAATAGAAATATTCAGATATCAATGAAAGTATGTGGTATGAACCTCATTGCATTCAAAGCAACTCTTTGTACTGTTCCTAAGTGTTCAAAAATCACCACTTGAAATTGTTGTCAATGTTCTTGACTGACAGTCAGGAATGATGAGCTATTGTTACACCCTATGTATGATACAGAGGCAAAATAACATGCAGAGTAATAATCACAATGAATAATTTAAATGACTGCTGAAGTGAGATACTAACCGATTGCTTGGCGCGTGTACAGACCAACCAAAGTCTGCCATTTTTATTTTATCATCTGAAGTGAGGAGCAGATTTTCAGGCTTTATATCACGATGAATTACATTATTTTCATGGCAGTACTGCAAAGCGTTTGCAACTTGGTACATGTATCTTGCCGCTCTGAAAATTGAGGATAACATTAATGCACAGCAAAGGACCAAAAACCGACACATAGACCAAAATACTAAAACATCACTGGACTAGGAACAGAGCACCCCAAATTAACTCTAAAAACGTGAATAAAGTGGAAATCTGCAGTTTGATGTTGACTGCTACCATCTGAACCACTAGTGCAGTTGTATGTAACATCATTAATTACTATGTCAAAACCAGCAGGTTTTGAAAGGACAGAGCACTGTTAGGCCTAGAAAAATAAATCATGGAAAAGAGTATGTTGGAGTAGACAGAATACTTATCCAGTAGTGATAGAAATATCACAACAAAGTTTATTCTTTAGTTTGGCATTGGCAAAGGAATTAGAGTGGAAACACTGCTTGGAACAATAAGAAAAAATCTGTCATGAAATACCAGCAGAATTTGTCGTAGCAAAGCAAAGAACAGCAACTTTAGGTCTCATCAGATTCCACGAATAAGCTACAATCATCTCCTACAGCCCAAATGGAGTTAAGATAGTGACATTGCCAATTACTACACATCTCTAAGAGGAAATACTATAATCCAACTATAATGCTGTCGAAACAAACAAAAAAGTCTGGTAGCACAAGGGTAAACTTTATTTTTTATAAACATTCTCCATCTCCCTCTGGTAGACCATTTCAATCATGTAATAATAACACTTTAATATGTACTAAAGAGGGGAGATATATATATAAAAATCCAAGACTATGTCCTGATGAAAGAAACTTACACAGGTTCGGTGAAACGTCCATTTGGGCACGCACGAAGTACTTTGTACAATTCTCCTTTAGCGGCGAACTCTAAAATTAAATATATCTTCCTCTCATCATAGAAGTATGTGTAAAGCTGTAGGACGTGAGGATGCCTGCAGAGGAGAAAAAAGACAAAAACAACACATTACAATGAGCTTTATTTGAAGCCAGCACACTTTTTTGGTGGCTCAAGAAACAAGTTAATAATGACAGCGACTGACTTACTAGTTAAATAGTTTCATTTATAGTTGGTGTTAATGATGAAACTGATAATTTCTGCAGTTTTAACCCCTTAATGCATGAATAAATTTCTCGGCGAAAGAAAAATAAATAAATAAATAAAATAAAAAATCATGGTGCTGTAGTGGTACCCGGAACACTCAGGAGAATGCAGCACTTGCAGTTTTGGTAGCTTATTGAAGAATCAGCATCTATCGCCATTGGCATTCAAAAACAGTTAACCTTCCAGTTATTAGCACAGCATTAGTGTGACATGAATTCACGACACCCAGAATTATGGGGTTTAATGACCAAGTTAATTCTTAGATTTGGTATGTATTGTTAAACACTTAAAAAAACAAAACTATAGCAAATTAACACCGCTATATAGTTGAGGCAGCGAACATCTCAAAACCAAACATCCATCATTTTCCAAGCATTCCATCATGAAAACCCTTCACTGCTGTGATTTGAATCAAGATACACATTATTAAACTGAACAGTAACATGAACTGTGAAAGGGCCAATTTGGGGGGAGGGTTGGTTGGTTTGTGGGATTAAAGGGACCAGACTACTATGGTCATCGGTCCCTTGTTCCATAAAAACTAAAACCACCCGAAGAGAATAAAAAACGAACAGGAAAGACAGCAGACGAAACAGGACATGAAATACTCTGACAGGGACCAGACAAAACAAATTAAAACACACAGTGTGACGGTGGTTGGCTGACCGTAGAGAAAAAGAGGAAAAGCCAACCACCAAGAACACTTCAAAAACTCAGTTTAAAATCAGAGGCTAAAAGCCAGAATCAACACTAAAAAAACCAAACACTCAGACCAAAGGATAAAAACCCCTGCCCAAATAAAACACAAAACCAAGTCCACCATGGCAGAGTCATCTGATAAAAGAGCAGAGAGCGTGTCAGGCATTGCAAAAGTCTGCCTGAGCACGGTTAAAAGGTCACACTCCGACAGAATATGGACCACCGTCAAGGACGCCCCACAACGACAAAGAGGAGGGTCCTCACGACACTGTAAATAACTGTGCGTGAGTCGGGTGTGGCCAATGCGGAGCCGACAAAGGACGACTGATTCCCTGCGGTTGGCTCGCATGGATGACCGCCACAGAGTCGTCGTGTCCTTGACGGCACGGAGTTTGTTAGGGGTGGTCAGACCGTGCCATTCAGCATCCCAAAACAAGAGAACTCTGCGGCGTAAGACTGCCCGCACATCAGCCGCCAGGAGGCCAATCTCCAGAGATGGGGCACTGGTGGCCTCTTTCGCCAGGCGGTGAACAGTTTCATTGCCGGGTATACCAACATGGTCTGGGGTCCAAACAAAGACCACAGACCTGTCGCTTTTGGGTGAGAGTATGCAGTGACTCCTGGATAGCCATCACCAGATGAGAACGAGAGAAACACTGGTCGAGAGCTCGTAAACCGCTCAGGGAATCGCTACAGATAACGAACGACTCACCTGAGCAGGAGCGGATATACTCTAGGGGACGAAAGATGGCGACCAGCTCAGCAGTGTAAACACTGCAGCCAGCCGGCAACGAACGTTGTTCAGAATGGTCCCCTAGAGTTAGTGCATAACCGACCAGACCAGCAACCATCGAACCGTCAGTGTAGACAATACCAGAGCCCTGATACATGGCCAGGATGGAATAAAAGCGGCGTCGGAAGGCCTCCGGAGGGACTGAGTCCTTCGGGCCATGTTCCAAGTCGAGCCGAAGGCAAGGGCGAGGCACACACCACGGGGGTGTACGCAGAGGGGCCCGGAAAGGAGGTGGAACAGGGAAACACCCAAGCCAGGTAAGAAGCTGTTTGACACGTACGGCGATCGGACAACCCAACCGGGGCCAACGTTCTGGCAGATGAACGACTGACTGCGGGAACAGGACACGATAATTTAGATGCCCGGGCAAGCTAAAAACATGGGCAGCGTAAGCAGCCAGTAATTGTTGGCGGAGGGACATCTGCCTCCACAAGTATGCTATCCACAGGGCTGGTTCAGAAGGCACCAGTGGCTAGGCGTATCCCGCTGTGGAGGATTGGGTCCAGCACCCGCAACGCAGATGGGGATGCTGAGCCATAAGCCAGACTCCCGTAGTCCAGGCGGGACTGGACTAACGCCTGGTAAAGCCGTAGGAGAGTAGATCGGTCGGCGCCTCACCTGGTGTGGCTCAGGCATCGCATAGCATTTAGATGCCGCCAACACGCCTGTTTAAGCTGCCAAATATGAGGCAACCAAGTCAACCGGGCATCAAAAACCATCCCCAAAAACCTATGTGACTCCACCACTTTAAGAAGCTCGCCGTAAAGATAAAGCCGCGGCTCCGGGTGAACAGTGCGTCGCCGGCAGAAATGCCTAATGCAGGTCTTGGCTGCGGAAAACCAAAAACCATGCGCTACAGCCCATGACTGCGCCTTGCGGATTGCGCCCTGCAGCTGACGTTCAGCAGCTGCAATGCCAATAGAGCTGTAGTAAAGGCAGAAGTCGTCAGCATACAGGGAAGCGGAGACAGAATTTCCCACGGCCGCAGCGAGCCCGTTAATGACTATTAAAAACAGAAACACACTGAGAACGGAACCCTGTGGCACACCGTTCTCCTGGACTTGGGAGGAACTATATGAGGCCGCGACGTGCACGCGGAAAGTACAATACAACAGAAAATTGCGGATATAGATCGGCAGAGGGCCTCGAAGACCCCATCCATGAAGGGTAGAAAGGATGTGATGACACCATGTCGTATCATACGCCTTCCGCATGTCGAAAAAGACAGCGACCAGATGCTGACGGCGGGCAAAGGCAGTACGGATGGCCGACTCCAGGCTCACCAGATTGTCGGCGGCGGAGCGGCCTTTACGGAACCCACCCTGAGACGGAGCCAGAAGGCCTCGAGACTCCAGTACCCAATTCAAGTGCCGGCTCACCATCCGTTCAAGCAACTTGCAAAGAACGTTGGTGAGGCTAATGGGACGGTAGCTGTCCACCTCCAAAGGGTTCTTCCCTGGTTTCAGAATGGGGACAACAAGACTTTCCCACCATTGCGACGGAAACTCACCCTCGACCCAAATGCGGTTGTAAAGATCGAGGAGGCGTCGCTGGCGGCCCCCTGAAAGGTGTTTCAGCATCTGAGAGTGGATGCTATCTGGCCCAGGAGCGGTATCAGGACAAGCGGCGAGGGCACATCGAAATTCCCACTCACTGAATGGAACATTGTACAATTCAGGATGGTGAGTGCGAAAAGAAAGACTCCGACGTTCTCTCCACTCCTTAATGGAGCGGAAGCCCAAGGGGTAGTTGGCAGAAGCGGAATTCAGAGCAAAGTGCTCTGCCAAGCGGTTTTCAATGATGTCGGAGTCAGTACAAACTGCTCCATTCAGTGAGAGCGCAGGGACACTGACAGGGGTCCGATAGCCATAGAGGCAGCGAATCTTGGACCAGACCTGCGATGGAGTGACATGGAGGCCAATGGTGGACACATACCACTCCCAGCACTCCTGCTTGCGTTGGCGGATAATGCAGCGGGCTCGCGGACGCAGCCATTTGCAGGCGATAAGGTGGTCGATAGAGGGATGTCGCTTGTGACGCTGGAGCGCCTGCCGGCGAGCTTTAATCGCTTCAGCGATCTCAGGCAACCACCAAGGCACAGTCCGCCGCCAAAGGGACCCAGAAGAATGGGCAATGGCAAATTTGGTGGCAGTAATGATGCCGGTGGTGACCGATTGAAGCACTGCATCTATGGCATCGGTAGAGAGAGGCTCAATAGCGGCAGTGGAGGAGAACAAGTCCCAGTCAGCCTGATTCATAGCCCATCTGCTACGGCGCCCAGAAGACCGACGCTGTGGCAGTGACAGAAAGATCGGAAAGTGGTCACTACCACACAGGACGTCATGCACTCTCCATTGGACAGACGGTAAGAGGCTAGGGCTACAGATGGATAGGTAAATGGCGGAGTATGTGCCATGCGCCACACTGAAGTGTGTGAAGGCACCATCATTTAAGATCGAGAGATCGAACTGCGCCAATGAATGCTCAACGATGGCGCCTCGACCTGTTGCCACTGACCCACCCCACAGATGGTTATGGGCGTTAAAGTCGACCAGTAACAGAAAAGGTGGAGGCAATTGAGCTATCAGAGCAGCCAGGACATGCTGCGCAACATCACCATCCAGTGGAAGGTAAAGACTGCAGACGGTAACAGCCTGTGGCGTCCACACCCGAACAGCGACAGCCTCTGAAGGTGTGTGGAGAGGTACAGACTCGCTGTGAAGAGAGTTCAGGACATAGATGCAGACGCCACCAGACACCCTTTCATAAGATGCCTGGTTCTTATAATAACCCCGATAACCACGGAGGGCGGGGGTTCGCATTGCCGGAAACCAAGTTTCCTGCAGAGCAATGCAGAGGAAAGAGTGAAGGCTGATAAGTTGGCGGAGCTCAGCTAGATGGTGGAAGAAACCACTGCAGTTCCACTGGAGGATGGTGTTGTCCATGGCTGAGAAAGGCGTGACGGGACTGGGAAGGGAGATTACACCGCTGGGTCACCTGCTGCCTCCGATTTAGCACCTGTGATAGTGCTTTCCATGGCGTCTGATGGACCGGCGAGATCGAGGTCCTCAGCGGACGCTAGAATCTCCACTGCATCCTCAGACGCAGAGCTGGAAGGTTGCAGAGGGATGGCTGCCACCGCGAGTTCCTTGGGCTGAGAGCTCTTCTTGGGTTTCTCATGCCGTTCCTTGGGTCGCATCGGCTGGGAGGGCTTCACCGATTCGGTCTACGGGATGGAGGAGGATTGTGGGGGCTACAACCAACAGGGTACATGGCGGCCCCACCACAACGGACTGGCTACCGTGCTGGATGTTAGGTAACATGTGGCCCAAGGTCGCCGTCTGTGCAGAAAGAGGCACTGCACAGTGCAAGGTGTTATCTGCACGCAGAAACAGAGTCATGCCCAAGAGATGGAGAGCGGACAGGACTGCAATTCAATGGTGTATAAACTGGCGAAAGGTCTGATCGCAAGATGAACACAATGCACCAAGTAAGGCGCCCTTCCCAAATCGGCTCGCTCTTCGGAAAATTTTGAGAGATGGAGGTCAAACCCAACAGGGGACCATCATATAAGGCCAAAAAGTGAGAGACTCCTTTTAGTCGCCTCTTACGACATGCAGGAATACCACGGGCCTATTCTAACCCCCGAACCCGCAGGGGGATTTGGGGGGGGGTTTAGGGGGAACCACGCAAGTTTGAACAGATGCTGAGTAACCACTACTGCCAACATATTAGTTACATGAAAAAGTTATTATCAAAGAATGGCATCTATAACAATCATGAGTATAGATTCGGGGGGCATGGGACATCCAAACGTCAACCCTGGCTGTCAAGAGGTAAAGCATATGCATTTTTTTCTATAATACACGCTTCACTTGTTTAACAATGTTAGATGTCACCAGGAATAACATACATTTTGGACTGACAGTCCCCTTTCCCAGGTTGGGACCCTGTGGTCAAGTCAGTAGCACCTCCCTGGAATTCTTTCTGTCATCACTTTCTTTTAAATTTAATACAATTTGAGTTACAAGGGATATTAGTCAAACTTGTACCAAGTGGTCAGCGGAAGGAAGCACTAACCCTCAATTCAGCATTGACTTGTCAGATCAAACTTATCTGATTCACCAAATGCCAGTAACAAGTAGCCCCATACCTGCACCACTAAAACGTAGTACATAACACTTTTCTTATTGTATTTATGTTCTTTTCTCTGAAGTCAATCAAACATATAAAACTTTAAAACCCAAAATGTGTGCTTGTGGGTTCAGTATGTGGTGTGTATGATGGCTTCTAGCTTGCACACATATCAAGTGTAGCAGCCTTTGGTTATTTAGATACAGTTTTTATTAAATTTATACAAAATTTATTTTGTCACTGAAATACAATGCCTCTGGCAGCAATAGGTACATCCAAAGATATTACCACAGACATTTTCAGTCTGATACTTTATAATTACTGTATTATCATTCATCAAGTAGCTATTAATTTTACAAGATTTTCAATTAGTTTTCTTCATGCTAATGAAACTTTTTTCCACTGTAGTAATACAAAAGTGGTATTGGAATGTTCAGGAAATCAGTTCAAATACTGTCCACAAGCAGTAGCACCACCACAGTTATATTGTTTGCCCAAAATATACCTGGAAGGCAATTGTGACCTCTTACAGGGTGGCACAGAGGATCAGGAACTTTTGAAGTTTATACTGGCATCTCTGTAGATGTTCAACAAGTGGTAGGAAAACTCCCAACTGCCGACCACTAACTGACATTTAGTTGCAAAGGAGCAGTACGTAGTGTGCCATGAACACATAACCCCCATGGCAAGTTTGACAGCTTCACAGTGTTTCAGCACCACTATGCGGTCCCAACTGACAGTCTAGTTCTTTTTTCACATACAGTCAAAACATGCGTTTGTACGTTTGAAGAGACCTGATCAACTTTGGAAAAAAAGGGTCCAGTGAGCACGTATTGACTGTACATACCCCACAAAGCATTACTGCTGTCCAAGTTGCAGTGGTAAGGAGTCCTCATTGTTCAGGGCAAAAAGTTGTATTGGTGTTCAGCTTTCAATCTCATTGTTACAAGCTTCAAATGGTTTTAGATATAAAACCTAATGATTATGTACTGCAAGTACAATTTTCTGAAAACCGGTTGGCTAAAATCAATGAGGATGCTAACTTAATGGAAAATTTTTTGGATGTCAGATGAAGCTCATTTTCACGCAAGTTGAATGATACATGAGTAAGCGGAACACACGTTATTAGGCACAAACAACTCCTGTTGCACTTCATCACTGTCCATTACATGGTGCTGAAGTTACTAGACGGCATGCAGTGTCACAGCTTGAGACAATACACCTTACTTCTTTTAAGATGAATGCTCTGTTGTCAGAGTGATGTCTCAATGCTGAGATATACGACAGACATTAGGGCTCCTAGGCTCTGTTCTCTTGCAAATCTTGACATTCAGAGCACACCTGTTTCAGCAGGATGGATCCACTTCACAAGCCGCCTGACTATAGCTACAGTGACATTTTTGTTTGTGGGATTGCATAATTTTAATGCACCCTGACATCACTTGGCCGCAATGGTCTGTCTCGCAGTCTGTGACTGTTTTAAGAAATCTAAAGAGTGTTGTGTACCAGACTAAACCAGCAAACCCTGCCCAGCTCAAGACTCAGATTGAAAAAAAAATTATTGTTGAACACCCTGGAGAACATATTAAGCTTTTCTGTGCAGTGCAAAATCTATAGAATCAACTAACTGAATGTGTCACTGAATGGACAGTTCATAAATGAATAGTTTTTAGAAAGTCGTGTCTAAAAAAAATTTAGATTCTTTTAGAACACTCATTTCATTATAAATTTCCTTCATTTTTTCTTATACGACTCCTAATTTTAACAATGAAGGTACAGACAGATTGCTACTTACTGTAAGGAAGACAAGTCAAGTTGTGGACAGGCACAATCAAACACACAAAGCTTTCAGCCACAGCCTCCATCAAACACACACACACACACACACACACACACACACACACACACACACACACACACACACACACACACACGGATAGCAGTGTACATGTAGGGGGAGAGAGGAATGCTAGTTGGTTGAGTGTGCAGGGACTGGACTGCCAACAGGCACAGTGACAGAAGGTTCTGGGGCCGGGAGGTGAGGTGGAAAAAATAAGCAAAAAAAGGAGAGGTGTGGGGAAAGACTGGCAGATGCATTGGCACAGGACTGCTAATAAACAGGATAGGTGATAAAAATGAGGAGACTATGATGGGGTGAAAACTGTTGGGGTGCTGAAGTCAAAACACTCTTCAAGAAGGGATCATGAGAGATCATGGGAAATTGTCACATCTCAGTTCTCCCAGTCATATCTAAAACATTTTAAAAATTTCCTGTTGTCCAAATCAAAAACATTAACAAAATATTCTGTTATTCTAAACAATCAATTTGGTTTTCAGCAGGGGAGAAACCATAGATGCAGTCAACAGTTCCATTGAGAAAATAAGTACATCATTAGACAAGAGAAATGAAGTGGTAGGAATCTTAAGTTACCTCACAAAGGCATTTTATTCTGTAAACCATGCATTGCTTATTTACAAACAAAAATATGGCACTAGTGGCAGGCCCCTACACTGGCTTACATCCTACTTATCAAACCGAAAGCAAAGAGTTACCATATCTTTAAATGGCACATAATATTTTTCTGACTGAAAAAAATCTCAGGATGTTGCACAAGGTTTCATATTGGGCAGTCCTATTTCTCTTCTGTCATTACATATCAGCTCAGCACCAGTTCTGTTTGCAGATGATACTCCTGTCTCAGTTCAGTTCAAGATTAGGATTCGGAAAAATTCCCAAATCTGTGCTCAGTACCTTAGAAACTGTTTCAGCTAAATGGGTTGAATCTAAACATATCTAAGACCCACACGATGCAATTCAAAATCGAACAGTCAAAATTTAGATTGTTCACAACAACCAAGATATAGAAGAAGTTGACTCAGCCAAATTTTTACGTTTAAATGTAGATAAAAATGTGTGCTGGCAGGCACACATTGAATACCTAGCAAACAACAAACTTAGCAGCTTTGCATTTGCAATGTAAATATTATCAACTGCAACCAACATTGACACATGAAAAGTAGCACATGAAAGCTACTTTGAATCCATTATTAGGTGTGGTACTGTTTCTTGGGACAACTCAAACAGTGCAGATGCGAAAAATCTTTCAAAATATGTGCACAGTTAATCATAAAGAAACATGTCAAATGTCATACATTACTTAGATAACTTGAAATATTAACTCTGCCATCCTTATACATGAAGGAGATTATTATACTTTTATACACCAGAATTATTTGAGGGGAAACTATTCTGTGCATTCACAGGATACTAGAAACAAAGAAAATTTTATATTCCCACCAACCACCCCAGACTGTATACTCCAGGACCTCTATACATGAGAATGAAAATTTGCAGTACATTAAAAGGGAACAAGTTGATGCAGATGAATTTACCTCCACTTAAAAGAAAGCTATAAGAGGTACTGACACTGAAATGTTATCACTCAGTGGATTCAAGCAAGACAAACTAAGTTTGAGTTGGATACAATGTGTTACATATTCCATGAAATATCATTTTAGATGATTATTTACTGGTAGTGCTATTATTCATTTGTGTAAAAATCACTGAAACTGTGTTATAAATTTTTGACATGCCTCCTGTATGCAAATCAAGGATTGCAAATGTACATCATGAAATGACTAAAACAATTCACACATTTCAACTTTTAACTTACCACAAATTTATCAGGGCTAATTGGCATAACTTAAAAATAAATTAATGTTTTTTAGTTTGGTATCATAAGCTTCAGTTTCACTCTGAATATGTCACTATTGACATTTGTATATCTGAATGAGTTATTTTTAAGCAATCCCATTTTTTGTAGTATATGGTTTTTAAATTTACAAACTTAAGTGTCTCAGTATCAGTTCATCAACAAAGTCAACACTTATTGTTTAGAACATTTACACAAAAACAGTACAGTTTACCTCAGATGGGTCTGTATCTCGATCTCTCTGAGAACTTGTCGTTCAACTCTGCCACGAACAATTTCTGATTTTAGCATTACTTTCAGAGCAATTATAGTCCCAGTTGTCTTCTCTCTTGCCATGTACACATGTCCAAACTTCCCTTCACCGAGGGGGCAGCCTATTTCGAAGTCATCAAGACACCATTCCTTCCTGTGGAAAATTACATTTCATAAATAAAATCTGAGAATAGTTTTACATCATTTATCATGTCAATGAACGTAATAATGTTAAAATGCAAAGAAACGTATCAATAATGAAAGAAGTTAAATGAAAATCACTATCATGTGACATGTCAAAGTGTTTCCAACTGTCTTAATAAATCATAGCAATCTTAAATGATACACCATGCCATCTTAAAGCAATCTTGAAGACACCAGTACACAAGATGTGGATGGATGGAGAGGGTTATATGGGCGTACGACGGCAAGGTCTTCAGCGCCCGCTCAGTAATACATTGAGACAGGTGTCAAGAAAAGACTGAACAGTAAGATAAAACACAATGTAAAACACGGGTAACAAGTTTGGAAAAATATGTGCATAACCACAAAGAAGTGTGGGATGAAGCATGCCATCAGCAGTAAAACATGGACAACACAGGAAAAAGTGGTAGAAGGAGCTAAAACAATATAGCAGATGGAAGTGGCTGGCTGAGCGCAAGGAAAAAAGGGAGGAGCCACCCACTTTGCAATACACTAAAACTTTCAGCCTAAAAGTTTAGGCTAGAGCCCAGACATCACAAAACAAACCCTAGACACACGTCTCATTAGCTAAAACACAGGGCAGATCCCATCAACTTGTGCTTCTGCCCTTGCATCACAGTATAAAATCCAGTCTGTCGAAATGTGGCAGGCAGATAAGCACACCACAAGCATCACAAAACAGGGGACCCTCCCGCTGTAATAGAAAGCTACGTGTGAGAGGACAGTGCGCAATCCGAAGACGCATGAGGGTCACTTCTTCCTGCCTGAGCAACGCGAAGGCCGAGTTGTTGACTTCACCAACTGCAGTTTATTGGCCGTCACTGCCAGTCATTCTTCCTCCCACAACTCCATACACTTCTTGTGGAGTGCAGAAATGACAGACTGCAAGGGAATAGGACACTGAACCACATCCTGCTCTCTGCAGACCTCCTCGGCAGCCCGATCCGCCTGTTCATTGCCCCATATTCTGACATGACCAGTCACCCAGCAGAAGGACACCTCCTTACCAGCCGTTGAAGCAAGTACAGTTGGTCATATATCAGCTGGACCATCTCAGTTGGGGACAGATTCTGCAATGATTGTAAGGCACTAAGAGAATCGGGAGAAATCGA
This sequence comes from Schistocerca gregaria, assembly GCF_023897955.1. Taxonomy (NCBI): domain Eukaryota; kingdom Metazoa; phylum Arthropoda; class Insecta; order Orthoptera; family Acrididae; genus Schistocerca; species Schistocerca gregaria. Next base: position 687,933,759 of record NC_064921.1, on the reverse strand, counting down.
TTGCTCCGAACACAATTCATCTGCACCAGTGCCTTCAGGACCGCATGGAGCTCCTCTGCGAAAACAGTATATTCATCAGGGAGGCAAATCTGGGTAACATGATCAGGGAACACTGCAGACCAGCCAATGAAATTCTCCTGTTTGGAGCCATCAGTGTAAACAATGGTAAAACTGTGATGCACATCTAAAATGTTAAAAAACAGATTGGAATGTAAAATCTGGTGTACTATTTTTCTTAAATTTAGTCAAGTCTATAATAAGTCTGGTATTCTGGATGAGCAAAGGTGGAAATCTGCTCCAACCACGACAGAATACCACAACATAGCTCATAAGCTTATTTGTGTGCACTAAACCCTCTGTGCTCAAGAAATTGAAAGAAAGCCGCTGAACAAGATCATGGATTCTGGTATACCCTTAAGTGTTTTAAGGAAACCTCAATCTGGGCGAATAAACAACAGCTTCAGTCCTGTTCCTTTGAATGCAACTTCAGTGTCTTAACAACTAGGCCATCTTGCTCAGTTTGATAACCTGGGTTAACAGAAAGACAGCACTGCAAAGCTAATGGTCTGATTTTCACACACACAATTGCTCAGTAAGAACGATCACAATAAGTAGTACTGAAGTGAGAGAACATTTTACTGACCCATTTCGGAGTAAGGTGGTGGGAGTGGCTGTTACAAACTCCAAAGTGTACAATAGGTGTAAAGAGCATAAGTGCTGTATTTCTCATAGAACACAGTAAGAAAGCTGTTACTTCACTTCACTGTGGATTGTGAGCTTTTTTCGAGGATTAGTCCTTGGAATACTTAAATGGAATGTGTGAAATATTCAATCCAACAAATTAAAACATCACAATGCAAGGAAACATGCCAGTGGCTATTAACTGTTCATAAACACTGGTAATCACCACAGAAACATCAGCTACCATCACAAACACTGTATCGTTTTCCACATTACATTATAGGACGCCATGATGTCAAGAAAATATCAGGACAGTTTTTAAGAAAGCCACATTGAAATCATCTTTTTAGTTTGTGGCCTGTAATAAATTAAAGACACAGGCAGTACTTTTTACGGTATCAATACATAAACCAGTACACAAAATGCATTTTAACACTCTGAGCGAGGTGGAGTAGTGGTTAGCACACTGGGCTCTCCTTTGGAAGGACGACGGTTCAAACCCATGTACAGCCATCCTGATTCCTGTGAAAGGGCGCGACCAACTTCCTTCCCCATCCTTCCCTAATCCAATGGGACAGATAACCCCACTGTTTGGTCCCGTCCCCCAATCAACTGACAAACCCACCCTCCCTCAGTATTGTCCATTTTCTAAGTTTTAACAATTTTCCTTAAAGTTTTAGTTTTATAATGAGAAGGTACTTAAGCATGAATGCAGCCAACAGGCTATGCCATGGATCAATTGTTACAAGAACCTTTGACTTGCACTCACATGAATTAGTTATGCCAACTCAAAACTAAATCATCACTTTCCTTGATAACCTAGGCCTCTGGCTGAACACTGATCAGTCTCACTACAGTTGGGATTTCAGGTGGAGTACCTGGTGTTACTATCACTAATCCAGATTATTAATACCAAATGTAACTGGGGAGTTTAGCAGTACTGAAACATTCCCAAATATGTAGCATTACAGCGCTGCAACTATTTCATGCACATCTGACAAAAACGTGCAGCAAATCGTCTTCAAGAGTATTACATAAAAAATACATCACCACAATGTGAAAGTGTGGCATTATAGGACTAAATATAACCATCAGACAACAAACTGAGAATAGGTGAAGCTCAAATTTCACAGTGAATTACGTTACTTGTTACACAAAGAACAAAAATTTCGGTATTTCTCTCGTATGCAAGCTTGTGAGCTGAAAAGGTTAGCACCAGGTGCACTTTACTGGTTGTTACCACTACTGCAAATTGCGATAATTTCAAATAAATGAAGTAATAACACAACACTGGTATATCACTTCAAAAACGTCTATACCAAACAACATTTCAAATACTTCGAAGTGCAGCAGATTTACCAAGACAACTATAACTTTCATGAGTGACAGAACTCCAGAAGCTAACTAAACGAGTGCTAGACCCTCAACTTTTAAAGCAGATCATTAAACTCAGCTTCTGACCATCTCAATAAGAGCACTTAGCTTAAATATAACTGGCTTTATATGAGAAAAAAATACTCACTGTTTTCCCTCACGTAGCGCTATTTGGTCCTTCAGCTTCTTTACGTATGCATCTAAAGCTGTTTGATGCGTCGGCTACAACAACAAAAAGTCGTTAGCATTCAGCCTAAAGCCAACACGAAAATACTAAACTTTATTACTGATGAGCCCTTTCACGAGTATAGAATCTCTGTTACACATCTTACGATACTTACATCACAAGCGATATATGTCTCATTCATTTTCGTGCCCATCCCCACGAACCAACATCCGCACAAATTTGAATTTGAACGTCTCACCAAAGATAACGGCCTGACACTCACAGTACCACCAACACAAAATGCTTAATGCAAAAACGGAGAAAAAATTGTGGGTCGCCGACATATAACGTTGTGTCTGTAAAAATGGCAGATGCACTTCAATTCGCTGCTGGATGTAACGAAATGTGTATATGTTTGTGGGAAATTGGAAATACAGGGAGAGGAATAAGACGGCAGCTGCTTGTAATTCTTTTTTTTTTTTTTTTTTTTTTTAGTGGGACTTAACTTCTGAGGTCATCAGTCTTGTAATTCTTTAACAGAATTGAGCCGACGGCAAACAGAGAAACGATACATAAAAAGGTCTATGAGGACTGTTTACCGCAAAGAGTAACGAAACCTTTTCGATCCGGTGCCAGGAAATTGCTAGCATACTTTCACTCAGTACTGTCCTATGCCATAATTTAAAGTGACTTGCGAGAGCACAACCAAAGAAGGAGACCCTTTTTGTTCTAAGGAAGAATGTAGTCAGATTGTTGGGTTAAGATAATGATGGAAGATATTAGAACAGCGCCTTCAAGGACATAGTTATCATTATACTTCTTTTACTTCCTAAAACAAGATGCACAGAATGGAATTTTAGATTCTGGTGCAAAATTGCTGTGGACTTCAGACAAGGAACTAGAAATCTCGACTTAGAAAAAGACTGCACTATAGCTGATTGGCTACATACATAAATTTTAAGACTATACGGTGCCTCAAACATGTCTAAAAGCTGCAAAAATATTATTTGTAATTTGGCACAATTGAGGTACAGTACTTAACTTGCTTTCATGGAATCATCCTTCAGGACACTGTAAACAGCTTGTTCGTAAAAAGTTGTTGGTAGACTTCAGGCAAGTAACTGGAGTACGTGAGGTGGGTATGATTTCACTAAATGATTGTTTCGAAGCCTTGTTGCTCCTATTGCCAGCGGTTTTTACATCAGAGTCAGCCGCTCATGTATGTCATTTACTGGAGTTAGGAGCGTAAAAGGTAATTATACATTTCTAAATCCATCCTTAATTAATTACACAAGTCGTACTTCGCCCTAGGACTCATGAAATACATTTATGTGCGAAATGCCTTTGCTTAAGTAGCCACTCTGTAGACCATTCTGATCTGTCTTTCTGTTTATGGCATTTTGTTTGCATTTTTCAGCAACTCAGAGTTTCAAATGCATAGTTCTTTGCGAGAACAACCTAAAAGTATGTTCAAACTGAAGAAAGCAGTAAACAGCCTAATGTGACAACTATGATAACAACTCAGTGCTCAGTTTTCTTAATTGACCAGTCTTCTTCTAAAGATAATCTTATGTCAAAATAAATTAAAAGTAGTTCATTAAAGAAAATGAACGATTCTCTATTTAAAGGCCAACTCACACTGGGCGTCACATCACATCAAAACATTCCACAATTTATTTTAAATAGCGGCGCTGACACAGGCCGTCAATGAACCCTCACGTCACGTTAAGTCATATCAAGGTTTCCCAGGAAGGAAGTTTTGACGGTTTCGTCGTCCGTTACCAGCTGAAGGTAATCAGCTTTCGCCGCGCTCACTCAGGTTGTACTCATGGATTTTGTGCTTCTAAGTCTTCTTAATCTATATTTTTTTATTATTGTGTTTTCTTTTCGTGCCAATTCGCAAATGTTCCATGAAGATTAGGATATTTTTTTACATAGAGTGGTCATCCATAATCGAGGCTGTTTGACAGTGGAAAATGGTAGGTTTTATAATAACAGGTCAGAGCTGAAGCTTACATTATGTATATATAAGAATATAAAATGATAAAGAAATTTGTGTTAAATAACCTTTTGTTACCTCAGAAAGTCAGCTCTATTGAAGGAGAAAAGTATATATTTTTTATGACGCTATTTACTACACAGGAAAAAGAGTACCATAAACTGTGTAGAACTTAACCAAACCCAGTAGGTTATTTAAAATATCATCCATTTAATGCAGCGATAGCACAATCCAAACTTGAATTGTTAATTGATATATATATATATATATATATATATATATATATATATATATATATATGTGTGTGTGTGTGTGTGTGTGTGTGTGTGTGTGTGTGTGTGTGTGTGTATTGATGTACTTACAAAAACATTTTAAATTTTCTAGCCTGAACAAGTTTTCATAGCTACATTAAATTCCGACATAACTGCTATAAAAACATTTGCATTCTGGAGAGTTGGCAAACAAATTTCAGTTTCAGAAATTCTATGACACTATCAACATGAAAGATATTTACTCAGTAACATAATGATTTACCCTTCAAATTTATATTTACCTCGCCTTCTACATTCTGTCACATCTTTTTAAAAATGTGGCTCTTTCAACATCGGTACCATCTATAGTTTCTGGAAAGACAGAGCAAACTTATCCATCAAGAACGTTGTTTCTCAGAAACGTCATTTCATGAGGTTCATTCTGGATGGTATCAATTTTACTAATAAAAACCTGAACGCTCTTTTCATACAAAATTTCATTATAATGAAATCATTTCTACTGAATTCTGTGGCATCTTCATCCTTGTCCTTGTCCATTCCCTTAGTTGCATTTGACTTGTTTTGTTTTGCATCTCTGTCAGATGATCTGATATAATCAGAATGAAAAGATATGGACTCCCTGCTTTCAGCACTCTCGCTGTCACTTTGATTGAAGTCTCCTCGAGTTAATGATAAGCTGTTTGCTCATTCTTTTTTTTCGTTAGAGCGAAACAGTTTCAACTGCATTTCTAATACTGTTGCCAAAGCAACTTGTGGTGAATCGATTTCATGTGTATCTGCTTCTTCTGCAATCTGTGAAATGACTTTATCAGAACAGAGAGGAAAAATTCCTTCTTTTCGAAACCAACATATAACATTAGGTTTTGAAGTGATAGATAACTTTCGAAAGGCTCCTTTCACAAAGCTAGAAAATTCGGATTTGATACCTCTTCTCTAATCTTTCTTTCCTAGTCATGTAGCAGGTTGCTCCACCCAAGTTTTAGAGATCTAAAAAAATGCCATATGAAGTGGCTGACACAAATGTGTAGGGTTAGGTGGCAGAACCACAGGTTTAATGGCATGTCCCTGGCACCGTTCAATCAAGTTAAGTGAGAGGTAACTTGAGAGATTCTAATCTGTAATCAATTTTAGCCCCTATAAATGCTGGACATAATGCAAGGCAATTTGAATAACTCATAACTCAAACATTGTTAGGTCAAATCGACATCTTTGATGCCTGTTATAACCTGAACCAGGAAAGTCTCCTTCAGTCCAAGAATCATAGAGCTGTATGAACAGTAAGAGGACTGCGCCATCAGCGACCACTGCTATTATTGCATCGATAATTGACTTAGAACTATACACTATGGTTTCGGGATGTCATGTACCTAGCTTCACTATGACTTTCACTCATCCAGTATAATAAAAAAGCTACTCTTGCCATAGTTTATAGTGTTGAATGGAGTAACACAAAACAAGGACACTTCAAGATTCTTAAAACACTCACTCTCCACTAACTGCTGTCCTTGTCCTCTTTACATTTTCATGTACTCTAGCTGCTAATTCCTTAGTTCTTATATGAAAACAATTTACCCACATGTGACAAGGTTCACTGTCACAAAATCTTTTTTCAGTCAGTCCTGTTCGACTAAGAGGTGCCTTCATAACGTCGCTACCATCATTTTTGCTCAAAGGAAACCCCTGTTTTCCAGAACACAATATTCCTTCAACCAGATTTTTCCTCGCAATTGAATGACTCTGGTTGGCTACCTATTTTATATTTGTTTCTCTTCTTCAGTTTGTCATTTAATGTTGTATAGGGGCTGTGTATTGTTCTGAAGCTTTCTGACTACTTAGTTTTCCTGATTTGACATCCTTCACTGCATTTAGAAGAAATTCTGGGTTATAATTGAATTTCTGGGTTAATCCTAGATTCTTCTTGCATATTCACATCACTGGATTTACCCTATGAGAACACAGTTTTGTAGTTAGGCATGTACAATGTCTAAGCAGTACTAACCATGATTAATACATGAAATAGTAGCACTTCAGATGTACATACGCAAGTAAAAATATTACAACTTGCCAATTACACACTGGAAATCCCTGATGTGAGCAGAAATTTTTGTACTGATGTTTTTAGTTCATAAGTGCAACACATTAATTACACATCCACTGACAATGTCATCTCTTGGCACTGCACACTCCAAGACGCCATTGTTGTGAACAAATCAGTCAAGAATTCAGACTAATGGTCAGCTGCTATGTTTTTGTTAAGATACTGTGCTCAGATATCCACATATTGAAAATAGGTAAATGATCAAATTCACACTGTCTGATCGAATTCATCCCCTTCTGTAGTAATGAATACGGTAAACAGGCTCTATGTATTCCTTTATAAACATTGTTGAATGTGGTTCTGTATGTAAAGTTGCGCTAGCGAATAAACTTCGATGTTTTGGGCATCTGTTTCACTTTTCAGCAATCTACCATCATTGATCAAGAACATCCATTATAAAATTTGCTTTGGCCATTAATAAACTTATCATTTTTATTTCCTCAGTTCCAAAACTATACTCCAACTTGTTGTGTTACATATGGTAACTCAAAACTAGTGAGTGGCAAACCAAGAATTTTTCTCAGTTCCAAAAAGATCTCAAGAACTGTCAACAGTTCTAGGTTTCCAGTTCTCACTTTGTAGTTTTATGCTGTTGATGCATATGTTTATAATACTAGCACTGACACAATCATATTTAATGTGACATTTAGCTATTATTTATTTTAATAAGCTGAAATTAACAGTCTACATCTACATGACTACTCTGCAATTCACATTTAAGTGCTTGGCAGAGGGTTCATCGAACCACAATCATACTATCTCTCTACTATTCCACTCCCGAACAGCGAGCGGGAAAAACGAACACCTAAACCTTTCTGTTCGAGCTCTGATTTCTCTTATTTTATTTTGATGATCATTCCTACCTATGTAGGTTGGGCTCAACAAAATATTTTCGCATTCGGAAGAGAAAGTTGGTGACTGAAATTTCGTAAAAAGGTCTCGCCGCGACGAAAAACGTCTATGCTGTAATGACTTCCATCCCAACTCGTGTATCATATCTGCCACACTCTCTCCCCTATAACGCGATAATACAAAACGAGCTGCCCTTCTTTGCACCCTCTCGATGTCCTCCGTCAATCCCACCTGGTAAGGATCCCACACCGCGCAGCAATATTCTAACAGAGGACGAACGAGTGTAGTGTAAGCTGTCTCTTTAGTGGACTTGTTGCATCTTCTAAGTGTCCTGCCAATGAAACGCAACCTTTGGCTCGCCTTCCCGACAATATTATCTATGTGGTCCTTCCAACTGAAGTTGTTTGTAATTTTAACACCCAGGTACTTAGTTGAATTGACAGCCTTGAGAATTGTACTATTTATCGAGTAATCGAATTCCAACGGATTTCTTTTGGAACTCATGTGGATCATCTCACACTTTTCGTTATTTAGCGTCAACTGCCACCTGACACACCATACAGCAATCTTTTCTAAATCGCTTTGCAGCTGATACTGGTCTTCGGATGACCTTACTATACGGTAAATTACAGCATCATCTGCGAACAACCTAAGAGAACTGCTCAGATTGTCACCCAGGTCATTTATATAGATCAGGAACAGTAGAGGTCCCAGGACGCTTCCCTGGGGAACACCTGATATCACTTCAGTTTTACTCGATGATTTGCCGTCTATTACTACGAACTGCGACCTTCCTGACAGGAAATCACGAATCCAGTCGCACAACTGAGACGATACCCCATAGCTCCGCAGCTTGATTAGAAGTCGCTTGTGAGGAACGGTGTCAAAAGCTTTCCGGAAATCTAGAAATACGGAATCAACTTGAGATCCCCTGTCGATAGCGGCCATTACTTCGTGCGAATAAAGAGCTAGCTGCGTTGCACAAGAGCGATGTTTTCTGAAGCCATGCTGATTACGTGTCAATAGATCGTTCCCTTCGAGGTGATTCATAATGTTTGAATACAGTATATGCTCCAAAACCCTACTGCAAACCGACGTCAATGATATAGGTCTGTAGTTAAATGGATTACTCCTACTACCCTTCTTGAACACTGGTGCGACCTGCGCAATTTTCCAATCTGTAGGTACAGATCTATCGGTGAGCGAGCGGTTGTATATGAGTGCTAAGTAGGGAGCTATAGTATCAGCGTAATCTGAAAGGAACCTAATCGGTATACAATCTGGACCTGAAGACTTGCCCGTATCAAGCGATTTGAGTTGCTTCGCAACCCCTAAGGTATCTACTTCTAAGAAACTCATGCTAGCAGATGTTCGTGTTTCAAATTCTGGAATATTCCATTCGTCTTCCCTGGTGAAGGAATTTCGGAAAACTGCGTTCAATAACTCCGCTTTAGCGGCGCAGTCGTCGATAACAGTACCATCGGCACTGCGCAGCGAAGGTATTGACTGCGTCTTGCCGCTTGTGTACTTTACATACGACCAGAATTTCTTCGGATTTTCTACCAAATTTCGAGACAATGTTTCGTTGTGGAACCTATTAAAGGCATCTCGCATCGAAGTACGTGCCAAATTTCGCGCGTCTGTAAATTTTAGCCCATCTTCAGGATTTCGCGTTCTTCTGAACTTCGCATGCTTTTTCCGTTGCCTCTGCAACAGCGTTCGGACCTTTTTTGTGTACCACGGGGGATCCGTTCCATCTCTTACCAATTTATGAGGTATGAATATCTCAATTGCTGTTGCTACTATATCTTTGAATTTGAGCCACATCTCGTCTACATTCGCATAGTCAGTTCGGAAGGAATGGAAATTGTCTTTTAGGAAGGCTTCTAGTGGTACTTTATCCGCTTTTTTAAATAAAATTATTTTGCGTTTGTTTCTGATGGATTTGGAAGAAATGGTATTGAGCCTAGCTACAATGACCTTGTGATCACTAATCCCTGTATCAGTCATGATGCTCTCTATCAGCTCTGGATTGTTTGTGGCCAAGAGGTCAAGTGTGTTTTCGCAACCATTTACAATTCGCGTGGGTTCGTGGACTAACTGCTCTAAATAATTTTCGGAGAATGCATTTAGGACAATCTCGGAAGACGTTTTGTGCCTACCACCGGTTTTGAACAAGTATTTTTGCCAACATACCGAGGGTAGGTTGAAGTCCCCACCAACTATAACCGTATGAGTGTGGTATTTATTTGTTACGAGACTCAAACTTTCTCTGAACTGTTCCGCAACTGTATCATCGGAGTCTGGGGGTCGGTAGAAGGAGCCAATTATTAACTTAATTCGGCTGTTAAGTATAACCTCCACCCACACCAATTCGCACAGAGTATCTACTTCGACTTCACTACAAGATAAACCACTACTGACAGACACCAACACTCCACCACCAATTCTGCCTAATCTATCTTTCCTGAACACCGTCTGAGACTTCGTAAAAATTTCTGCAGAACTTATTTCAGGCTTTAGCCAGCTTTCTGTACCTATAACGATATCAGCTTCTGTGCTTTCTATTAGCGCTTGAAGCTCAGGGACTTTTCCAGCGCAACTACAACAATTTACAACTATAATTCCGACTGTTCCTTGATCCAAGCACGTCCTGTAATTGCCAAGCACCCTTTGACATTGCAGCCCATCCCGCACTTTCCCGAGGCCTTCTAACCTAAAAAACCGCCCAGTCCACGCCACACAGCCTCCGCTACCCGTGTAGCCGCCAGCTGAGTGTAGTGAACTCCTGACCTATTCAGCGGAACCCGAAACCCCACCACCCTATGGCGCAAGTCAAGGAATCTGCAGCCAATACGGTCGCAAAACCGTCTGAGCCTCTGATTCAGACCCTCCACCCGGCTCTGCACCAAAGGTCCGCAGTCGGTTCTGTCAACGATGCTGCAGATGGTGAGCTCTGCCTTCATCTCGTAAGCAAGACCGGCAGCCTTCACCAAATCAGATAGCCGCTGGAATCCAGAGAGAATTTCCTCAGATCCAAAGCGACACACGTCATTAGTGCCGACATGTGCCACCATCTGCAGCTGGCTGCACCCTGTGCTCTTCATGGCATCCGGAAGGACCCTTTCGACATCAGGAATGACTCCTCCCGGAATGCAGACGGAGTGCACACTGGATTTCTTCCCCTCCTTAGCCGCCATATCCCTAAGGGGCCCCATTACGCGCCTAACATTGGAGCTCCCAACTACCAGTAAGCCCAACCTCTGCGATTGCCCGGACCTTGAAGGCTGAGAATGATCCTCTGAAACAGGGCAGGCAGCTGCATCTGGCTCAGCCAGAGACAGTGCCTGAAACCGGTTTGTCAGACGCACCGGGGAGGCTTTCTGGTCAGCTTCCGGGGACGCCTTTCGCTGCCTGCCACGCCTTGGAACGACCTCCCAATCAACCACAGGCGAGGGCTCAGCCCCACTGCGGGCAGCAACCGGGGCAACCACAGCGGCAGACCGATCTGGGGACAGACGGGATGAGGTTGACATCCCTGTGATACCCGAGTCCGGCTCCCCACAGTGGTGCCCATTGGCAACAGCCTCAAGCTGCGCGACCGAAGTCAGCGCCGATTGCAGCTGTGAGCGAAGGGATGCCAAGTCAGCCCTCATCCGAACACAGCAATCGCAGTCCCTGTCCATTCTAATCGATGTTTAACAACAGTTACTGAAACACGAGTCGGTGCCTAGATAACGCAAGCGGAACACGCAAAGAATGTATCAACTAACCTGTACAAATGCCTAACGACTGTGCTACAATCTGCTGAATTTACGATTACAGTAACTAAAACTCGAAATTGCACCCCCTATACGAAACTCACACGCAATTTGAATAAGAATCTACGAAGTAAACACTAAAGCGCGATGCTACAACTGTCAAATACTATAATACGCCCGAAATATATGAATTAAACAATGCAAGTACCCAAAAACACGCAAAGAAATTAATTAAACTATGTAACAAATAAGTAAGCTAGGGTTATACGACTTGCTGCTGCAGCTGCTTATCCAACGGCGGCAGGGAGCACACTGACTGGCCAACCGACTCTGGCCGTTCACAACAAAAACAGAAGACAGACGACTACGCGAATTTGCACTATTCAGGTACTAAGGCGCGATGCTACAACCCTCAAATACTATAATACGCCCGAAATATACGAATTAAACAATGCAAGTACCCAAAAACACGCAAAGAAATTAATTAAACAAATCACAGTATTATTGGAAATGGTGACATAGTGTAGGAGATTAAACTGTATTGTGAAGTTTGTCATCTATAGAATTTGAAAGATATTTGTTATCCACAGAGAACCACTGGCTTAAGGTAGATGAGGAACAGATCAAAAGAATGAAGATAGAAAGAAAAAAGAAAAGAAAAAGATTTGGAATTTTTATTTTTAAATCTTTATTAAGATGATTTTGATCAATATTTTTATTCTGTTAACTATTTTCTAGTCCTTCACCCTGTAAAATTTAATCAGTATACTAATTGTTCTGTTGCTGTTATTTCTTTTTATCATCCTTTTTTCATTTTGTATATTTCCTGCATGATTTTGCTATTTTATGTATTAACTACAATTTAATTCCTTGTTTTGTCATCTTATATTTTCATTCATGCTGAAGCATCTTGAAATAAGTCAGAGATGATTTTGGCAATTAGTATTGTGTGGATTGACATTTGGAAGGAGTACAGTTTATACACTCATATTAGGAAAAAATAGAACATTTTGAACAAGCAGAGATAGGACATTAAAATTCACAGGACATGTACATTAGTATGTTCTACAGACATGATTAGCATTTTAACCATGTCAGCCCATCCATTCGAGGTCAACACCGGTAAAATGTGCCTGCAGTTCTCCTTGTCGCTATAAACAGAAGGTAATAGATCAGTGTGACTTCAGCAAACGTGCAAGATGCCTCACAGATGTATGCGCGAACTGTACTGTCAATTCAGTGAGTTTGAATGAGAGCACATTATTGGTATGAGTTTATGTGATACATCATTCATCTGGAAATTTGCAGCTCATGTGGGACGAAATGTTTTGGCAGTGCAATGGGTGCGTGCAGAATGATTCACAGAAGGCCGTAGAAAATGAAGTGGATCAGGTTGCACCATCCAAATCACCCCCCTCCCCACCCACCCACCCCTGAGAAGACTGACACCCCATCTGAATGGCATTGCAGGACAGATCTGCATCCTCCTTGTCTCTGGCACAACAGTGGAACAGTGTAAAGCATTGTACATTAGCAGGGATGACAGTCTGTCGCTGTTAATTAGGGCATGGGGTAAGCACACATCACCCACTTCTTTCCATATGTTTGATGAATGTGCAAAAGCAGGTTATATGACAATGGTGTATGGTACAATGTCACTTGGGACAGGAATGGCATCACACTGTTTTGGTTAGCCCTGGACAGAGGGAGTGACATCATAGTGACTGTATTCACATAAGACATACAGCACTAACTCAAGGCCTTATGATGTGGGGTGGTATTGGATACAAACACAAATCGAACTGCAGTGTGTCCAGGGGGCACTGTGAGCAATGTGACTTGCATGAATGACATCCTGCGATCTGTAGCCATATATTTTCTACACAACACCTCAGACGCGATTTTTCAGCAAGACAAGCATGACCATATGTTGCTGCATGAACACATGCCTTCTTGGTGTCACAGGGTGTCAGCCTTTCTTCTGATCTGTCAGATCAACAGTATTGTCACCGATCGAAAACGTATGGCGGAAAAAAGGGTGCAGTGCTGTGACCTAATGCCAACTACCATAGATGAACTTTGGAACCAGATGATTGCAGCATGGGTGGCTATACTACAGGACGCCATTCAAGCCTTACACACATCATTCCCATCACAGATGGAATAAGTTATCATGAACCACGGTGGACCCTGTGCCCTGTGCCCAGGGCAAATGCTGAACCGGGACTACTGAAATGCTAATAATTTTGGCAGAAAATACTAATGTACAAGTCCTGTGAATGTGAATGTCCTACCTCTAGTCACTGAAGATGTACTGTTTTTTCTGAACATATACACACACACACACACACACACACACACACACACACACACACACACACACATATATATATATATATATATATATATATATATATATATATATATATATATACTCCTGGAAATTGAAATAAGAACACCGTGAATTCATTGTCCCAGGAAGGGGAAACTTTATTGACACATTCCTGGAGTCAGATACATCACATGATCACACTGACAGAACCACAGGCACATAGACACAGGCAACAGAGCATGCACAATGTCGGCACTAGTACAGTGTATATCCACCTTTCGCAGCAATGCAGGCTGCTATTCTCCCATGGAGACGATCATAGAGACGCTGGATGTAGTCCTGTGGAACGGCTTGCCATGCCATTTCCACCTGGCGCCTCAGTTGGACCAGCGTTCGTGCTGGACGTGCAGACCACGTGAGACGACGCTTCATCCAGTGTCAAACATGCTCAATGGGGGACAGATCCGGAGATCTTGCTGGCCAGGGTAGTTGACTTACACCTTCTAGAGCACGTTGGGTGGCACGGGATACATGCGGACGTGCATTGTCCTGTTGGAACAGCAAGTTCCCTTGCCGGTCTAGGAATGGTAGAACGATGGGTTCGATGACGGGTTGGATGTACCGTGCACTATTCAGTGTCCCCTCGACGATCACCAGAGGTGTACGGCCAGTGTAGGAGATCGCTCCCCACACCATGATGCCGGGTGTTGGCCCTGTGTGCCTCGGTCGTATGCAGTCCTGATTGTGGCGCTCACCTGCACGGCGCCAAACACGCATACGACCATCATTGGCACCAAGGCAGAAGCGACTCTCATCGCTGAAGACGACACGTCTCCATTCGTCCCTCCATTCACGCCTGTCATGACACCACTGGAGGCGGGCTGCACGATGTTGGGGCGTGAGCGGAAGACGGCCTAACGTAGCCCAGCTTCATGGAGACGGTTGCGAATGGTCCTCACCGATACCCCAGGAGCAACACTGTCCCTAATTTGCTGGGAAGTGGCGGTGCGGTCCCCTACGGCACTGCGTAGGATCCTACGGTCTTGGCGTGCATCCGTGCGTCGCTGTGGTCTGGTCCCAGGTCGACGGGCACGTGCACCTTCCGCCGACCACTGGCGACAACATCGATGTACTGTGGAGACGTCACGCCCCACGTCTTGAGCAATTCGGCGGTACGTCCACCCGGCCTCCCGCATGCCCACTATACGCCCTCGCTCAAAGTCCGTCAACTCCACATACGGTTCACGTCCACGCTGTCGCGGCATGCTACCAGAGTTAAAGACTGTGATGGAGCTCCATATGCCATGGCAAACTGGCTGACACTGACGGCGGCGGTGCACAAATGCTGCGCAGCTAGCGCCATTCGACGGCCAACACCGCGGTTCCTGGTGTGTCCGCTGTGCCGTGAGTGTGATCATTGCTTGTACAGCCCTCTCGCTGTGTCCGGAGCAAGTATGGTGGGTCTGACGCACCGGTGTCAAAGTATTCTTTTTTCCATTTCCAGGAGTGTGTATATATAGGGGTATATACTTGTACATATACATATAGACAATGGAAATTGTGAAAAATATGGAAAAATATAAACAAATTAGAAAAGAAATATGGGAAAAATGGAAAAACTATGGAAAAATTGGAACAAATAGGAATTTGTGGAAAATATGTAAAAACAGGAAAAAGTGTGAAGAATATGTCAAAATCTAGAAAAACCCATATACAAAATGGTATTATATGTGTATGTATGCAGAGGGAGTAGTCGAAATTTTTGTCATAAGCTCTGTATATACAATCATGTAGGAGAGGCATGATGTCACCCACATTCTTAGAAAAAATTAAGCATTATGCAGATGGAGTAATCAGAGCATGTGGTAGAGAGGAGCTGTAGGTTTGCAATACGACGACTGGACCTAGCAGAGGAAATGACACTATGTGTGCATATATGTACATGTGCTTCAATAGTGGAAAGATGGAGCACTCTATACACATGGTAACAAGATGAAATTATATTCCCACTAGTTCTGTGTGTGAGAGGAAGTGGTAATGTTACTGGATATCAACAGTAGTTATAATTCCTGATGAGGTCGTTAACATGCATGCTGCACAAGCTATTCTATGCTTTTTTCAAATTACCTAGTAGTATTTACACTACATTCCCAGTGTTGTTAACCTGGATAATACATAAGTTGTGTTATGTACTCATATTTTTCAAATTATGTAGTAGTATTTACAATACTTTCCCAGTTATGGCATAAACTGGAAGGCATACATTTGGTTACTTTTGGATACATTTTGGGAGTAAACAGTGGTTAATGTTATTACATATTTACTATCAAAAATATTACTAGTGATTTACCACCAGAAAGAGGTTCTTGCCCTTTAGTCTGAAGATGACCACAGCTATGGTCGAAACTGGTCACAGGAATAAATAATTTGTCATCAAGACTGTTTTTGATAGTAAATATACATTTGGTTGCTAAACTACTGGTTCTATATATAGGAATATAGGGTGAAAAAAGTTGCTGACATGCACTAATTCCTCTTATCTCAATCCATTTTATTACTGTGGAGTGTGACTTGTATGATATGCTTTATTTGAATCTGGATGTTGTAGTATTCTCTCTCAGTACATACAAGCTGCAAGTCATGTGTAGTTGGAGTCTTAAATTGTTTGGATGCAATGTAAAGCAGAATGATTCTACAAATGAAAAGCAACACACATATCAACACTACTACAGATGAAATCACGAGAAGTTCACTGATAGAGGACAAAAGTGCGCTGTGCACAACATGTGTAGCACATACTTTTTATCTACATGACTTAGATTAACAACTAATACCATTCCTTGGCATTTTCCTAACTGTAAGCTATTTGTCATACTTTCAACCATTTTTTGTTTTTGTCCTCTCTGGCAGTATCAGTGATGTGAAAGTTATTGCTTTTGATACATATACAACTGACCGCTTTGGAGAAGAATTAACACATTGGGAAGAGACAGCTGGTTAGCAGGTTGATTTGGCAGAGTGGATCAAACAGTGAGGTCATCAGTCCCATAAGATTAGGGAAGGATGGAGAAGGAAGTCAGCTGTGTCCTTTCAAAGGAACCATCCCGGCATTTGCGTAAAGCGATTTGGCAAACCATGGAAGACCTAAAACAGGATGGTTGCACATGGGTTTGAACCATTGTTCTCCTGAATCCAAGTCCAGTGTGTAAGCACTGCACCATCTTGCTTGGTCATAGAAATAGCTGGAGGTATGGTTAGAGTGTATACCATTCATATTACACCATTGCTTGGTGGAAGGTTAGGCCCGTTCTGCCATCATGGTCCCCAGGTATCGTTATATGTTAGTCAGTGAGCGCTTGTCACTGTTCTATTGTTGTAATGTTTAACATTTTACAACAATGCATTATTATTATTGTTGTTATTATTATGGTAATAAATAAGTCTACCTTTGCTATAAAGTGAAAATGGCAAATGTTAAAAACAAATGAGTATTCTTATAGGATATTGTAACAGCTTCGTGTAGGCAACATGTGTATTATTTGTAAGGGTCATATTGTAATTATAAAGCTGGCAAAATACACTTCAGGCAGCATCTACACCACACCATGGTTTGTAAAGCAATAACTGCATGTGACGAAATAGAGTGTGACAGGTATGGACCTAATGCAAATCACTGTTTTCCCTTCGACTATTTTCATTGTTTAACATAGGAATCAATTACACAAACTCATACTGTTGCTGTACTCATACAAAATAATATATTCCAAGATGTTTACTACAAAGGATGCATCTACAAAGGATGCATAAGTGTGGGTTAGGTAAGGACTGTGGTCCAAAGTCTAGATTATCCATACTATTTTGTCTACTTAAAACGATATTAAAGACATCCATACATTGTGACGACCCTCCATGCTCATATAATTCCCAACATTAATATTACCTCATTCTTCCATCCAGCTGTCTGGGCTGGGATGCACTGTTCACTAGGGAGTGGCATCTCACATTTTATAGACTTCAGGGTTGGTACTTTAATAAATGTATGCCACTACATTTCCTCCCTTAATATGTATTTTGGTATGTAGAGTAACATTATGCTTACAAAATAAAAATGCATGCATGTTGCTTGTCATTGCTGGATCTATTCCCACAGCCTATAGCTGTGGCTTTCATGTCTCTGCATACAAAAAAAACCAGTGTAATTGGGCTAGAAGTTTACAGCAGATTGCAATTCCAATGAAATTTATTAGGTATAAACAGAAGAGCATGTGAATGGAAGTGTTACCATCTTGGACTTTACCCAAAGGTTTTTTTGCTGTTGGTATGAAAAATCGTCTTCAACAAAAAGCATTTGTTGTTGCTAACATGATGATCATACTGTTATGCTAAAACATATTCCATTGCTTATCCTACATGTATACAAACATTAAGACAGTCTGACATGGGATTTGAACTATCATCTTCTGGAGGATCACAGTAAAAACATACAGGTTGGTGGTGGACTTGTGTGGAAGCACACACATTCCAGCGAGTTAGGGCTTACAATGCATTAAAATGCTCTGTATGTCTATAGTTTTAATTATTTAACGTGGAAGTCGATTACAGTAACTACAAAACAGTGATACTGACAGTTTTATTCTAGACTACACCTTGGTTGAACACTGCGTCACACATCTGTATGAATGTCTATTCGTCAGAAGCAAATTACACTACAGAATCAGTATGGGATGGATGTGCATTAAAGAGTGTAGGTTTAATGCAAGATTTGTCAATGAAGGGAGGGAGTGGGTGACTGGCTAGTCTTCTATGGGGAAATATATTGGTAAGCCAAGTTAATGACGTCAGGTACTTGCTGTAGATCCAAGACTGGGTAAGATAATGATACCGAGAAACATGTTTATTGTTTACGGAAATGCATTCACAACTATGGCTCGCATGAGTTCCACCTTCCAAGAGATTTTTGCTGGTGTTAATAATATGAGTAAATCTAGCGAGAGCCATTGTCTCCATGCTGGTAAATCCAGGAATGCAAAGGACAGCTATACTGTCTTCATTGTAGAATAGGGAAAGCAAATGGGATATGAAGATGAGCAATGGTATACATCAAGACAGTTGATTCGTCAATACAAATCACTTGCCTGATATGTATAATATGTACTCCAATCACCCCACATTACACTAATGATCGTAAGCCACCACAGGCTTTTGTGTACCCAACTGGGTCTATCTAACATAAAATCACTTATTACTTTCATACCATATTTTGGTAAATGACTCGTATTTTGAAGTGCTTTGCTGGAGGATGTGCAACATATAACCATCTACCAACCAAAAGCAAATTTCAAGAAGTTTAAGAACAGGATGGAGGCTGATTTATGAGATTACAGACTAATGCCTTTAACTGCATCTCTAACATTATAAACAGCCATGTATGTATTATAAGTTGATCACGTGATCATGATGTGCTTGAGGTTATGACTCATAAAAATTGAAATATGGTTAAAAGCAATAGCATATAATGATTGGTTGGTTCATGATGTTTTCGATTTGTGCTAAGTGCTTCTCTCCTATTAGACAATTTGTGATTTGTCTTCAATGACACTGTCATAGAAGGGACATAGTTGGTGTTCTTATTGCTCAAACAACACATGAGATCACAGGAGAGGAGGAGTCGTGGTAAATCTTAAAGACCAACACTTTAAACCTGATGATTTTCTTTTAGTGAGGTGATATCAGGAGCAAATACAGGTACATACTTGTTATTAAATAATGCATTTGTTTAAGACAAGAAATCGACATATTCTGTTAATAAGACTGTATGGGCAAATCCAGCAACTAACAGACAAATACAACAGTATGCATAAGTCTAGCAATAAAAATAATTTCTGAACATTTTTAAGTCATCAACATATTGCGTTTGGTGGCTGCTACTGATAGGACACTTGCAGATCTATCTCTGTAAGTGGGAGATACTCCTGAGTGGCAGGCTTAAGAAGCTGTGTGAATCTTACCTGCCAGAGGCAGGTGCCCACTTCAAGCTGGTTCATAAAAAGCTTGACCATTACGCATCTCATATACATAAGACGTCAGTGATTTCTGAGTTAAGGCAGACCAGCTATGGAGCTTGGGCTGTGCCCAGGCAGCGTCAGCCCAGGGCCTCCCCATGGCCAGTTGGGATGTGTTTTCTGTATCCCAAGCGATGATGGTAGTATCCCTCCAGCCAACTATGTTGTAGATCGCTCCTGGCATGAAGAGGATTAAACATTCCCTGTTTTAGTTAATAAAGAAACTGTTCATAAAGTAACTGTTTGGATAATAAAGTATATGTGTCTGCTATTCCTGTATAATGGCGGGTATTCTACTTTTATCACATGTGTGTAGGATTTTTTTTCCAGCAGTTACTGGCAGCCAATGTGCATGTGTTTTCCACAAGTTCTCTAAGTTTGTAAGCTAATTATTTGTGTTGATATTTATGGATGTGTCTTTGGAATGTTGCTGGAGAAGGGATAAAACTGTTATTAGAATAAAGGGATGAGATCTTTATCAGTGTTTGATCACAGAAGTTGCAATGAGTAACGTATTCCTTGTTAAATAATGCATTATGGAAAGTTGTTCTAATAATGAGCTGTGGTAATTGTTTGTAGTGATGTATTGTAAGGGTACATACTCGGATTTTTGCTTAGTTATTTACAAGTCTTATAGTGACACCACACCCTAATAATGTAGGCCTGTAGCAAGAGCTTATTTGCTTAAACATCGTGTTGTGGAAGGTTAATTGTAATTAAATATCTTTTTATTTTACCTGGGATTGTTGGCTTGCCAAAAAATTACATCACCCCATGCATATGATCTAATATGAAAGATGGACAGTTGGAGGAGGAATGGGAGCTTGTTTCTTACTGTCCCAAAAGGAAATGGGTAAGGGGAGGAGAGTGCTTAATGCTTAAACTATTATCAACATTTATTTGCAAATCCATCCACAGATTTCCACTGGCAAACATGTAGGCACCAACGGGTTATGACAAGTTTTCTGTTATAAGTGTTGGCTCGATGCCACTCCCCAAATGCTTGATTTAGTAGCGGTGCCTTTTTTGCCATTACCAAGGTTGATCACGCCAGAAACGATTACACACACTGTTTAAATAATGCACATTTCCTACCATTGCTGGGGAAATGGGTTAACATAATATTAACTGCCTGATTTGTTTCAGTCAGATAGTGTAAAAGAGCACTGGGTGTGCTTACAGTAGGGTAAAGTCCGCCCTTTGAACATTATTACGATTTCTATGGGTTGTAAACATACGTTCTTGACCTAAGTCTTATCAAATTTAGAAACAGTGCCATGTTTTGCAATGAATATGATTTATTTCCCACCTTACTGTACAAAATTTTCCACTACTTTGCATAGTATGTTGTGATGTCATGAAATTAGCCACACTCTGTATTGTCATAGAGCTGTAAACCATAAATTATGCTTACACCAAAAATTACATTAATCTTTATCGTCACATTGCGTAATATATCGTGGCTTCATTAATTTAACCATGCAATGCATTGTCAACATACCTTATACCATAAATTACGTCAATATTTGCCACCATTTTCCAATATATATCGTGACATCATCAATTTACCCATATGCTGTCAAACAATCTTACCTCATAATATTTACCCCACTTTCCTGAGAGCTTCATGACAGTCATGTGGCATGATGCTTACACAACACAATGCTATGTTTACATGAAGTGACGCAGATGTGAGATCATAAATACTCACACCCCCAACTATCTCACTACAGTGTACATACCTCAAATGACGAAATTCGCAAAGTTCGCATTATGGAGCCCAGATGTAAAATGTAAAAAATTGCATAATTTATTAATATTATCTATTATTAATATTATCTATAACATACAGCCACACTCTGACCCCAAACAAACCTGCTATTCCTACAGTGCACTGAACTCGAATGATGCATCTCGCTCAATTAATCTATTTATAAAGGATGAGGAGGGGGAGGGGACCATGCATTTTGTTGGTCCACGGAGGGAGGAGAAGTGCATGGGCAGCGTGGTGGTCTCCTGCAGTGACCTTGCACAACTATTTCAGTTGCATGGGCTAGATGCGGCCCCTGAGGGAGAAGACTGGGAAGTTTTCCTTGCCCATTTGCCTCAGTATATGACTTGAGACCACAAGACTTACCAGTGTCCCCGAGATAAGATCATTGTCTTTGCTTTAACTATAACTAGATAATGACTAATATGGCATTAGATGTATTTCTAGGGCCTTGCCAGCAGATATGTCGAGAAGGGTGAGAATGGAAAATATAAAAAGACTTAGCGTCGCTATAAAAGTGGTTACACAGGTGGAGGAAGTCGATATTGCGAATCAGAACAGAATAAATGGGATTATTTTTCTTCCAAGGCCAAATGTTATAGATGTCGGTGCATGGACCACATTAAAAAGCATTGTTGGCAAATGAAATGTTGTAAATGTAGGGTAGAGAGCCATCAGGCTTATGATTGTCACGTTAACTATGGATGACATAAAAGTAAACATTCATTAAACACCAGTGGGAATGTCTCAAACACCAAATGGCATTCCCAGTAAAATAGAATACAGCAAAACCAAATGCAGGGATGGAATGTTGCTTGGTGGCTTAGTTAAAGGAACAGAACATAGATTTTTTAGTGGACACAGACGCTTATGTGTTGGCACCTAGTCTGGACCTTCTGTATAAGACTAGACTATGGACTCAGTTAAATAATGTACATGGAGTAGATGATAGTAATACGGTGTCGTTGGAATCTGCCTCACTCAGCTTCATTATCAGAGTGAGAAATTTTTAGGAATACATGAACCTAGTGCCAAATGCTGAGGAGAGCTTTTATGTGATCCTGGGACTTGACTTTCTGTGTAAACATCAGGCAATAATTTATCTTTCACGGGATACTGTCAGGCTTAGCAGGACATTTTTCAGCTAGGAACCATCACTGCAAGTGTTACATCGCTACAAGGTACACCTGCCATAAATGTGGTACCAAATAAACTGCTGATGCATACACTAAATGTTATGTTATAAGACAGAGGGCAGAGATGCACAGGAAAGTCACTCTTTATTAGTGAAGTTGTTGACCTCTCAAGTGAAATATTGTGTATGTGTGTGAGGAGCTATCAAAGTGCAATGAAAAGTTGCATGCATCACACTGCTTTATGAGTAGATTAGATTAGATTAATAATTGTTCCATAGATCATGAATACAACACTTCGTAATGATGTGGAATGTGTCGGTCAATAAAAGGCGTCTGTACAAGATATTACATTACTTTTTTTTTGCCCCCCTTAATTCATATCTAAAAATTCAGCCAATGAGTAGAAGGAGTTCTCATCTAGAAATTCTTTTAACTTATTTTTAAATTTGGCTATCTGTCAGGCTTTTGATGCTGTTTGGTAGGTGACCAAAGACTTTTGTGGCACCATAATTTACCCCTTTCTGTGCCATAGTCAGATTTAACCCTGCATTGTGAAGATCATTCTTTCTCCTGGTGTTATAGCTATGCACGCTGCTATTACTTTTGAACTGGGCTGGATTATTAACAACAAATTTCATAAGTGAATATATATACCGTGAGGTTACTGTGAGGATCCCTAGATCCTTAAATAGATGTCTGCAGGATGACTGTGGGTGGGCTCCAGCAATTATTCTGATTACACGTTTTTGAGCAATGAATACTTTTCTGCTCAGCGATGAATTACCTCAGAATATGATGCCATACGAAAGCAGTTAACGAAAGTAGGCATAGTAAGCTAATTTACTGAGATTCTTATCACCAAAATTTGCAATAACCCTAATAGCATACGTAGCTGAACCCAGACGTTTCAGCAGACCATCAATGTGTTGCTTCCAGTTTAACCTCTCATCAATAGACAAACCTAAAAATTTTGAAAATTCTACCTTAGCTACAGACTTCTGTTCAAAGTCTATATTTATTCCTGAAGTTATGCCATTTACTGTACGGAGCTGTATATACATTGTTTTATCAATGACCATGATGGACCACTTTTCGCGTTTTGTAGTTATAGCTATCACTCCAGACAATAGACATGTACAGTTGCAAGGGCTACGGTGAACAGAATGGTTAAAATTGGCATTCCTGGTACCATAATCATGGGCGTAAGCAATAATTTCATGTCCAATTGAATGAAACAGCTATGCACTTTTTTACACATTAATAAGCCTAGAACCACTCACTTCCATCCCAGTTGAGTGGGAGAACGGAATCTGTGCATCACATGGTTTCTAAGATGCTAAGTCATTATGTGAACAGCCAGCCTAGCGACAGACAAACCTATCTTTCTTTCATTGTGTGAAGAAACACTTCCAAAATTCTTAGTGGAATTGGACTCTCACCATATGATGTAGCACACCGCAGGAAGCTGCCTCCCTCTCTAAAGCAGTGAAACTTAGGCTAGAGAAAACTGATGATTTGGAAAGGAAATTTTCAAAGATGTACCATGATGTGTGGCAAAACGTAAGATAGTCGAATACAAAAACTCTCAAGCGTAACACACACAAGGATAGGACACAAAAATTCTTGGCACAGTACCAAGAACCATGTCGCCTTATAGAAATTACATTATCTGTCAACTTTAAGTTGAAATTACAAAAGAAAACTTCTATTGCTCATTTGGGATGTGTAAAGGCATTTAAAGGAACTATAGATGTTTTACCACAAATGCCTCTAGCATTGTCTGTCCAGGGTAGATAGTAACGACACTGAGGAATCGAACATTATACTAGAACATGTACAAGGGATGGCAGATGCTAGCATGGCTACTGTAGTGTGGCAAACAACTGCGTAATCAAACCTGAATCAAAACACCAGAATAGTATCAGAAATAACTGTGGAGTTGGCATAGTATACAAGGAGTATGATGCAAATGATAAAAGACGATATAGATAAAGTGCAGATCAGGTTGTGCAGTTGTGGCCAGTGACCCATGACATCACTGAATGCTGAATTCATGTTGCCACCACTGCACTGACTGGGACAGCACAGGGTGCATGCATGTTAGTGCATTCTGGCATGGCAAGTCCCACTTCTGCTGCAGTAGCTGCTAGCAGCTGCAGTTGAAGACAACCATGTGTTCTGGAACAATAAATGTTTGTTTCGTTAATGATATTTTATTAGTACCTGTGGGCATCAATCAGACCATCTGCCACTGAGTCACTGCTTGTCCATGTTATGGCTCAGCCAGATACTAACCCTGTTGTCTAACCAACATGTCAGGTTGCAGCAATATTATTGCATTCACTATTTATATTCCTCATTCTACTTGAATTTTGTTTTATTTGTAGCCCCTTCTTTCATTTACATCTTCATATGTGTTATTTTGTCCATAATGAAATGAGAACAACAGTTACCATATAAATGTTCTTGGATTTGAAGTCTCACTTGTCAGTTCTTGTTTTTAAGTTCTGACTCCACAGTTCCCACTTATTAGCTCTCGATTCTCCATTCTCAGTTGTATATTTGCTAAAATGAGACAAATTCACAGATCTGTATTTGTTTCCATTTTGTGGCTGTTGTGTTTCATAAATCAAATTCAGCCAGAGTTGTTGATTTCTTCATTTGCTGAACAAATCAGAACTTTGAACTGAAATATATATTAAAATGTACACTGTACTTGTAATATCAGATACATAAAATTATGGAAGAAATGTTTCATTAATATTCAAAAATGATCGTGGAAATGCTGGTGGATAAAATATTTTGCAAACACCAACAATTTCTGTGGCACCCCACAAATAACAATAAAAGCTGTCTGTCCCGGAGCCAAAAGTCATCAGCTGAGTAGGCATTCATGGTCTTAGGGTAGCCAGTGGGTCCTCAGTGTGGTTCAGAATGACAGTGTCAGGCAAGTCAGATCTAAATTCCTTGCGTTTTACATATGTGAAAATAAAATTTGATAGAACTAATGCATAATTTGTGAGGGGTAATTGAAGTACGAGGAGATGGATGTTTGTATATTGTGGCGCATCTCTTGAAGCCTACAATAATTTCAGCCAGATGTTTGTTACACATGTTAGCAGTATGTACCATGTGGACAAAATTACTGTGGCTGTGGCTTCTTCTGCAGTGAACTTGTTTGGTTTCGATTTATTTCAGTTGTTGAACTTGTCTATAGTAAATCAGGTTCTATCAGTGAACCAGACTGTGCCTTCAGACAGTGTTTCTCGTCTATGTGAAGAATTTGCATACATTTTTGCACCGGGCCTCGGTTGCGCTAAGAACTATAAAGCACATTTGGAACTGAAAGTAAACGCGCAACCGAAATTTTTCAGAGCGCGCAATGTTCTCCACGCATTGCGTGATGAGGTCGCAAAAACATTACACGATTTGGAATCACAAGGTGCAATTGAACGTGTGCAGGCTTCTCTCTGGGCATCACCCTTAGTAATTTTGCCAAAACCTTCCGGCAAGTTGAGACTTTGTGTGGACTTCAAGGCAACAGTGAATCCACAACTAGTGATTGCAACTTTTCCTTTACCCAGACCGGACGATCTTTTTGGCAAACTGTGCCCGGGTAAAAATTTTTCGAAGTTGGACCTGGCAGATGCGTATTTGCAAATATCGGTGGACGAAGAATCCCAGCGCGTTTTGGTGGTTAACACGCATCTTGAGTTGTATCAATTCAAACGACTTCCTTTTGGGTGTGCATCTGTCCCTGCATTGATTCAGCAATATCTACAAACTGTTTGTGCGTCGGTCCCTACTGCAGCAAATTATCTGGACGATATTGCGATCTCTGGAAAGACGGAAGAAGAACATTTGGCCAATCTCAGAACATTATTTCAGGTCTTGCTACAAAATGGTCTTTGCTCGTGGGAGGACAAATGTGTGTTTTTTGCTCGGGATTTGCCATACCTGGGACATGTACTCAATGCCCAAGGCATACATCCCAGTCCAACGCACCTCCGTGCCAGACAAGACTTGCCTTCGCCGCAGAATTTGAAGCAGCTACAGAGTGTGCTTGGAAAATTACGTATTATAACCGCTATGTTCAGCATACCTCTTCCATTTCAGCTCCGCTTCATTGCTTACGCCGTAAAGGTGTTCCGTTCGTCTGGACGACGGAATGCGAACGCGCCTTTCACCAGTTGAAATCGGTGTTGCTTTCCAATACTTGCCTTACGCCATTCAATCCCCAGAAGCCCATTTGTTGATGGTGGATGCATCGGATTTCGGGATCGGTGCTGTGCTTGCGCACAAAGATGTATCGCACGATCGCCCTATTGCCTTTGCGTCCAAATTGCTCTCGTCTGCTCAAATAAATTATTCACAGATCGAGAAAGAAGCATTGGCTCTCGTATTTGGTGTTACAAAGTTTCATGTTTTCTTGTACGGTCGTCAATTTACCATAATCACAGACCACAAACCCTTGACATCGCTTTTTCATCCGACCAAGCCTGTACCTCCACGTACAGCGCAGAAATTCATTCGCTGGTCTATTTTCCTCTCGCAGTACCGCTACGATATCTTGTATCGGTCCACTGCTAAGCACGGAAACGCTGATGCGTTGTCCCGCTTGCCTGTTGCTGAGGATAGGGCATTCGATTCCTCCGAACTTGCTTGCATGTTCATTGATGCGGAAACCGCTGATGTGGTCGAATCGTTTCCGATTGATTTTCGTCGTGTAGCTACAGCCACAGCTGCCGACCCTGTCCTTGCTCCCGTTTCCTTTTTGTTGCTACGCAACGGCCCTTGTCAACGTCACGGGTCGGGGACCCGTTCGTTCCCCGATTTTTTGCTCACAAGGAGAGACTTTTTGTACGACGTGGTGTTTTGCTATTGCGTTCTGATAATGATCAGTCCAGGATCGTGGTACCACGTTCGTTACAGTCCTCTGTTTTATAGCTTCTCTACCAAGGACATTGGGGTATAGTGAGAACGAAACAACTTGCTCGTCAGCACTGTACTTGATTCTGAATCGATGCCGCGATTACGAATATGTGCTCTTCTTGCATGGTGTGTGCCGAACAACAATCAGCACCACCGCGGAAATTCTTTGCTTGGCTAAAAGCCACTTCCCCTTGGCAACGCTTACACATCGATTTTGCTGGTCCATTCTGGAATGCTCAATGGTTGGTTGTGGTAGATTCATTCAGTAATTTTCCTTTTGTTGTCCAGATGTCTTCCACGACGTCGTCCACCATCCAAGCGTTTTCCGCTATCTTTTGCATTGAAGGTCTTCCAGAGACTATTGTTTCCGACAATGGTCCACAATTCATTTCCGCAGAACTTCAGTCATTCTGCAAGGCCAATGGCATTCAACATCTGACGGCCGCGCCGTTTTCGCCACAGTCAAACGGTGCCGCTGAACGATTGGTCAGGACTTCCAAGTCACATACGTTGAAGTTTAAAGAGTCGCATTCTCGGGAGGACGCGTTATTGCTCTTTTTGTCCTCATATCGCTCTCAGCCCAGAGATGGTCGCTCGCTGGCTGAGTTGCTCCACGGTCGTCATCATCGAACCTTGATGTCTTTGCTACATCCGCCGCATCAGCTTCCTGTGCAGCGCCAGACACCTGCTTTTGCTCCAGGCGACGTTATCTATTATCGCCACTACCGAGGTTCACGGCGTTGGCTCGAAGGGCGCATTCTTCGCTGCCTCGGACGCGCTAGGTATCTGGTTTTGGGAGCCTCTGGTGAGGTGCGTCGGCATCTCAATCAGCTGCGCCTCTGTCGTCGCACGGGATCTGTCGCTCGCCGTCTGCTTTCAGCGACGGTGCCGTCCGGTCAGCGCCCTGGGGACCCATCTACTGGCTCGCCTCAGCCCCAGGTGTTACCGACGCTGCCTTCCATTTTGCCCCATGGCGACGCGCCGCCGCCACCGCCACCGCCGCCGCCGCCTGTTCTCCCGCCGGCGACGCCCGCAGTGGACGCGTCGCTGCAACCGCCGGGCGCCTCCTTGGGTCAAGCGCCGCCGATCGCTTCCCGTGACCAGTTGTCCTCCGACATGGAACTCTTGCCCGCTCCGGACCATACGTCGTCTTCGCCCGTCGGGTGCCCCGGCCCGATGGAGGTCGACCCTTTGGCCCTCCTGTCTCTCTACGGGCGCATACACCGCATGTTGGCGTGCATCCTGGAGCAGGTTTTCAAGCATTTTCTCGCTCCCCGCTGTCCGAATGGCAGGGTGCGGGTGGCACAGCCTCGCCTGTTGTTAGGCTCCCCACCTCGTCGCATACGTCAACATGCGGTCCTCCCCACGGCGGCCGGAAGCCTTATGCCACAAACGTACACCGATTTGTGGGGGAGGAATGTGGTGTCACCGCCAGACACCACACTTGCTAGGTGGTAGCCTTTAAATCGGCCGCGGTCCGGTGGTATACGTCGGACCCGCGTGTCGCCACTAACAGTGATTGCAGACCGAGCGCCGCCACACGGCAGGTCTAGAGAGACTTTCTAGCACTCGCCCCAGTTGTACAGCCGACTTTGCTAGCGATGGTTCACTGACTTATACGCTCTCATTTGCCGAGACGATAGTTAGCATAGCCTTCAGCTACGTTATTTGCTACGACCTAGCAAGGCGCCATATTCAGTTACCATTGATATTGTGAATCATGTACAGTCACGAGCGACGTTCTTCATTAATGGATTAAAGTTAAGTATTCCACCAGCTACGTCCGTTTTTCTCAATTCTAATTCCCTTGTCATGTTCCAGACCTCACGCCAGCCTGCGTGAGCTGAGACACGTGCATTTCGGCCTCCTTTAGCAATACGGTGTTGGCTCTCCTGCCAACCACAACAATTTTCGTTCCTGATGTATTGTCCAGTGCAGCTCTGGACGAAACATTAGGAACCAAAAAATTTCTTTGACCATAGTGATACAACCCAGAAGGCTTATCAGCAACTACAGGGTGGGGCAAATAAAAGTAGCCCAGACGAGCGGATACGATTGGACACGAATGTCTGCATACAACCACACCCCATTAAGCGTACACAATGAGTAGGTCCGCTACATGATCCACGTCAGTTCAGCTGAACTTCTACAAAACACCATTGCATGATCAGGATGTTGGGGTTTGGTGTGAAGTGTCTGCATAACAAATTATTGGTCCCATCTTTTTTCATCAGACACTGATATCGGCACATTACATTGACAACATTTTGAAACCATTTGTGGCAGCATTAACAGAGGAAGAAGAGACCTACCGTTTCTTCCAACAGAATGGAGCAACTGCCCATAGAGCCAGCCAAACCTTGAAGAACGTATACACAATCTTCACACCTTGTAAGGTGTCAGGCAAATCCAACACCTTCCATGAAAACCCTGACATGATAAGCAAATCCAGTAGTATGTCACATAGCTCCGAATAAATCGTGACATTAAATTAACCAAAGTAATACGAGTAACGAGTGAGCAAATGGAATACCACAGACTAACACAAGAATGCCTAAATGCATGTCGTACCTTCCCACCGTGAGACCGACGCAGTTCCGAGGGGAGAAACGAGAACAGAAGCCGAGAGCAGAACCGAGTTAAGCTAGAAGGCCCTACGATAAGGGACGGACTGGACACCCACGTCGCCAGCTAACCACTAGGGCACACCACCCGCACGTTTTAGCGTGAGACTTTTCGAGTCTCTGTTACGTCAAGGACCACCCCCCAGCCCATGTTAAAAGCTAGAGCCCTCCAGAAAAACAGTATAGATCTTACGATAACGCTAAAAGGACGACACCAGCTGCAGGTTTTAGCGTGAGACTTTTTCGCGTCTCTGTTACGTTGCAAATTTTAAAAACATTGACCCACCACGGAAAGTATAACGTTTCTCATTGGATAGACAGAATTTTTGTAGGCGGAGCTTAAGGTTAACATTGAGACCCTGATTGGTCAGATGAAAACACAGCCAGATAGTTTTTTTTTAAGCCAACTTCGGTAAATTGTAGTAAGGAGAAGTTAGGAGAGAGTTGCTTCCGAGACGGCGAGGTGAGCGGAGCTGTGTTGACCGCTGCCGCCCTGGCGCTGCCTAAACACCGACAAGGTAATGAACGCACGCGATGCCGCATTTTTGAGCGCATAAGGCTTCACTCAGAACTGCAGAAGTCTCATCTGTTACACCTCCTTTTTGCGTAATACTAGTGTCGATCGTCAATTAAAGCTCATGGTGTTCACATTTGCCACTTGAAGTAAAAATCTGAAACGCGATGATGTTTCTGTTATATAGTTATTGAGAAGCCACATCAGCCACTGTAATTTACAAGTTAGAAAAGTTATTAAAGGTAACTGAGGGTCACTGTAGACCATTTTGATAGTTTTCTCTTTTGTGAAACTTAATTTAAACCTAGATTATAGATGTGATATGGCATAGGTTATCCTTCGATCCATTGTAGAACTTGCAAAACCACTCAGGGAATATTCGTTCACATTTTTGTTGAACGCAGTTGGTTTTTACCATCCTGTATTAAAACATTTCCTTTTATCAATATTGCAATTTATAAACGATGTTTTAAGAGTAGAATAAAATTATAAATGGTAAACTTAACTGCTTTTTCGACGTTATTTTACCAGCTACCTAAAATAGGAAAGCCTTGAACATCTTGCACAAAATTTTGTTAGTATTAAGATTCTTTTACAGGGAGTGCAGTGGAGCTGACCCTGAGATCATTTAGTATTTGGTTATATCATCGCTAGTCTCACTGAACTCTTCTGAATTCTACATGTCATGTGTGGTCTGACGTCTCCTTACCAGCAACAGGTCCCAGGTTCAAACTAGTCAATTACCTAAAAAACACGCTCAGAGCGTCGTTACGCGAAAGTGGTAGGGAGACACGATATAGAAACCATGAATGTTTAGAACCTGTCAGAGTTGTTAGCAGGCGTCAGGCTTGTCGTGGCCCTAGATGGCCACCCAGATCAGCTTATCTGTCAGTGTGCGATTACTTTGTGTGGGGAGCACTCACGTCTAAAGTGTATTACAATGACACTCATACTCTACAAGAACTATTGAAGAACATTTTGGACGAGACTGCAACGATTCCAGGAATCCAGCTTCGATCCACCTTCAACAGTTTGCTGGCCAAGGCTCGAAAGTCCCGAGAGATGAATGGTGGTCACTTTCATCTGCTAAAATCAGGTTAGTAATGTATTTCCTTTCTTCTGCTGTGTTTCTTTGTAACCTGGGACTCTGATCACCGGGCTACTTTTATTTGGCACACCCGGTAAGACATCTGGTCATGAAAGCATTCATTGAATTATTTGAAAAATACGGTTTCGAAAAAAAATAAACTTTTGGGTTACAGTTTGTGTATTTAAGTTAAGCATACCTATATTCAGCGATCCCTGAACCACACACAATCCTTCGTCGTCCAAAAGGAGGTCTTCCTCCCTCTTTTCCGTTACCATGATGGTCCTATGGGCAGCTTCTATCATCCGCTGCTCTGCTCACTCGATACACTTTTCGTCTGCTTTTGTGTTGTAACAGGCATGTCTGATCTTAATTAGAGCATTTTCATAATTTCCACGATGACTGCTAGCACATCACTGACATTACCTGGTGTCCAAATTTAAAGCAACAAACGGAGATTTTACAAGATTGCGTTTATTTTGCCACAAGACCGTATAAACAGATGACAGTAAAGTAGAAACAATGTAAAGAACACAGAATGTAAACAACTACAAAATGCATAACGATAGACAAAAGTGTTCTTAATTTTTTCCAACTTAACGGATTTGCACACACAGTCCAACAACTGACTACTGTGCTCAGTATGGGGTGTGACCATTTCTGGTAGCAATACAGGCCTGACAACGTCGGGGCATGGTGTGAATTATGTCATCAGTTTTGTGTTGAGGCAATAACACCCATTCTTCCTGCAGAGTAGCTCGCAAGGCTTGAGGAGTGGTTGGTGGATACAGTCTGCCTCCATAGTGCATGCCAGACATCCTCTATGGAATTCAAATCAGAAGAACGAGCAGGCCACGTCATGCGTGCAATATCGTCTGTTCCCAAGAAAACATCAACCACCTATGCTCTATGAGGTTGAGCATTATTGTCCATCAGTAGGAAGTCTGGGCCAACAGCACCTTGCAGCAATCGCACATGATGTCTCAAGAGCTCGTCACGATATCTGACAACAGCTAAACCTTGCCGATCCACTTACAGAGCTATTCGACTGGTCAACATAATCCCTGCCCACACAGTTAGGGATCCTCCTCGATATCATTCTCTTTTAAAAATGTTTGGTTTCTGAAATCACGTTACACGTTCTCTCCAGATGTGAATCCCTAGAGAATCAACCCCCAGACCAAATTGGGACTCATCTTTGAAAAGAACATTGGCCCACGATTCGATTGCTCAGGTGGCATGTTGACGACTTCCCTCTAGACGTTCCCTTCTATGAAGACGCCTCAGGGCAACACATATACCAGGCCCCCGACAATAAAGGCCACTCTGCCGATGTCTTCTGTACGCCGTTTGCCTCTACATAACACGTCCAGTGGATGCTGCGATGTCAGATGCCACTTGCCAAGCAGTACTAACGCAGTACTGTCCTACCCTTACAGCTAAATAACGGTCTTCTCTTTCTGATGTCACAAGTGGTCGGCCCTGTCCTGATCTTTGGAATACAGTTTCGGTTTTTACAAACTGTCGCCACATCCGAGAAACAACAGAATGATTCACTTTAAGCCATAGGGCCAAATCAGTTTGCGGTTGCCCTGTGTCAATTCCTTCTGCTCCTCCCCACTGCGGAGAGTCTGGTGGTCGTCTTCTCTGTGGCATACTGTGATCGTGTACACTGCGATTGTGAATGGGAGACTATCCA
Organism: Schistocerca gregaria; assembly: GCF_023897955.1. NCBI lineage: Eukaryota > Metazoa > Arthropoda > Insecta > Orthoptera > Acrididae > Schistocerca > Schistocerca gregaria. The sequence goes on along the minus strand of NC_064921.1, from coordinate 687,900,399 downwards.
ACAAATACTACCCCGTTTGATTGGTGCCCTGACGTCATCCCCGGCGTTATTGTCCGTTGGCCAGAATGCCATGTTCGGTGCAGAACACGATCGAACAGACATCTGTTCACAGTTTCTATGGTTGTATTGTTAATTAGATACAGGATGCGGAAATAGTGGTTTGTTGCTTTAATTTTAGACACCAGTGTATTTGTTACCAAAATGGCCGCGTTGTCGACTATTTTTTTCCCACTGTGCGTGGTTTTCGCAGACAATTTTTCCACAAACCGCGTTGTAACTCGATAATAAAATTTCTGTCGAATGCTGCAATAAAGTCGATATCCCAGGGAACATCTTAAGCAAAAACATCGATTTTATGAAATTTTCATAGAAGACTGCCACCTTAAGCACCGTAACAACTTGCAATTGGCTCCTACAAGAAATGCACTGCTACGCACCAGCGGCAACATCGACTCAACCACTAAAAACAATTTGACACTCAGCTTGGTTGGAGGCATCAGCTGCTCAATTTCTCGAACCTGTAATGCACATTATCGTGATGCAGCTAGCCTCTGTGTGACCTAGTCCTAGTTGTATAGGGACAGCCCACGAATAACTTTGGAAATGAATGTACCAGTTAGTTTCATAAAAGGGAAGCAAAATGAGGCAAGGGGGAAGCTCAGATACATTGTGATGCCACAAAATCTTCATAATTTTTGTCATATATATTGTCCCCACGTTTTAAACAGCTATCAGGCACCTTTTATTACTGAAAAAAGATCCCTTAAATCACTCACGTCCATGAATTATCTTTCGTAATTTATCTGCGAAAGGCAGCGCGCAGTATTGTGCCTACCTGGATAAAACAACATGCACGGAATTCGCTACAAATACCATGACTGCACCAGGCCTCTTCAGTACATCGTCTACTCACTTGAGGACGGCCGGCCGTCTCTGGGCCGAAATATTGTGGCAGAATGTTGATGGGATCCGGCTGCGAATCCGAAAATTACTGGAAGAAGAAATACGCCGGGAAAATTTCGGACTCACATCAGATACCTCTATGGGGAGGAGATGGTTCAGGATATCCACAGACTGGATAAATAACGTGTGAAAAGAGTCAGGTTACTGTGCTCATTTAATTTCTTATTGAAATGTAGAGACATTAATTTGATTCCAGTGTTTGCGAGAGTTAGCTCAATAACTTTCCATATCATTCCAAATTTGTAAAGTCCTTTTTGACTCGCCTGTATAAACAGAAGTTACAAGAGTTTGGTATACTGGCTGTCCAACCTCATTGGTCTACTGAGTGTTATACTAGATGCCTCTCAGTGTGTTACATTATACATGCTATGCCAGTATCCACGCATCGAACGATTTTAACTATTTCTTGTATTTGTATTTGCAAACCATGTTTCTTTTTATGTAACAAAACACCATAATAATTTGTAGGGATTCATTTTCAACATTTGTACAACAGAAGAAACAAAGATAATGTTTTGCTTTTGCAGATTAGAAATCAGTATCCAGACTCCACAGGCTCTGGTAACGAAGGAACATAACAAATTAAATGCAAGAGATTCCACAACTTCAGATTCATATTGGTTAACAATATACTATACCTCATCCTTGCAGAGGAATTATTCACTAAGAGAATTTTTAAGGGATGATAGCTCCATCTACAAAGAATAATACGGAAAATATGTGGTAAGAGCTTTAAATTAATGATAATTAAGTTTGTAAATAATGTCTCAGATATATTACTTATATTATGGATGTTGCAAATTATTAAAGTGTGGATTTTTCCTATTTGTACTTGATAAAAGCAGCAGCCATCTCTAATTCAACTGCTCATTACAAATGTATGTTTCTGGCTGTGGTGTCACTGGAGCATGTGGCAATGCAAGGGCAAATAATGCAGAATTCATCACTGGGCTACTTTAGTAGTCTACAGAGAAGAATAGGAGTGGTGGGGGGATACACAGTGGCAAATAGCAGTGACCACATGGTACTCCAGTCAACAGCATCATCCTGTCGCATCTGCCTTTAGCATATGATTTGGGGTACACATCGAACATTAAGCATTGGTTTTTGTGTTCATTTAGGTATAGTGAGTTAAGTTAGTCACTATACTATTTGTTTTCAATGGCGTCAAGCAAACACAGCAAGTATTATGTTAAGAAGGAGTAATGAAAGTTTTCTGAGCATATAAATTCTACTGGGGATACTCGGAAACAGAAACAGTGATCCAGTGTGATGAATAAAAAGTAAAAATTTGCAACTAAGACTGGTTTCTTGTTCTACTTATGTTCAAAACTGTCATATCCTGAGGCAAGAGAACATCGCATTCATAAGAGATAAGGCCTTTTTACGCAACAGCTAAGTGCACCTCTCCTCTGGCGATTGTGGCAATAAGTCGTGATCAATGGGTAACAAACAACTTTGAGAGTCTTCCGTCTACTGTCTGCCTATGTTTGCTGCTGAAGGAGTGGGGTGGCGGCAGGCGCTGGCGCTGGCGCCTATAATTTCGACGCTCTGTAGCGAAGTTGTATGACGTTTCCAGACATGGGTTACAATCCTCGATTTGCTTCCTAAGACACATTGCCAGTTACCAGGGTAAGCAATGGCTGGAGCTTGATATGTGGGATGGAGACAAAGAGTACACTGGTGACATTGCAAAGCATTTTCTGTCTCTCTCTGCCCAGAATGCATCATTCAACTGCCTTCTTAAGTGCACACAACCACAGCATAAGAAAGAGTCAAGAAGATTAAGTGTAGAGAGTGGACATAGGCTGGGGAAGATTAATTTCTGTAGTATTAATTATTTAATGCTGTGGCTTATAACCTGCTATAATGCATACAAAGAACGTAATTAATGTATGCAAAAATGGCATCACATTGATTTCATATGATGACTGCTACATCAGTCTTAGTCATATAATCTTGCATTAGATGTAGGTTTTGCAGGTCATCCACAATTCAATACTGATTTGTGAAAAATACAAACCTTAGCCACGTGTTATCATGGTCAATGGTACCCAGACTGCCCTGAAGTTCTATGAGTGTATGAATAAAGTATACTGATGATTGCCAATAGTGTTGTGTTTGTCTATTTCTTCAAATATGCCCCACTGAGTGAGGTGACATAATGGTCAAGACACAGGACTAGCATTCAGGAGGACAGCTGTTGAAATTCCCTCTGTCAGCTACTTCTAGATTTCCTATCATTTGATGAAATCATTTGAAGTAAATTGTGGGATGGTACCCTCGAAAAGGGCATGGCCTATTTCCTTTTTCATCTTTCCTCAAACCGAATGAGGTGGCGCAGTGGTTAGCACATTGGACCTGCATTCGAGAGGCCGATGGTTCAGTCCCGCGTCTGGCCTTTCTGATTTAGGTTTCCAGTGATTTCCCTAAATCGCTCCAGGCAAATGCCGGGATGGTTCCTTTCGAAGGGCATAGCCGACTTCATTCCTCGTGCTTCCCTAATCCGATGAGACTGATGACGTCGCTGTTTGGTCTCTTCCCCCAAACTGCCCTACCCTACTCCTTCCTCAATTCAAGCTTCTGTCCTGTGTCTAATGACCTTCTATGGAACAGAACATTAAACTCTAATCTTCCTTCCTTTCCCATATATCTTAATGTACAAAAGTGGTTCTGTGACAAAATAATGCTCTTCCTCATACACTGGATGACCAGTTCTTTGGCCTTAGAGCTGCATGACTTGCTGATTATAGTTTATAACTAGGATGTGACGGAACAACGTGTTCTGTACTGTCCACTGTAGATACAGACATTACGGATGGCTACTCAGCATCTTATGTAACCCTCAAATGAGGCACTATTTAAATTTTTTTGCTCTCCGGAGGCTAAATAAGCTTTATTTTATTCTTGATAGACTAAGAGACTTAAAGAATGTAAAAATTCAGATACCGAAAAAAGGCTTAAAAAATAAGCACACTGTAGTGCTCAATAATACTTTATACTGCAATTATGATGATATTATTCAGATTAACATTTTGTCCGTTTCAGTAAAATGAAATCTGAGTTCTCTGCAAAGAAAGTGTGTTCTAATATATTCTGAAAGTCCCCCTCTTCTTCATGACTGCTGCTCCATTTCACCAGGAAAAGAAGCCAAGTAGAAAGGAAAGACCATGGATGGAAATGGTGTTTCCTGGAAGTGGTAAAACTGGCATGTCATCATTGATAATGATATGGTGGGAAGCACAGCTTCCCACGACAATTTGCCAGGTACACTTTTAATGTTGTGTTAGAAGGGAAAGGTTGGAGGCACCTATAACGTAAAATGCAGGACAGTGAAGTCCGCAGCTCGTGGTCTAGTGGCTAGCGTTGCCGCTTCTGGATCGCAGGCTACCAGGTTCGATTCTCAGCTGGGTTGGGGATATTCTCTGTCTGGGTACTGGGTGTTTGTGTTGTCCTCATCATTTCATCATAGTCATCATCATCATCATTCGTGACAGTGGCTAGATTGGATTGTGTAAAAATAGGACTGTGCAAAAATTGGACTGTGTGAAAATTGGGACTTGGAACGGGCATTGATGACCACGCAGTTGAGCGCCCCAAAAACCAAAAAATATCGTCAGGACAGTGAACAGGAAAGAATAGAACTGATTTGCTTATTGGCTACTGCAGGGGGGCGGGGGGGGGGGGGGAGGGGGTGGCGGAATGTCATTGTCACTTATCCGAAGCATACAGGTATATTTAACACCACAGATATGTGCTCAAAATGGTTTAAACAGTTAAATGAACAGGTATTACTGCAAGACAAACAACTGTCAGGTTGGACTCATCTCATTATTGAATCAGATATGATTGTTCTGGGAGGGAAAGTAACGAATCACAATGGAATACCACAGTGTGTGTCAAAAGGATTTATCCAATATATGTCATTATATCTTCTGCATGAATGAACAGAAACTATAACTTATGCATCAAAACTAAAAGTTGACCTTGACGCCAGTTGTTAGTTGCTGATGCATTTGGTTGCCATACGGATCTGCCTGGTGAATTTGGCTGAGAGTCCACAGACGTCTGCTTGTCCTACCAGCTGAGAGTTAGCGACACCTCATGTGTGTCTCCGGCGAGTGTTGGCTGACGTTTGTGTTCCAAATAATATGGAATTTAATTGCTGCAAGTCCTTCGTAATGGTGATAAAATGACAACATATGGAGTTTTCCGAGCTCATTCTGAGAGCAGAGATGGAACATACAAATATATTTTCATGTTTCGTGTTCAACGATGAATCTATGTTTCCTTTGATTGGAAAAGTGAACTACCACGATGTAAAAATATAAGGAATGCAGCAGCCACAAGGCAAGATCAAATACAAGAGAGTCTAAAAAGCTTCTAGTGTTCTGTACTACATCCCAAAAAATCATATACAAACCATTCTTTTTTTCAAGACGGTGTCAATGGTTACAGGGATTACATACGTCGATATGGCTTTTTCCTCGACTGCAAGAAGAGGTCACTGTTTGTTACACTCTGTCGTTCCTCTCCACCCTACAAATATAATCTGCCATCACTCCCACTTTTAACATGCCTCACATGGACACCATTTTGATATTAATAGCAGTAAAATATATAAATTGTTGTAATGTACGATTAACAATTGTTTTGTTACCAAAAAGTGTATGTGATGGCCTCACTATCAATAATGTAAATGCAAGTGAATAAGACTCTTTGGACAGCAGGTTATGCTCCCATTTGGTAAGTCTCTTTGACGGTTTTAGTTGCTATGAGTAACTGTCTAGAATAGTGTATTCGAGTTATCTCTCCATGTTGTTATTTTATTAATATTTATTGTTAATTAATTTTATTAATATATTATAACAACCTCAACATGCTCTCTGCATTTCACGACAAGCATTTCCTCAAGGAAATTTCACAGTGGTGACCCACAACAAACATCAGCAGCTACTATAATTTAATCTGTGTGCTTTGCCTGATTGGCTTGGAACAGTGATTGAGCTGTTCCACAATTGCTGCGTGTGTGAACAACGGATGCAAGAAATTGACTCTCATTGTGTTTTTCGTACAATGTTCTTTACATTGCCTGTGAAACACGAAAGTGTTGTCCTGCCATACTGTACTATTGACTGCAACAATGATCCACTTGTGCTTGAACAATGTGCAACGACTTTGATCTTATCGATGACTTTGGTAATGAGTATAAGCTGTTTTCACAAAAGAATGTTATCAGACTGTTTCCGGATTACACTGTAGCGAATCGTTCGACTGTACCAGTCCATCCGCGCTTCGCACAGTGCAGCCAAATCCACTCATAATTCCATGCAGGGTCCAGCCAGCTGGGCCTCTAGGAAGGTTCTTGGTTTACCATCCATCGGTCCAAGGGATCTCGTTCGCCATTGCCACATGCACCACCACTTCTACAACAAAATTTCTATGGAACATAAATAGCTGAATTTTCACACTAAACTGCCATCCGTTCAGCCAGAACACCTGGCAGCATGGTTCACAATTATCGAATAGATTCTACAGAGCAATGGCACTTCCAAGTCCGTCACTCTATTAAGCAACTTAAAAGAGCACATCAGTGATGTCACCACACACCTCTAGCTTATGCCAAATATGCTGCTGCCATAGCAGTGTTTCTTCGTCGGCTTGGCAAGACACTGGACCAACAATTGCGATGTGTAATTTATAATGAGTGGTTAGGTAACAGGATACCATCCAGTTCTGGCGATGCCTCCCTACATTAAACAATTCGAATCTCAAACCAAACAGTGCGCCATGGACGGTATGGCTTATCAAACTACCGCCGCAAATACAATTGGCAATGATCTCACGAGAGAGCAACCTGATGGGAGGCAAGTTAGTCCGGTTACAGACTTTTTGCTATTTGCCAACATCAACAATACCCAAATGTGCATATTCCTTAAGCACGACCCCATCTTCATCTGTTGGCAGTTGGCACGAACCAAGTGATTAAGGACACTTACAAGAACTATCTGCTACCACGAGCCTAGTTTATCTCCGTTCAGCCACAAACACATCCCCTCCAGTTGGCAACATTCCACTAGCAGGGGATCTGATGGGGCCCCGTTTGCGTAGGTTCAACACTCCCCTCAGTGGCAAAGTGCATAACTGCACTATGCAGTGCAATCACCCAGACACAAAATGCGGTGCGTATTGTCACTCACTCAAGTCATTACAGCTAAAACACATGTGACAATCCAGTTTTGCCCAAGTTCTAGGTGACAATGGCTGACTCTACGCGCTAGATCACTTAGTAAACCAATATTTTCTGATCGACACCGGCTCAGAAGCGAGCACCGATCCGAGGGACAGTTCAGCAACAGGGCATACAGGTTGTCCAACTGCATGCTACTAACGACTCTCCTATCAAACTTTACAGAACTGTAACACACACGAAAGACCTCGGCCTCGACAACACATTTTCGTTGCAGTTGTTGGTTGCAGATGTTCGTGAAGCAATCTTGGGTGAGGATTTTCTCTGTCACCTTCTATCTCTTCCCAGATTAGACACAAGGAACCCTTCACCGGACCAACAACGAGGATTCAGCTCAAAGCATCACTGGTTGTTAGCCGCTATATGCACAAATGGCTTCAGAGGACACTACTCTGCAAACATCTTCCCTGTGCTCCACACACGACAACCATCTGCAAGAAAGAAGAAAATCGGACGACGCAATGAGAATTGTGTATTGCATGCCACAATTATTTCTTTAGGAAGTGAGTTAAACCCATCTGAAACTACTCAAACAGGAGCAGTACCACTGTTCCAGCAAAACAAACACGAATGAGATAGCGAGAAGCGTCCGGTGTGGGACAGTGGGATAGAGACAGAGAGGACACTGGCGACATCGCAAAGCATTCTGTGCCTCTCTCTGCAACAGGATGCAACATGTAGCTGCCTTCTTGTGTGCATATCACCACAATATAAGAAAGAGTAATTGGTAATGAAGGTTAAGTGTAGACAGTGAGCACAGAGTGGGGAAGATGAGGGATAATTTTTATGCCAATTATTTAAGATTGTGACATACAGCATGTTATAATGGCTACAATGAACATAATTAGTGGATGCAAAAATGGCATCGCAATGATTTCATACGACGAGTACAACCTTAGTCTTAGTCATGTAATCTCGCATTAGGTTTGGGTTTTGGAAGTCACTCACAATTCTGTACTGATTTGTGAAAACTACATACCTTAAGCACCCGTTATCATGATCAATAGTATCCAAACTGCACTAAAGTTCTATGAATGTATGAATGGCAAAGCAACTACTGTTTCAATAACCGCCTTAAACCCATATGGATTTTCTGGGATACCACCAGCACAGAGGACGCAGAAACAGCATGGATTTATGTCACTGCTCATATCACTCTGGAGCATGATAGTTGCGGAAACAAGTTGGGCTGCTTCTTGGTGTTCTACGTATAGTCTTCGTTCAGGATCAAATATCCGTCCTTAACTTGGATAACTACAACTGATTGGTTCAACGTAAATCGACTCCCCTCGAAATGGGCTGTGTATTGTTTTGGGTACTCTCGACCTGTCCTCTTTTCCATTGAAAAGAGTCTTTTGTTTAAGAGATGATATACTCGCTAACGAAAGTGAGAAGGCCTTGCTGATAACAGTCTGCAAGATCTCGTCTTCCAGTAAAGAGAGTTAACACCAGCAAGGAGCTATTGCCAATAAAGATTTGATCGTCTATATCTCTCTTGTTTCCTACTGAGGAAGGTGACGCAGTGGTAAGCAACTTAACTATCTGGGGATGGCAGTTCAGATCTCCGTCCGACCATACAGATTTCATTGGTCTCCCTAAACCAATTCAGGAAAATGTTGGGATGATTGTCTTGAAAAGGACACGATCGATCTCCTTGCTGCATCCATGACTATTTCGAGCGTGTACGCTTTGTAAGTAGGGTCAGTTGGATCTAATTTTCAAGCGTCTGCTACTGACGGGTTTTCATCTCAGTATGATCTCCTGTGGGTGGAACAAATCTATGACTACTCGTGTTGTCCTTCTTTGCGTGAGTTGATATGTTGTTGTTGTGGTCCTCAGTCCTGAGACTGGTTAGATGCAGCTCTCCATGCTACTCTGTCCTGTGCAAGCTGCTTCATCTCCCAGTACTTACTGCACCTACATGCTTCTGAATCTGCTTAGTGTATTCATCACTTGGTCTCCCTCTACGATTTTTACCCTCCACGCTGCCCTCCAATACTAAATTGGTGATCCCTTGGTTCCTCAGAACATGTCCTCCCAACCGATCCCTTCTTCTAGTCAAGTTGTGCCACAAACTTCTCTTCTCCCCAATCCTATTCAACACCTCCTCATTAGTTATGTGATGTACTCATCTAATCTTTAGCATTCTTCTGTAGCACCACATTTCGAAAGCTTCTATTCTCTTCTTGTCTAAACTATTTATCGTCCATGTTTCGATCCATACATGGCTACATTCTATACAAATACTTTCAGAAACGACTTCCTGACACTTAAATCTATACTTGATGTTAACAAATTTCTCTTCTTCGGAAACGCTTTCGTTTCCATTGCCAGTCTACATTTGATATCCTCTCTACTTCGACCATCGTCAGTTATTTTGCTCCCCAAATAGCAAAACTCCTTTACTACCTTAACTGCCTCATTTCCTAATCTAATTCTCTCAGCATCATCCGAGTTAACTCGACTGCATTCCATTATCCTCGTTTTGCTTTTGTTGATGTTCATCTTATATCCTCCTTTCAAGACACTGTCCATCCCGTTCAACTGATCTTCCAAGTCCTTTGCTGTCTCTGACAGAGTTACAATGTCATCGGCGAACCTTAAAGTTTTTATTTCTTCTCCATGGATTTTAGTACCTACTTCGAATTTTTCTTTTGTTTCCTTTACTGTTTGCTCAATATACGAATTGAATAACATCGGGGAGAGGCTACAACCCTGTGCCTCTCCCTTCCGAACCACTGCTTCCCTTTCATGTCCCTCGACTCTTATAACTGCCATCTGATTTCCGTACAAACTGTAAATAGCCTTTCGCTCCCTGCGTTATTCCCCTGCAACATTCAGAATCTGAAAGAGAGTATTCCAGTCAATATTGTCAATAGCTTTCTCTAAGTCTACAAGTGCTAGAAACGTAGGTTTGCCTTTTCTTAATCTAACTTCTAAGATAAGTCTTAAGGTCAGTATTGCCTCACGTGTTACAACATTTCTAGGGAATCCAAACTGATCTTCCCCGAGGTTGGCTTCTACCAGTTTTTCCATTCGTTTGTAAGGAATTCGCGTTAGTATTTTGCAGCCGTGACTTATTAAAATGATAGTTCGGTAATTTTCACATCTGTCAACACCCGCCTCCTTCGGGATTGGAATTATTGTATTCTTCTTGAGGTCTGAGGGTATTTCGCCTGTCTCATATATTTTGCTCACCAGGTGGTAGAGTTTTGTCAGGACTGGCTCTCCCAAGGCTGTCAGTAGTTCTAATGGAATTTTGTCTATTCCCAGAGCCTTGTTTCGACTTAGGTCTTTCAATGCTCTGTCAAACTCTACACGCAGTATCATATCTCCCATTTCATCTTCATCTACATCCTCTTCCATTTCCATAATATTGCCCTCTAGTACATCGCCCTTGTATAGACCCTATATATACTCCTTCACTTTTCTGCTTCCCCTTCTTTGCTTAGAACTGGATTTCCATCTGAGCTCTTGATATTCATACAAGTGGTTCTTTTTTCCCCGAAGGTCTCTTTAAGTTTCCTGCAGGCAGTATCTATCTTACCCCTAGTGAGATAAGCCTCTGCATCCTTACATTTGTCCTGTAGTCATCCCTGCTTAACCTTTTTGCACTTCTTGTCGATCTCATTTTTGAGACATTTGTATTCCTTTTTGCCTGCGTCATTTACTGCGTTTTCATACTTTCTCCTTTCATCAATTTAACTCAATATTTCTTCTGTTTCCCAAAGATTTCTACTAGTTCTCGTGTTTTTGCCTACTTGATCCTCTGCTGCCTTCACTACTTCATCCCTCAAAGCTACCTATTCTTCTTCTACTGTATTTGTTTCCCCCTTTCTTGTCAATTGTTCCCTTATGCTCGCCCCGAAGCTCTATACAACCTCTGGTTTAATCAGTTTATCCAGGTCCCATCTCCTTAAATTGCCACCTTTTTGCAGTTTCTTCAGTTTTAATTTACAGTTCATAACTAACAGATTGTGGTCAGAGTTTACATCCGTCCCTGGAAATGTCTTACAATTTAAAACCTGGTTCCTAAATCTCTCTCTTACCATTATATAATTTATCTGAAACCTGTCAGTATCTCCAGGCTTCTTCCATCTATACAACTTTCTTTTATGATTCTTGAACCAAGTGTTAGCTATGATTAAGTTATGCTGTGTGCAAAATTCTACCAGGCGGCTTCCTTTTTCATTTCTTACACCCAATCCATATTCACCTACTACGTTTCCTTCTCTTCCTTTTCCTACTATCGAATTCCAGTCACCCATGACTATTAAATTCTCGTCTCCCTTCACCATCTGAATAATTTCTTTTATCTCGTCATACATTTCTTTAATTTCTTCGTCATCTACAGAGCTAGTAGGCATATAATCTTGTACTACTGTAGTAGGCATGGGCTTCATGTCTATCTTGGCCACAATAAGGCGTTCACTATGATGTTTGTAGTAGCTTACCCGCAATCCTACTTTTTTTATTCATTATTAAACCTACTCCTGCATTACTCCTATTTGATTTTGTATTTATAACCCTGTATTCACCTGACCAAAAGTCTTGTTCCTCCTGCCACCAAACTTCGCCAATTCCCACTATATCTAACTTTAACATATCCATTTCCCTTTTTAAATTTTCTGACCTACCTGCCCGATTAAGGGATCTGACATTCCAAGCTCCGATCCGTAGAAAGCCAGTGTTCTTTCTCCTGATAACGACGTCCTCTTGAGTAGTCCTCGCCCGTAGATTCGAATGGGGGACTATTTTACCTTCGGAATATTGTACCCAAGAGGACGCCATCATCATTTAGCCACACAGTAAAGGTGCAAGCCCTCGGGAAAAGTTACGGCTGTAGTTTCCCCTTGCTTTCAGCCGTTCACAGTACCAGCACAGCAAGGCCGCTTTGGTTAGTGTTACAAGGCCAGATCAGTCAATCATCCAGACTGTTGCCCCTGCAGGTACTGAAAAGGCTGCTGCCCCTCCGTTGTGGTTGGACCTAGGGTATGGCTATCTGTATCGCTGAGGCACGCAAGCCTCCAGCCTCCTCACCAACGGCAAGGTCTATGGTTCACGGGGGGGGGGGGGGGGGGGGGGGGCGGTTCTATATAACGATCTCTAACGACGACATCATCGATCGGATGCTAAGCGTTCTTCGAAATTACGGATATATAATAGGTTCAAAGACATCACTTCATTCATCCTTAGATGATCACGGCAGTTCCGTGAATGTAACAGATGCGACAGTGAAATGGGCAAGTTTGAAACCTCACAGATTTATTCATATAAAAGAAATGCAACATGAATTTACAATGTCTGTAATTTAAAATGCCCATAGTTTGAAAATGACATTACGTAGGTGACCGTTATTTTCCTTCACACGCATTTCAAGTCATTTACGGAAGTCATACGTCACATCTTTAAGGGCTGGCACTGGAATTCGATTAACTTCCTCCCGAATTTGTTCCTTCAGTTCCTAGACGGTGTGTCTTGGGTCACATTTGAAGATCTCAGATCTCAAATGACCCCAAAAGCAGAAATCACGCTCTGAAAGGCCAGGGCATCCGGGAGGCCAGGAAGTGTCCCTGTTCTTGGAGATGAGATGACAAGGAAAGACTTTCTGCAGCGCGTTAATGGAGTGAGATATGGCATGTGGCCCTGTCTTGTTGGAAGAATGTTTGCTGTTACAGGAAGATCAGCAGGCTGCCGCACTAGGATATGGGTCAACATGTGAACATAACGTTCTGTACAAAAGACCCTATGATTCCAAACGATGATATGCTGCACCGCACTACCACTTTCTGACTGTGAAGTGGTGTTTCGTGAAGCATTTTGGGATGTTCACGTGATCAGTATCTTAAGTTTTGCTTGCTAACAAAGACTGACACATAAAAAGTGGCGTTATCGGTCACGATCAGGTTGTCACAAAATTCATGAGTTCCAACAATTCCGGGATCACTCGCGTTCACTTTTTGCACTGCCTGAATTCTGTATGGATGGTGTTGCAGTTCATTGCGCTATATTCGCCGTACGCCGAGATCCGATATTTCAAGTCGTAGCGCATGCTTGCGTGCAGATCGCTTGGGACATCGGCTGAGGGCTGTTTCAACTTAACAACATTCTCTGCTCCGCAAAACGCGTTTTGCACTTCCGCCCCTCTTTCGCACCGTATCACCCATTTCGTCAAAGTTCTGTTTGCGCAATGTGATGGATTGTGCCGAAGGGGCTGGGGTCATGATGTGCGAGATTGTAATGAGCACGAAATACCGGCTGTGAGCCCGAGTAGCTGTCGCATTTGTAAAACGCCTTCACGCCAACAGGTCGACGTCGACATCTCGACTGAACATCGATATCAGGATCGATCTGTTGTACATATGGCACTACTCTCGTTTTCTGATTCCTAATATAACGTGCTATTTCCAAGATTGTCAAATCGCCAGTTTCACTGCCGCACCCGTTATCTTCAATTCATCGAGAAAATTATGGAGGAAGTTTTTCGGTTCATTAATCACTCTTTAGACCACATGTTACATTTCATTTTCTTTTGATCGCTTCATCTTACGTGTAGACACAACCAAAACGACTGCGTCCTTGTCCTGTTCTGTGTATTGAGTAAACAAACTGTGAAAGCACCTTTGAGTCGTGTCAGGACGACGGCGTTGTGTATTGTTCCGCAAAATGTTTGCACATACATGCTTCTCACGCTTGTAGTAACGTTTGAGGCCACCGTGATGGTCTCTTAATGTTGCAATTGTACATGTCATCGCCCACAAATTTGTGCTTCTTTGAGATTAGTGGTTAGCTAAGCGGTTTAAGGCGCTGCAGTCATGGACTGTGCTGCTAGTCCCGACGGAGGTTCGAGTCCTCCCTCGAGCATGGGTGTGTGTGTTTGTCATTAACATAATTTAGTAATTTAGGTTAAGTAGTGTGTAAGCTTAGGGACTGATGACCTTAGCAGTTAAGTCTCATAAGATTTCACACATTTTGAGATTTGTGGCAAACGGCGTCCTCACTCAAAAACGATAGTTCGGTAACTTAACGTTGTATTTACCTGATAAAAGCTATATTTTTGAGAATTTTTGGACGCTTACGAGTGCTGTGCATAACGTATTTCGTGGAAAATTGTGAGCTCCGGTTGTGTATTCTGTAAACTTTCGTAGCAATATCTTTTCAGCAAATTGTTTCCGCCTTCATTACAGCGTAAGTACTTACGTGATTAGTGCCATATCTGTAAACGCACCAACGCCAATTCTTCAAAAAATCTAACTCCCATGTATAAAACACCTTCCAACGTTTAGTTACAAATGAGTTAATGTGATAAATATTTGACATTAAGTACGTAACTAGGAAAAGTTTAGGAAATGTTTCACAGTATGTGTAAAGTTTGTTGGAAGTGGCTTAGTGCTCTCATTATCAAATACTGGATGAATATAGTCTGCATAATTGGCGCTCCTTGAGTCACATTGCCTCAAGACATAAACGCAGTGTTTAAGTGTAATATTTGTCTTACTGTATTAACATAATATTATACCTCCTATGTATATTATGACAGAAAAAAAAAAAAAAAAAAAAAAAAAAAAGGCTCTGAGCACTATGGGACTTAACTGCTGTGGTCATCAGTCCCCTAGAACTTAGAACTACTTAAACCTAACTAACCTAAGGATATCACACACATCCATGCCCGAGGCAGGATTCGAACCTGCGACCGTAGCGGTCGCGCGGTTCCAGACTAAAGCGCTTAGAACCGCTCGGCCACTTCAGCTGGCTTATGACAGCATTTTAAATTTTTAAAACCGGTCGATAATTATACGAAATAATGAAAACGATTTTTTTTGTTACCCTTGGAAGCCGTTAGACAGGGAAACTGAAAGTGGGACTGTGCACCATGAACCGGTTTAGCCGTTTGGTAATGTAGATGTCCACTATTTTATGCTTCTTCTACATCAGAATTTGAAATTTTACTATCGTGATGCAAACTTAGCAGGTATAAATTCAGATGAGGCGATGAAATATAGTGTTTTACCCTTATTACAATTGTCATATCATATTTTATTTAGTGTCCGGCTTCAACAGTAGTGTATGCTGTCGACATATATCGCTGTTTTCGACACTGTTACAGCAGTCTATTAGTAAAGATAATGCCGACAAAAGTTTGAGACACAAAGTTAACTTAAGAGAATCAATAACTTTTATCCCAGGATTTTATCTCATTATTTACACTGATCACCTTTTTCAGTGTTGTAGCTTCGGATCTTAAAGAAAACATACAATCCTTGTACCATAAAAGAAACTGTGATTAAAAGCAGTGAGGGCAATTTAAGGTTAATTGTGTATTGTTCAGACACACGTTGCAGTTGTCAGCATCCAGCCCCAAAGTAAATACTGTTCTCGGGCATAGGAAAAGGCATTTGCTATTTTTAAGCAATTGGAAATCACTATGACTGCTTCGAATGGATGTTTTGAGTGATACGCCAGGAAATACCAAAGGTATCTCAAGTACTACCTTTTAATGTGGCTACTGTTACAAGTACAGGATACACAGGATCTGTCACCAATTGGCTACTTGACTGTAATTGGCTGTCAGTGATATTTCTATGGGCCTGTTCAGAGAAGTAGGCGAAACGAGAGAACGGAGGGTACTAAACCCTTCTTCCTAACCAACAAATATGAGCTTCTGACTTTCCCTAAAACTGAGACTGAGGTAATGAGATACATTTCATCTGTTAGGAAGTTTACTGAGACCAATGTCAAGGAAGAGGAAGCATATCAGTATAGGACCTGTTAACTGTCAGTGGTCACAAAGTACGACGAATAATGGTACCCCTAAGGGAAATGGCAACAACGGTGCTCCTTGTATGCTTGTAAGGATACCTGGGTGCCTCATCTAATATACTGAAGAGATTGTTGTGGCAGCCATCGAGGGAACAATGTCTTCTGCGATTTGAGGTCATACTTTGATCATTACAGCGACTTGGAGAGAGAGGGAGTGTGTGTGTGTGTGTGTGTGTGTGTGTGTGTGAGAGAGAGAGAGAGAGAGAGAGAGAGAGAGAGAGAAAGAGAGAGAGAAAGAGTGTGTTTGTGTGTGTGTGTGAGAGAGAGAGAGAGAGAAGAGTTGAGAAGACTAGCTGTGCTCACGGATTCTCAGCGAAACTCAAATCTGCAGCTTTGTCCCCAGAACTGACCGAACCCTCTGGTTCTGATCTGACTAGAAGGCTTGGACCAGAGATTTTGAAGGTTCTGCGACAAGGTAGGCTGTGACCTCTTGGACTTGAGTTATAGGGTTGAGTATTGTAAGATCCTCTCTAAATTTAAACAAGGCTACAGGGACCGATGAGATCCTTGTCATATTCTATACAGAATTTGCAGCTAGGTTAGCCCTCATTTCAGTCATAATATGTGATAGATCCTTTGAAGGAAAACGTGTCCCAAGATCTGTAGGCAGCAAGGGTCTAGCTCGTCTATGAGATAGCAGAAGTGATCTACAAAAGTGCCATTCAGTCTCTTTGACGTCTATTTGTTATAGAATCCGTGATATATTCTGAACTCAAATATGTAGCTCGAATATTACGACAGTAGTGGGAAAAAGGGGGCTCTAGCGCACTTTTGGAATAAAATTAATTGACTAATTAATTAAATTGATCAATTAATTTCCTCCTCTCGCCCTGGGAAATCTCCAGCCCATTGAATAGTTCCTCTCCATCCAAATCTAGGAAATACCCACCCTTGCTCCTCACTCCTCCTCCCCTTTCCTCCCTTCCCCTCCTCCCACACCTCCATGAACGAAATTGGCGGGAAAAATCGCTCAGTTTGTACTGAACTGTTGGGCTGGAAGGATCTCACGACACAAAATTCAAATCAATGTCCATTACATTGCAGAGGATATACCGTTTATTTATGAAATTCAGTTTGCATATTTTTATTTAATGTTTATGGCAGATAAGGCTGTACATTTCTTTATTTGGTGGGGAAAAAGTATTACTCTCTGCTGTTGGAAGGTGCAAGTGCACCTCCTCCCCCTCTCCTCCTCTCCACCGCCTGGAAAAATGGCGGGAAAAGCTAAGTCAGTGCCGATGTGCTGGTGTGGAATGTCATAGGGTAGCTTATTTTCTTTATTTTGGGTGTTATCTTGTTGGAATTCGAGGGAAAAGCTATCAATATGTTCAGTTGACGATATGTTGGTATCAGAGAAAGAGGGGTTTAGTAACTGTATTACCCAAACTGAAATAACTGTAAGCATTCTGCTGAGGACTGTCCATGGTGCGCTATATGAGGATTTAAATGGAAAAATAATGAAAGAGTGTAAGAAGAAGAATACTTTTCGGCAAATAATAGTGATGCAGTAGTCAACATACCTAAGAGACGAACGTGTGCTCTTCAGCAACCCAACCCAATCGACCTAGTTCACAATACCATCATCAGAGTTCACTCGGAATTGTGGTGTCATGGGTGAAAAATTGGCGGGAGCCAATGACAGTGTTGCATCCAGTCACATGATCGTGATTTGGGGATATAAGGTGAACATGACAGCCTGCCAACCTTAGTCAGTGGAAGGATGATGAGACATCAATAGCATCAGCAGCCAAGACTGTGCAGTATCTCCTAATAGAATAGGAAGAAGTAGGAAAGTAAGTAATTACATGTCTTTGCTGTTGCTATTGTCCAGCTCCATTTATTTTTCCCACAATGTAATGATTATCATTCTTCTTTGTTCAGAGGTCTCCAGCATGCCCAGACCTGCAGGTGTGACCTCCAGCATGTTGGGACCTGCAGCAGCGGCAATAGCCTCCAACTTGTTGGGACTGGAAGCACCCTGCAGCATGCCAGGACCTGCAGTGATCGCTGCCATGTGGAATCCTGTAACGCAGCTAGTCATTATCTTGGAGTAAGACAAAGAGTGCTATTGGCTGTGCCACTCACTGATGAAGACACTCAGCCGGTGCCTGACTCACAGAAGTGCACCAGGGCTTTCAAACAGTATGATGAAGGTCACTACTGGGCTCCAACATATGCACTATCGCAGAACATTCCAGTGATACTGCAAGGACAGAGTGTAGATGTGGTGAATGAGAAGATACCACTTTCTCCCTGTGCACTATGACTATTCACTTCCTCGTGTAATTTAACTGCTAGTAGATCAAAGCATCTGAATATAAGTGTAGAAGCAGCACCAGATAGTGATTGGCATATGGTGATGGAAACCGAAAATTCAACAAACAGTGTTAAAGTGAGGTTTACTGAGCTAGAATAGGAAGAACTATGTTGTACAATACTCTACATCAATTCTCAGATAACTTTGGAGTATAACCCTCTCTGTCTTCCCCTGACATTTACTGTGCTGGCCTGAGACTATCTAACCTACTGCTTATAATACTGCTATCTTTCTACTAAGACAATCTGCGTGGTATGTTTCTTCCCCAGTTTATGAATGACTTCAAAGCCCATTTCAGAGAGGCATAAGGACCAGGGCATCAGACGACTTGATGGGTCTTTTAGCCCAAGCAGCCACTTGAGAGCAGCATGGTCCGTGATTATCTTGAATTTATTCCCATACAGATAGCACCTGAAATATTCTGTACCATAGCTGACAATCAGTAACTCATTTTCCGTTCTTCACTTAATTCTTTTCTGACGTATTTCATTGTTCGGACGCATAGGCTACTGGATGTTTTGCACCATTAATGCTTTGACCCAAAACTGCTCCAGTAGAATGTCTAGACGCATCGCAGGACAAGATGAATTCTTTGCTGAAATCTGGATTCATTAATACAGGACTAAACGTTAATTTGTATTTCAGTGTTTCAAACGCTCTGTCGTATTCTGATGTCCACTGAAATTTAGTGTCTTTTTTCAATAACTGCGTGAGAGGTCGTGCTATTTCTGCATAGTCTTCTACAAATTTTCGACAGTCATTTGAGAGGCCTAGAAATAACTGTACTTCCTTGATAGTTTCCGGTGTTTGAAAATCTTTAACTGCGGTTATTAGCCGTGTATCTGCTTTGATTCCGTGTTCGCTGATAACATGGTCTAAATATGTTACTTCCTTTAATGTGAAGTGACATTTTTCCCAATTTAATGTTAATTTAGCATCCCTGAGACGTTGGAAAGCTTCTGTAAGCGAATCGGATGCTCCTTGATGTCTTTTGAAAATACAGTTATGTATCAAGTTACATAATGCGTTGTCGAGATTTTGACACACTAATCCACCGTATGGCAGTCTTTGGAATGTTGCGGGGGCATTTTTTAAATCAGAAAGGCATCCTTAAGAATCGCTAATGACCTGAAAGGATAGAAAAGCAGTTTTATGTCTGTCCTCTGGAGCAACTTCTGTCTGATGGTACCCGCACCTCAAGTAAATTGTGGAGAAATATTTACTGTTGCCGAGATGGCCAATGATATCTACGATGTTCGGCAAAGCATACATGTCTGAAATTGTTTTGCTGCTTAAATGCCTGTAATTACATCGGAATCTAAAACGTTTTGCACCATCAGCAGGTTTTTTTTTTTTTGGCAAAATTACAATTGTGCTGAGTGGCGAATCCGAATACTCTATAATACCATACTTTAATTGCTGGTCTATGAATTCATCAAGTAACGGTTGTAATTGGTGAGGATCTCTGTATGGTCTCCCATAAATTGGAGTGTTATCTTTTGTTGGAATACTGTGTTGTGCGATGTTCGTTGCTAGTAGCGGTCCCTGTGAACTAAGCAGATCCGGAAACTAGTCCAATGCCGCTTCTATCATGTTCCGTTCGCTTCCTTTTAAGCGTGATATTTTCTGGTGCAATGCAGCTTTGCAGGTGGCTGTTTTGTCACTGTTGTCTACGTCTGACCAATCAAAATCATCTCCCTTTAAGGCATTTATGTTAGCTATTAACATTCCCTTTTGTAGCTCCTTGTCTTCTCTCCTAAAATTATATATATATATATATATATATATATATATATATATATATATATATATATATATATGCATCAGTACCTTCTGTACTCCATCTGTTGTTGCGGCACGAACTGTACTCCTGCGCACAAAACAATGTGCTGCGTCTAATTCATCATTTTCCTCTAACGGCTGCTCTACGCATAGTGTGCTTGCGAGTAGAGAAACATTAATGTCCATCCAAAGTAGCTTTCCTGTACCGAGTGGTATTTTATCCCGCGAATTTACCTTCAAGGACATTGCTCGCAGTTTAGTTGATTCCTCTGTCTGAAGAGAGGAATCTTGCGGCAGAGAATCCTTGGCAGCTGTGTCACCTAATCGAAACAGTGTCCTGCTAAGCTCCACTGTTTGCTACCCAAGGTTGATTATGGCGTGGTGTTTATTCAGGAAATCTAACCCTGGGATAACATCATATTCGTCGCTTATCCTTGATACGACTTCTACAACCTCCTGGAACCTTTCACCCTCAATGTGAAAGGTCAATAACACACAGCCTACTGAACGTATGTCATCTCCATCTCTACCACTTAACTTATGCCTTGGAGGGTCATATATCCTGACCTCAGAGCACTGTTTACTTATGATATGAACTCCAGTGTCGACTAATAATCTAGGTGTTTTACCCTTAATAGTGCCTGGTAACCAGCACTCCGCCCTTGCAAGTGCTCTGATAGCATAGAATTTTAATGGGGCGCCTGGCGACGGTTCTGGGGTTCTCACTCCTGTTTAAGGACCCCTGTTTCTGAAAATTTCCCTGTACTGCTACACTCACGTTATGTACGGCCCACCCTGTGGTTGGCGACAGTTTTTCATCATGTGTTCCTGCCGATCGCATCTGAAAAAACGATCCCCTGTGAAAAATACATTTTTTCTTTCTTGTACCTCGTCGTGGTGTCTGTCTCGTCTAATTATGTAGCATTATTGACTGCATCAGTTAAATTCTTCGGAAATTCTGCCCTAACACGGCGCGATGTTTCGGGTGGGAATCCTCGCAGAAAAGTACCAAGCCCCTGAATGAGATTTTCACTGTGCTGCGGAGTGTGCGCTGATCTGAAACTTCCTGGCAGATTAAAACTGTGTGCCCGACCGAGACTCGAACTCGGGAACTTCGCCTTTCGCGGGCAAGTGCTCTACCATCTGAGCTACCGAAGCACGACTCACGCCGCCTACTCGCAGCTTTGCTTCTGCAAGTACCTCGTCTCCTACTTTCCAAACTTAACAGAAGCTCTCCTGCGAACCTTGCAGAACTAGCACTCCTGAAAGAAAGGATATTGCGGAGACATGGCTTAGTCACAGCCTGGGGGATGTTTCCAGAATGAGATTTTCACTCTGCAGCGGAGTGTGCGCTGACATGAAAGGTTCGCAGGAGAGCTTCTGCAAAGTTTAGAAGGTAGGAGACGAGGTACTGGCAGAAGTAAAGCTGTGAGTAGCGAGCGTGAGTCGTGCTTCGGTAGCTCAGATGGTAGAGCACTTGCCCGCGAAAGGCGAAGGTCCCGAGTTCGAGTCTCGGTCGGGCACACAGTTTTAATCTGCCCGGAAGTTTCATACCAAGCCCCTATTCTCCGCTTCTTGTAGAATATGCTTATTAGCTTCATCATTGACTGACAACTGATAATTGTTTCTATTAAATTTTCGTATTCTGTCCACACAGATTTCTATTGTTTCGTTTTGTCGTTGGAACATGATGTTCAACCATTACCTATAAAAACGGCAACTGTTCCGCTTTTTAAAATTTTCAGCAAACCTTGTTTCAATTCTTCAACAAGTAACGCATTTCGTAATTCCTGGTGATATGGTACGTGCGCCTTAGCTTCTCTGATTAACCGTAACTTTGTCATTTGCAACATCTGTTCATCTGACTAGGAATCAAGTTAGCGGCTGCTAAGAAATCATCAAAAAATGCTTCTATATCGTCGCATGTCTTGCAACAGAAGGGAGTCACAAAGGTAGCTGCTCATGAGTCTAGTATGTAAGGGGTTGCTCTAGATTCGACCTATACTCGGATAACCGATTCCACAATTGATTGTTGTCAGACCTCAATTGGGCTGCCTGATTACGTGGGCTCTGAACAGCCTCGTGTGTGGGAACTCCTCGTGTCAGTGTCTGTCAGTCTAATGCTTTCCTGTTTAACAAATAGTTATTCCCACAAATATCCTGTCTATGAGCACAAGAAAATAGACTCAGCTATGTAACAAGCAACATTAGAAATCTGATTACAATTCCGATTAATGTAACAAGAACATCTAACACCGTCCGAGAAGAAATTTCCTAGTTTTAAATTTCTTTGAAACCATGAGATCTTTACATCGTTTGTTTCTTGCACCTTGAAAGCGTTGCTTGAAAAGGAAAAACATAAAAACTTCTGGGACCAATTTGCACTCACCAATGTACTGAAATACTGTCCGTTGGCTGTAGGTTGTCGTCTGCTGCCTGTGGCTTGTTCGCGGTCCTTCGCTGACGATGGCGCCATGAATTTCTTGCACCACAAATTCCCTACCATGCATTTCTCAAACCGGAGCCAAAGTTATCTCACACCAAATGTAGCGAGTCGGCCTTTTGTGACATTAGATGTTGACCGTCGGTGACAGAGGGGAACAATGGTCTTTATATTGTCTGGGACGGTGCGGAGAAAGCGACACTTTGTGGGCGTTGGAATGGGTTCTTTCCTTGGCTGAGTGGGTGAGGTGTGAGTGAAACATTGGTCATTTATTGACACGTAAGACCCTTTAAACAAACAGAGTAATACATTGTGTTTTAATACGCTCAATTCCTCGCGGCAGCAATGCGGCGCGGAGTCGTAGCGTGCAGATTCCAGCGGCGGCTGATGCGGCGCTGGCTCGTGTTGCAGCGGAGCGCCAGGAGGTGCATTCTTCTTTTCAGTACCGTGCCTGTGACCCACTGCGGCGGCGACGCGGTCTTGTGAATTCGCTCGTTGTGTTATTAAGTGGCTACAGCATGGCACGAAGTGTTCCGTAGCTGAATCGAACCAGCGACCTTCAGGTCGGGCGTCTTCTGGTGGAGTTCATCAACCTCTAAGTTCACAGGTGACTCATTTGGTCACGTCGCTGTACCTTTGTCCTCACCAGCCACCTGGGTAAGTACCACACTAACTTCGTTCTAGTAAATCTGGGATGGCAACTTCTGCATTGATCTATTGGCACAGTACCGACATCTGCTTCTGTCTAGCAGCGTAGTGGCTATGTCGTTAAAGCGAAGTATGACATCTGCTGACTAACCATCGATCCGTCCGTCCACGCAAGTTTCCTTGTCTCTTCTTTCTCCCCTCAAAGAACCCCATCATGCCCGTTTGTCGGACGTATTTATTCGGTGTTTTCGCAGATGTCGCGAAGCTTCTAGGCCGGCGACTGACTCTTCGGTCGTTGATCTACCCTTCTCACGTTGGGCAGATTGGTGACCAGTGTGCCTGATTTCCTTGTTTTACTTCTATGTTGGCTTGGTCAGACATTGCCCTGTCTTTCTCCGCATCGCCAGATACGTGACGCACGTGATCTCAGTATGACAACAGATCATGGAGCACTGACCGCTGCAAACTGCGCCTGTCGTTGTTCTCCTCGGAAGCATTGCCCATCTGATCAGTCGCTCACCTGTCGAAGTGCTTGGTGTAGCTGTGCAAGAAACTCCACTGGCCGTCGGCCGCCTAGTTTGACTGTTGTCACTTCGGAATATTGTGGCTTAAAGTGTCAAAGTCTCTAAAATGTTCACTTACCTTACAATAAGTCTTTACGTATTTTTTGATGAATCTCTGCATTGAACAATCATAAATAACACATAATTATTACACATAATTATTGCACACCCTACATATCTATCACATCCACGTACGATGACGCAGTCCTCAGGATGAAACCTGGAGACCGATCCAATTATTTACATCACCAAACTGTTGTGAACTTACTTGTATTAAAATGGTGATATCTCTTGTGTTAGAGAGACTGGAGTTACAGCTACCATGTATGCATATTCAGCGACATTGCTAACTATCTTCATGTTCATAGTATACATTTGAATGATATAGAATATTGCTTCAGTCCATGTATCAATGCACTGCCAAAGTCGGTTCAGATAGCTTTGGAGTCACTCTATGCTAAATGTAGAGATGGAATGCTCGAGTTTTGAGATGCTCCCATCAGTTGAGGGAAATATATGCAGAATTTAGTGCTTAAAAGGAACAGTTATTCGGGAAATATTGTGAAAAATGAACAAGTGGATTTTTTTTATTGATGAAATGCATCCTCTGTCCCACTGCTGAAGTGTAAATATAATATATATGTTACAGAAAATCGTGTGATATTTCTTACTTCATAAACCTTTCATTATAATGTAGCCATCGTAGCTCGGTCGGTAAGGAGATTGTATTATACTGGCTACATACATTATTATTATTACAAGTGTTTTTGTTTCCACAAAAACCCGCTGCACGTCTATATCTGATGTAGCCGGTATCATGGGAGCCTTGTGAAGCATCATTTCACAATAACTCTGTTGTAAGCGACTGGTCCTGTAACGGAACGGAAGACCATAAGAAGAAGAAGAAGAAGAAGAAGAAGAAGAATGGGACAGTCCTTCCCCATAATATACGAGTGATAATTGTTGTTCCATCCAGCTGCTGGAAGCAAATGTTCTCATGTCGCTGCTGATACACCCGGATGGAGTCCTCTTTGAGCATGTATGTGTGTTTTCAAAACTGTTGTTTCAGCCTAAATACCAACTATTACAGGAGATATTGCAAGATGTTCATGGGGTGTGGCATACATGATACTGAAAGCAGTGATATCCCTCCATCGGAAAAAGAAAAGCCAAACACTGTGTTCATAACTGAAGATATTGTTGTGGCAAACCAGAATAGAATTCTAAGCTATTTCTATTTTGATCGTCATATGGTCGTTGACGAATTTTATTTGAGTTAGACATACTCCAGAACCCCAAAACAGATGGTGAGGGATAATGCAAACATCAAGACAGCCTTCCAACAAGACAGTTTGAATTTAAAGCACATTTACCAAGCAGATGTAGGAACAGATGTGCCATTAAATGAATGACATGAGGTGACAACATCAGTATACATCACACCATGGATAAGTTCGCATGTATCTTGAGTCTTCAACCTGAGAGGATGGATATACATAGCCAGAATATTTGCTTGTACGTGGATGGAAAAGTTCAGGCTCTCGAACATGAAGTTGGGAGTGTATACAAGTAACTACTGACATATTGTCAGATCCTTAAGAGATCGATCAATACATTAAATGATAAGGTTTATGTAACTGAAAAGAAAGTTAACGACTTAACTGTAAAAGTCGATGCGATAGAAAAGAATGTATATAAGGTGTATCCCGCACAGAATGCTGTTTAGTACATAACAAGATGTCAACTAAACATAAAGTCATCGAGATACGGAAGGCCGTTCGAGAGAAATTATGGCTGCTGAGGTTAGGACATTTTGAGTGGGATAAAACACTAAGAGAAACCTTTAAGCCACTTACCGAATCTTTCCGGCAGCTCTCGGTAAATTTCTGTAATGATGATGATGATGCTATTTCCAACTTCATTAACTGTCACAGCAGTGCTAGAATACACAGAATATTCGGCATCAGCTGGGTAAAACCACATGTACTGGGCGCACAGTCTATAACTGATAACACAATACCGGTTGGTGATAGAGAATTTCAATCAACACCAGGCCTGCTTAAAGTTATTTTCTGAGGTTCTTCGAAAACCTTAAATTATTCAGCTAAAGATTTGGCAATGTATGGTGAAATATTGCAGTCGATTGATCGACATTAGAGCCAGAGCATGGTGAAATACAAATCCACTATAAAATCTGCATTACATGGTGAAAATAGCAGCGATGATGGTACTAATTTTCAGCATAAAAGAGTGAACAATCGATTACGGTGGGTATTATGACGATTTCAATGAGCTAACAGATCGGCAACGATTGCCCATGGCATACGTTGCCGCTGGTTAAACAGCTCATTTGAATGAGGTTGTTTCAATAATTTCAGAGCTTAGAGAGAGAGGTATCATCGAATAAAGTATGGAGACACTAGTTTGAAAACTACAGAAGCAGGCATGCAAAACATACACTCATAAACAAGTTATGATTTGGTTTCGATGACCTATGGCAGGTTGATTCTGTAGATATGGAGCAGTACTAACGTATGAATGACGGTTTCAAGAATATTTTAATAAAACTTCGTGACAGATTAAAACTGTGTACCGGACAGAGACTGAACTCGGAACCTTTGCCTTTCGCGGGCGAGTGCGTTACCAACTGAGCTACCCAAGTACGACTAACGCTCCGTCCTCAAAGCTTTATTTGTGCCAGTAGCTCGTCTCCTACCTCCCAAAACTGCTGTGAGGACTCGGTGTGAGTCGTGCTTGGGTAGCTCAGTTGGTAGAGCACTTGCCCGCGAAAGGCAAAGGTCCCGAGTTCGAGTCTCAGTCCAGCACACAGTTTTAATCTGCCAGGAAGTTTCATATCAGCGCACACTCCGCTGCAGAGTGAAAATCTCATTCTGGAAATACTTTAATAGTCATTAATACATACTCTAAATTTTGCTGAATATTAGCTGTGAAAACAGAAACGGGGATACATGCTGCAGAGAGGTGTTTGAGCGTTTGTTGCAGGCAGGGACGAATCAGTGTCCAGAAACCTTTAAACTGCTCATATTGGAGAGTTTTAAAACAGGTATTTCAAGACGGTGATAGGACGGTATGGAATACACCACTACTCAGCATTCACCCACCTGAAGGTGAATATCTTGGAATGTTTAAACAGAACAATAAAAACTCAAATGTGGCTTCGTTTTAATCTTCACTGTTCTTACAAGTGGGTAGATCTCGTCCCACAAATAACTGCACAGTATAATCGAACTAAACATGGCAGAATAAAAATGAGACCTACTGATGTCCATGATAATGGGTTCCTAAATACGGTATAGAATTGCATTAAATGCCAGATTCACCCTAATAATAGTTTAATGTGGTTAATCTAGTACGTATTTCAAATCACAAGACCAAACTGGTCAACTGAGATATTTGCACTTTACAAGGTGCAAAGGACGAATTCTAGAACTTATATCATAAGGATAGCTGTGGTACTGAAACTGCAGGATGCTTTTACACAGAGGAAATGCAGGGTAGCTCAGTACCAGACGTGTTTCTCATAGAGAGGGTCATAAGACGTCGAAGGAATAGTGCGCTAGTTAAATGGCTTGGTATCCCAGCAACACCAAAAAGTTGGACTGACGCTAATTTGCTAATTAATATGGTGCGCTGACTATAACCACCGCAGCAGTATAATTTGCATGATAAGAGTCGCGTTAGAGGAGGTGGTGTCCTCGATAAACTCCGGCCGAATTGTATATTCCCGTATATAACTACTGTGGAGTACAATAAAGCTTCAAAAGCGATTGGCATTCGATGAACAGGAAATTAATCTGCTTGATGAGTCGTGTATGGAATACAACACTGCATACATGGCAAATAAAGATCTCTCAGGACGTCACGGTACATACCGAATTCTAGCTGATAAAGCCAAAGCAATACATGCAAAAAGGGATATAGGTATAGGACAGCGCATTGCGGCATTTGCTGTCGAAAAGACAATGTATGGTAAAATTAAGTAGGGTTGGGAATGAATTTCAAGCAAGTTATGAACGCAGTACGCCGCGTTCTAAAGAAGAAGATGATGAAGATGAAGAAGATGGAGGAGGGGTGTTTAAAAAACCGTATTCTGGCAGCAATCTACGCAGCTAAAAGCGCTCTGAAGCATAAAGGAGTGGTTAAAGCACCCTGGTTTCTGCCAATCCCAAGACGTCAAATGGAATTATTCACTTCCTCATTCTGGTCCTGGCATGTCTCTCAACAGTGGGTTCGCTAGATGGTAGTGCTGCAGCTGTTGCCAGGAGAGTCAAGAACGCACGGTACTCCCAGGAGTAATTCGATGAAGCAAGAAGACATATGGTTCAAACCGCTCTGAGCACTATGGGACTTAACTTCTGAGGCCATCGGCCCCATAGAACTTAGAACTACTTAAACTTAACTAACCGAAGGACACTACACACATCCATGCCGAAGGCAGGATTCGAACCTGCGACCGTAGCGGTCGCGCGGTTCCAGACTGTAGCGCCTAGAGCCAAGAAGACATAATTGCATGACGGAAGCAGTAGGCATGGGGAAAGGACTTTACCAGAAACCATACAAGAGAGGGCTAGGTCTCTTCACACACACAAAAAAGTGCCCTCAGCTATTCTACCGAACAGAACCATAGGGACGCGAGTGCTAAAAAAATACAAATAACGTCTACGATTTTGACTCATTCGGTGACCTGCAACCTCCTGAAGAATTACAACAATACGTCCCCAGCAGAAGACAAGTGTTCTAAGTGTTCTGCACTAGCCGACCGAAGTGGCCGTGCGGTTCTAGGCGCTGCAGTCTGGAACCACGAGACCGCTACGGTCGCAGGTTCGAATCCTGCCTTGGGCATGGATGTGTGATGTCCTTGGGTTAGTTAGGTTTAACTAGTTCTAAGTTCTAGGGGACTAATGACCTCAGAAGTTGAGTCCCATAGTGCTCAGAGCCATTTTTTTTTGTTCTGCAATATTCAACGGTACCAAGACTTCAATACATACCTGTGTGGTCATCTATGCATCGTGTTCCTCCTAAGTTTTACGAAGAAGGGCGTATACAGAGGTGCATTAAGTCTGAGGTGCATTAAGCCTTCACCAGTTGAAGTTAACATACAATGTCATACAGTCTGACTTTAAATGAACACTCATCAATATTGGGTTTGAATTACTTTCCACCAATTGATATAAGCATTGGAGAACGGAGTATTTCTCTGATTAGGCTGTAGAATTATAACAGCATTCCAAATATCACAGAGGCTAACGATAAACTGCTTCCGGAAACTGATGGTAAAACGCAAAATGTAAAAATACACTCCTGGAAATTGAAATAAGAACACCGTGAATTCATTGTCCCAGGAAGGGGAAACTTTATTGACACATTCCTGGGGTAAGATACATCACATGATCACACTGACAGAACCACAGGCACACAGGCACAGGCAACAGAGCATGCACAATGTCGGCTCTAGTACAGTGTATATCCACCTTTCGCAGCAATGCAGGCTGCTATTCTCCCATGGAGACGATCGTAGAGATGCTGGATGTAGTCCTGTGGAACGGCTTGCCATGCCATTTCCACCCGGCGCCTCAGTTGGACCAGCGTTCATGCTGGACGTGCAGACCACGTGAGACGACGCTTCATCCAGTCCCAAACATGCTCAATGGGGGACAGATCCGGAGATCTTGCTGGCCAGGGTAGTTGACTTACATCTTCTAGAGCACGTTGGGTGGCTCGGGATACATGCGGACGTGCATTGTCCTGTTGGAACAGCAAGTTCCCTTGCCGGTCTAGGAATGGTAGAACGATGGGTTCGATGACGGTTTGGATGTACCGTGCACTATTCAGTGTCCCCTCGACGATCACCAGAGGTGTACGGCCAGTGTAGGAGATCGCTCCCCACACCATGATGCAAGGTGTTGGCCCTGTGTGCCTCGGTCGTATGCAGTCCTGATTGTGGCGTTCACCTGCACGGCGCCAAACACGCATACAACCATCATTGGCACCAAGGCAGAAGCGACTCTCATCGCTGAAGACGACACGTCTCCATCCGTCCCTCCATTCACGTCTGTCGCGACACCACTGGAGGCGGGCTGCACGATGTTGGGGCGTGAGCGGAAGACAGCCTAACGGTGTACGGGACCGTAGCCCAGCTTCATGGAGTCGGTTGCGAATGGTCCTCGCCGATACCCCAGGAGCAATAGTGTCCCTAATTTGCTTGGAAGTGGCGGTGCGGTCCCCTACGGCACTGCGTAGGATCCTACGGTCTTGGCGTGCATCCGTGCGTCGCTGCGGTCCGGTCCCAGGTCGACGGGCACGTGCACCTTCCGCCGACCACTGGCGACAACATCGATGTACTGTGGAGACCTCACGCCCCACGTGTTGAGCAATTCGGCGGTACGTCCACCCGGCCTCCCGCATGCCCACTATACGCCCTCGCCCAAAGTCCGTCAACTGTACATACGGTTCACGTCCACGCTGTCGCGGCAGCTACCAGTGTTAAAGACTGCGATGGAGCTCCGTATGCCACGGCAAACTGGCTGACACTGACGGCGGCGGTGCACAAATGCTGCGCAGCTAGCGCCATTCGACGGCGAACACCGCGGTTCCTGGTGTGTCCGCTGTGCCGTGCGTGTGATCATTGCTTGTACAGCCCTCTCGCAGTGTCCGGAGCAAGTATGGTGGGTCTGACACACCGGTGTCAATGTGTCGTTTTTTCCATTTCCAGGAGTGTAGAACCTGGCGCATACGATACTGACGATTTAGACAAAGTTTTAAGACAGTCTGGAGAAGGGATCCGAAATAGGGACGGCGAATGTAACGACTGACCTTAGCCAGAAAGACTCAATAGGAAGACTACTGGGATTCACAAAAGAAAAAGTTTTGAAGGATTCTAATAAATCTTACCGTTCTGATCGGACTGTGGATATACTCCTTGTCATCACAATCCGTGTCGATTGTACCATTGGAACGACCTCCTATCTCAACGATAGATTGATTCATACAATTTACGAATTCTTCCCGTCACTTCTGTCGGGGTATACAGCTCCCTGAGACAGTTCAGATATTGGACTGTCTGGAGCTGTGTATTCAGGACCAGAATAAACAACTTGTTGATTTTCGTAGTGAGGAAGTTATTGTACGACTACATCTAAGACAGAATGGGCGTAAGGTGCAAAACCAGCTCACATAACCCACAGCACAGCACTTAGCAGCAAAACTGCAAGGTGATAACATGTGGGAACTTCGAGTTTCTTAAATCAGTAGGCCTGAAACCCTGGAATGACGGTGCTCAATGTAACTATCGCAGTAGAATATGATGAGCGAAATATACGCCAGGAATACTTCTCACGTAAACCTTATGTTTCAACAACATTTAACAAGAAAAATGAAATTAGGACGCTTTAACTCTCCCATGCAAGAGTTTCATACATTTGGACAGGATATTTAGGAGAAAGGGTGATTCTCCCACAGTGGTGTCGAAGCTTACGCGTAATGCTTCAGCATTAATGTTTCAGAAGATACGATATGAAATTTTACGGGGTTAAAATGTACCATGCACGTAATGTAGGCATAGCATCAACCGTTCAAAAGGTGCATTTGTGCCTCGCCCACGGCTTTGGGATGTTCATAGGTGAGCCACTGGGTAGAGTAGTGGAAGAGTACAAGAAATTTACTGCCTGTGTGCCTCTAAAACAGCTTATGGGGTACTTTGAAAAATGCAGCGAATTATTACGAATGCTAAACAGGAACTTATTGTGGTATGGAGTGCAATGGACAACAACTCATACATTCAAGGACCCCAAGAGGAGAGCGAGATCATCATCAATAAAATAATGTGGAAAACGCCTCGCGTCACTTTAGCAGACGAGGAGCATTTGTAGCCTTTAAAAGTTCTGAATGCTGGTGCACATCTGCCATTCATTTTCCATTGATGGGAGCTTTTTGAATACCCAGTTCTATCGACGACAACCTGACAGATGTGAGCTATTAAAACCTCTGTTCAATTGGAGACGCCTAGGTTCACCACACTTGCATTTCAGACCGATAGAAGGGGAAATACAGCAAACGATTCCATCTGCTACGTCACGACTAAGTACAGGCATGGATTTGGGGAATTCTTGTAAATTTAACACTGCTATGGCTGGAAGCTAGTGGTTAAGGGATTGATCGTCACATCGGATGGAAAGCACGGGCAATGTTGATATTTAGCAAATGATTCGGCGAGGGGGGTTTACAACACCGCACGCAGGCGAGAAGGCATGGCCTGGTGGGTATTGCATACAAGTGTGAAGTAATCAAGGCAGCACAGAGCACTGACATGCTCTGAAGAACCCATATGTTAGAGTTGCAACATCGCATAGCGACCTGTGTGTATCGGCCGAAGCAGGCTTAGGAAAGCTGACACACTGATTATTAAAGAACACTCAGCTTGTCCCCTCCAGAGGGACTACTTTAGAGGCTTAGGGAAAAGATGTACAAATAAGTGTGTCCAGGGGCTCAAATCAGGCAGACGTCTCCCCATTCTGTCTTCTTCTGGAGCCGAAGAGAATGACGATTGTTGAAGTTACAGGCCCACCAAGATGACATCCTTTGATGGATATCGGCAGCCAACCGTCCTGATGAAACTACCACCAACGTCGTCTGCATGGACGCGCCATAGCTGTGGTGGGGCAGGCTGCACCTTGGAGCTGCACCGGCGCGAGAGGCCTGCTGGCCTCCGCTTTCTGGATGACATCGTCTGGCAGACTGCAAGATGTCGTCCGGAGGGGTATGGTCGGGGGGCGAACTTGCGGTCTCCCGAGTGTAGAGCTATCAGAGGATGGCTAAATCCCTTTGGCAAATGCCGGGATGGTTCTTTTGAAAGGGCACAGCCTATTTCCTTCCCCATCCTTCCATAATCCGATGGGACCGATGATCTCGCTGTTGGGCCCCCTCCCCCAAACCCAACCAACCATACACAAGCAACCTAAGACGACTGCGCAGATTGTCTCCTAAATCGTTTATACAGATCAGCAACAGCAAAGGCCCATAACACAACCCTTGAGGATCGCCAGAAATCACTTATAATTTACTCGATGACGCTCTGTCAGTTACTACGAACTGTGACCTCTCCGACAGGAAATCACGATACTCCATAAGCACGCAATTTCACTACAAGCCGCTTGTGTGTGTTGTGTCAAACGCCTTTTGGAAATCTAGAAATATGGAATCAATCTGAAATCCCTTGTCAACAGCACTCAACACTTCGTGTGAGTAAAGATCTAGTTGTGTTTTACAGGAAAGATGTTTTCTAAATCCATGTTGACTGTGTGTCAATAGACCGTTCTCCTCAAGCTAATGCATAATATAAGAAGACAGTAACTGTTCTCGAAAGAACAGCTTTTCCCTGGAATAAATGACGACTAACTGAAACCCCCAGCTGCCGACAGGTATTGTTGATATACCTCGATGTGGACAGCTGAAAACGCGTGGCCCGACTGGGAATCGAACCCGGGATCTCCTGCTTACATGGCAGACGCTCTGTCCATCTGAGCCACCGAGGACACAGATGAATAGCGCGACTGCAGGGACTTATCCCTTGAAAGCTTCCCGTGAGACTCACATTCCCAACTGTCCACAATTCTACATATATAATGTACCTGATAGACATTTGCCAATCCAGTCATTACTCGCGTACGCTTTGAAGATTCCCGTAAGAGTTTGGGCAACCTGTGCGTATTCGCACAGACGAAAGTCAATGGCTGGGTAGCCTTTAACTATATATAAGAAGACAGTAACTGTTCTCGAAAGAACAGAATACTGTTGATGACCGTGCAGCTTTTCCCTGGAAAAGCGTGCGCGAGTAATGAGTGGATGGGCAAATGTCTATAGGGTACATTACATATGTAGAATTGTGGACAGTTGGGAATGTGTGTCTCACGGGAAGCGTGCAAGGGATAAGTCACTGCAGTCGCGCTGTTCATGTGTGTCCTTGGTGGCTCAGATGGATAGAGCGTCTGCCATGTAAGCAAGAGATCCCGGGTTCGAGTCCCGGTGGGGGCACACATTTTCAGCTGTCCACATCGAGGTATATCAACAACACCTGTCGGCAGCTGAGGGTTTCAGTTAGTCATCATTTACTAATGCATAATGTTTGAATACAATATATGTTCCAAAATCCTGCTGCATATCAACGTTAATGATATGGGCCTATAATTTAGTGGATTACTCCTAATACCTTTCTTGAATATTGGTGTGACCTATGCAACTTTCCAGTCTTTGGGTACGGTTCTTTCGTCGGTCTAACGGATGTATATGATTGTTAAGTATGGAGCTATTGGATCAGCGTATTCTGAATTGGTATACAGACTGGACCGGAAGACTTGCTTTTGTTAAGTGATTTACAAGGGATAGGCAAAATAATGTGAACAGTGGTTGTAATGGAATGGTGGTGTCTGGCGGTTAAAAACGCAGGTAAGGCATGTGTCGCGCTGGACTGTACGTGTTCAGTACGGACTAGGCATCAGTGCAGGTTGTTGCGAGTTGTGCATACTTCGTATTTGCATTCAGAGGCCAAGGTCGGTCGACGTACAATGAAAGACCTAACAGAGTTCCAAAGAGGGCAGATTGTGGGGGCCCTATTAGATGGAGCATCAGTAACGAAGACAGCCAACTTATTGAATGTTTCGAGAGCAACTGTTTCAACAGTCATGACAGTCTACACAAAACATGGAAGGACGTCATTGTGCAAACGTAGTAGTGGCGCAAATCAAAGTTAAACGACTGAGATCGTCGTACGCTAACACGAATTGTGACAAAACAACATAAAACTACGGCGGCTAAAGTGACTGCAGAGCTCAATAGCCATCTTCGAGACCTCGTATCTATCGAATCTGTCCGCCGAGGACTCAGAAGGCGAATATTCATGGACGAGCTGCTACCCCGAAACCATTAGTGACGACAATAAACATACAGAAATGTAAACATGGTGTCAGGAGTACAAATCCTCGACGGCCGATCAACACGTCATATGGTCCGACGAATCAACGGTTTCGTTATTTCCAACATCGAGCCGGTTTTACATTGAGAGAACGTCAAAAGAAGCCTACAACCATCACGACTGCTTGATCCCACTGGTATCGTATAGAGTTGGAAGTGTGATGGCTTGGGCAGCCATGTCATGGTATTCTGCTGGTCTCGTTATTACTCTCAAAGGAAGTGTTACAGCCAACGATAATGTGAACATTTTAGGTGATCAGGTGCACCCCATGATTGAAATGTTGTTCCCCAACAATGATTCCATACCACTTCGGGCGATAATGAATCCATTCACACAGCGAGGACAGTACAATCGTGGTACGAGGAGCATGCAAGTGAACTGCGCTGTCGTTCCTGGCCGGCACAGTCCCCGGACTCGAACATTATCAAACCCTTGTGGGCGGTATTGGAGCGGAGACTTCGGAGCAGATTTTCGCCTCCCTCGTCACTACAGGAATTAGAAGAGGTTCTCATCGAAGAGTGGCATAACATTCCACTGGAGACTGTACAATCATTATATGCCAGTATTCCAATTAGAGTCGTTGCTGTATTACGGGCAAATGAGGGTCCAGCTCCTTGTTAATAAACCATTCCTAAGTAAGGGTATACGTGTTCACATTATTATGCCTACCCCCTGTAAGTTGCTTCACTACTCCGAGGATATCTATTTCTACGTTACTCGTGTTTGCAGCGGTTGTTGATTCGAATTGCGGAATATTTTCTTCGTCTTCTTTGGTGAAGGAATTTCGGAAGGTTGTGTTTAGTAACTCTGCTTTGGCGGCACTTTGGCGGTAGTATTTCCGTAGCTATCACGCAGAGAAGGCATTGATTGTGTCTTTACGCCAGCACACTTCACATATGACCAGAATCTCTTTGGATTTTCTGTCAGGTTTTGAGACAAAGTTTCGTTGTGGAAACTAATATAAGCATCTCACATTGACGTCCACGCTAAATTTCGAGCTTCTGTAAAAGTTCACCAATCTTGGAGATTTTGCGTCCGTTTAAATTTGGCAAGTTTTTTTCGATGTTTCTGCTATAGCGTCCTGAGCCATCTTGTGTACCAAGGAGGATCAGATCGCTTGTTTGTTAATTTATTGGGTATAAATCTTTCAATTTTTGCCGATACTGTTTCTTTGAATTCAGCCTCATCCAGCCTACATTTACATTGTTAATTTTGAAGGAGTGGAGATTATCTCTCAGGAGGGTGTCAAGTGAATTTTTATCTGTTTTTTTTTCAATAGATATATTTTTCGTTAATTTTTGGAGGATTTGGGGGTTACAATATTTAATCTCTCTACGACATCCGCTCCGATAGCTGAGTGGTCAGCGTGACCGAGTGCTGTCATACAGGCCCGGGGTCGATTTCCGGCAGGGTCGGAGATTTTCTCCTCTGGGACTGGGTGTTGTGTTGTCTTCATCTTCATTTCATCACCAGCCGGCACGCAGGTCGCCCAGTTGCGTCGAATGTAATGAGACCTGCACCAAGGCGGCCGGACCTGTCCCGCAAAGGGCCTTCCGGCCAATGACGCCAAACGCTCATTTCCATTTCCATCTCGCTACTACGACCCTGTGTATCTGTTTTGATGCTTGTTATTAGCTCAGGTTTATTTGTTGCTAAGAGGTCAAGTGTGTTTTCACAGCCTTTTACTATTCGCATGGACTCATGAACTAACTGCTGGAAATCATTCTCACGGAATGAATTTAGCACAATTTTGGATGATGTTTTATGCGTACCTGCGGATTTAAACATGTATTTTCACCAACATATCGAGGGTAAATTAAAGTCGCCACCAACTATAATTGTATGACCCGGCTACATGTCTGAAATTAAACTAAAGTTTTCTTTGAACCTTTCAGCAATTGCATTATCTGAATTGGGAGATCGGTAAAAAGATCGAATTACTTTTTTTAATCTGGTTGCCAAGAACGACCTTTGACCATACTTACTCACAGGAACTATCTACTTCAATTTCGCGAGATGATAAATTATTTCTAACTGCAACAATCACGCCACCGCCAATTGTGTTTAGCCTATCCTTTCGGAACAAAGTTAGGTTCTTCGCAAAAATTTCGGCTGAACTTCTAGTAAGCTTTGAGCATCAGTGCTTTCTATTAGCGCTTGGAGCTCTGGTACTTCCCCAACACAGCTACGACAATTTATAACCGTTATACCAATGGTTCCTGTGTCTACGTCCTTCCTGTGTTCAGTATGCACCCTTTGTGACTGAGGCCCTTTTTGTGTTTTTCCGAGACCAACCTAAAAAGCCACCCAGTCCACGCCACACACCCTCCGCCGTCCGTGTAGCCGCCTTCTGCGTGAGGTCGACTCCTGTCAGCGGAACCCGAAATCCAACCACCCTATGGTGCAAGTCTAGGGATCTGGAGCCTGCATGGTCGCAGAAGCGTCTGAGCCTCTGATTCAGACCCTCCACTCACCTCTGTACCAAAGGTCCACAATCGGTCCTGTCGTCTATGCTGCAAATGGTGTGCTGTGCTTTCATCTCACAATCAAGACTGGCAGCCCTTACTTCCGTTTGCCGCTCGAAACCAGAGAGAATTCCTTCCAATCCAAAGTGACACGCATCATTGGTACCGACGTGAGCCACCACCTGCAGTTAGCTGCACCCTGTGGTCTTCATGGAATCCAGAAGGACCGTTACACGTCTGGAACAACTCCAAACGATATGCACACGGAGTGCACACCCCTGATTAGGAACTTCTAATATGTAACAAAATCGGTTTACTTTCCGACACAGACATAAACGCGAGAAGTGTGTCTATTAGATATTTAATTAACACGCAGAAACTCAAGAAACTAAACTATCAAAGCACACTGATGAAATTATACGTTTCTTTCCTGGTTATTGTTGTTGTGGTCTTCAGTCCTGGGACTGGTTTGATGCAGCTCTCCATGCTACTCTATCCTGTGCAAGCTTCTTCATCTCCCAGTACTTACTGCAACCTACATCCTTCTGAATCCCTCTACGCTGACCTCCAATGCTAAATTTGTGATCCCCTGATGCCTCAGAACATGTCCTACCAACCGGTCCCTTCTTCTTGTCAAGTTGTGCCACAAACTCCTCTTCTCCCCAATTCTGTTCAACACCTCCTCATTAGTTATGTGATCTACCCATCTAATCTTCAGCATTCTTCTGTAGCACCACATTTCGAAAGCTACTATTATCTTCTTGTCCAAACTATTTATCGTCCATGTTTCACTTCCATACATGGCTACACTCCATACAAATACTTTGAAAAACGACGTCCGGACACTTAAATCTATACTCGATGT
Source organism: Schistocerca gregaria (assembly GCF_023897955.1). Taxonomy (NCBI): domain Eukaryota; kingdom Metazoa; phylum Arthropoda; class Insecta; order Orthoptera; family Acrididae; genus Schistocerca; species Schistocerca gregaria. The sequence goes on along the minus strand of NC_064921.1, from coordinate 687,862,296 downwards.
TAATATTTTGCTCCCCAAATAGCAAAACTCCTTTACTACTTTAAGTGTCTCATTTCCTAATCTACTTTCCTCAGCATCACACGACTTAATTCGACTACATTCCATTATCCTTGTTTTGCTTTTGTTGATGTTCATCTTATATCCTCCTTTCAAGACACTGTCCATTCCGTTCAACTGCTCTTCCAAGTCCTTTGCTGTCTCTGACAGAATTACAATGTCATCGGCGAACCTCAAAGTTTTTATTTCTTCTCCATGGATTTTAATACCTACTCCGAATTTTTCTTTTGTTTCATTGACTGCTTGCTCAATATACAGACTGAATAACATCGGGGCCGCCCGTGGTGGCCGAGTGGTTCTAGGCGCTTCAGTCCGGAACCTCGCGTCTACTACGGTCGCAGGTTCGAATCCTGCCTCGAGCATGGATGAGTGTGATGTTTTTAATTTAGTTAGGTTTAAGTAGTTCTAAGTTCTGGGTGACTGATGACCTCAGATTTTGAGTCCCATAGTGCTCAGAGCCATTTGAGCCATTTTTTTAATAACATCGGGGAGAGGCTACAACCCTGTCTCACTCCCTTCCCAACCACTGCTTCCCTTTCGTGTCTCTCGATTCTTATAACTGCCATCTGGTTTCTGTACAAATAGTAAATAGCCTTTCGCTCCCTGTATTTTACCCCTGCCACCTATAGAATTTGAAAGAGAGTGTTCCAGTCAACATTGTCAAAACCTTTCTCTAAGTCTACAAATGCTAGAAACGTAGGTTTGCCTTTCCTTAATCTTCCTTCTAAGATAAGTCGTAAGGTCAGCATTGCCTCTCGTGTTCCAATATTTCTACGGAATTCAAACTGATGTTCCCCGAGGTCGGCTTCTACCAGTTTTTCTATTCGTCTGTAAAGAATTTGCGTTAGTATTTTGCAGCTTGTACTTATTAAACTGATAGTTCGGTAATTTTCACATCTGTCAACACCTGCTTTCTTTGGGATTGGAATTATTGTATTTTGAGGATATATCTTCTGTCTCATACATCCTGCTCACCAGATGGTAGAGTTTTGTCAGGACTGGCTCTCCCAAGGCCGACTGTAGTTCTAATGGAATGTTGTCTACTCCCTGGGCCTTGTTTCGACTAAGGTCTTTCAGTACTCTGTCAAACTCTTCACGCAGTATCTTATCTCCCCTTTTCATCTTCATCTACATCCTCTTTCATTTCCATAATATTGTCCTCAAGTACATCGCCCTTGTATAGACCCTCTATGTACTCCTTCCACTTTTCTGCTTTCCCTTCTTTGCTTAGAACTGGGCTTCGATCTGAGCTCTTGATATTCATACAAGTGGCTCTCTTTTCTCCAAAGGTCTCTTTAATTTTCTTGTAGGCAGTATCTATCTTGCCCCTAGTGAGATAAGCCTCTACATACTTACATTTGTCCTCTAGCCATCCCTGCTTAGCCATTTTGCACTTCCTGTCGATCTCATTTTTGAGGGGTTTGTATTCCTTTTTGCCTGCTTCACTTACTGCATTTTTATATTTTCTCCTTTCGTCAGTTAATTTCAATATTTCTTCTGTTACCCAAGGATTTCTACCAGCCCTTGTCTTTTTACCTACTTGATCCTCGGCTGCCTTCACTACTTCATCCCTCAGAGCTACCCATTCTTCTTCTACTGTATTTCTTTCCACCATTCCTGTCAATTGTCCCCTTTTGCTCTCCCTGAAACTCTGTACAACCTCTGGTTTAGTCAGTTTATCCAGGTCCCATCTCCTTAAATTCCCTCCTTTTTGCAGTTTCTTCAGTTTTAATCTACAGTTCATAACCAATAGATTGTGATCAGAGTCCACATCTGCCCCTGGAAATGTCTTCCAATTTAAAAGCTGATTCCTAATACTCTGTCTTACCATTATATAATCTATCTGATACATTCTAGTACCTCCAGGATTCTTCGATGTATGCAATCATTCCTGGTTAGGAACTTGTAAAAGTCACAAAATCTGTTGCTTCCCTATTGCTGTTCCTATCTCGGCTGGCTTCTGCTGCCTGACTGCCTGAGGCCAGTGGCAGACTTTGGTGTACTGACAGCGTACTAGGAAAATGTAATCTACAAAAGAGACTGCTTACAAATCACTTACAGGTCGCATTGTAGAATACTGCTAAAGTGTGCTGGACAAAAGGCAAATAGTACTAACAGGGAATGTTGAACGTATACAAAGAAGGGCGGCACAAATAGTCAGATTTTTTTTTTGTACTGTCACGGAAATGAAAAACCTGAGTTGGCACACGCTTAGAGTACAGAATGGTTTAATTAAACTCCCGCTACTTGAGCCAGTGCAGGCGGAAAACTATTAACGATACGGGTATCAAACTTAGTAGGAATGATGTTTAGACTGCAGGATTTGCATTATCAGTAGTGTTAGTGTGATGACTTGTAAGACTACGGTACTGGTACGCTGACGTAGGGTTGGAAACAAGCATCACCGCGCATTACAGTTGGAGACAGTCAACATGGGTGTAGACAAAGCGAGCACGGCTTTACTCTTAAAGCTGTTTTATCTAAACAAATGCAGAGATGCTGCCGTTCCTTGCGAGTACGGACACATTATTTTTTTTTAGGAATGAAGAGAGGTCCTTTTTCCGGTCGGGACTAAAGAACATGATTCGGAAGTTCGAATTATCTGGCGACTTGGGAATTGCTCATGGGAGAGGCCGACGGCCAATTGGAAGACGTTACTGTTACCACGGCTGAGAATGCTGAATGCAGTGTGTAATCTCCAAGCAGTGCATCAGCAGTGTCACGACAGCTGAAAATTCCATGGTCCACCATTCGAAAAGTGTTGCGAACAATTGTGAAATGATATCTCTAGTGCGGTTCCTGGGTATTGTGGATGCAGATGGTCTTCACTCTGAACAACATTCGTAACCTGGAATGTAAACATGGTATGCAATTTAGAAATGTTACCCTCTCGCGTGGAAATTAAAATGTGTTTATTTCAGTTGTTTGATTGTCATTTCTCTTCCGTATGTCTTACAAATACTTCCACAAAGTTTCACTGTCCTATGATTACTTGTTTTACGTGGAGCCCTCCCAAGTAATGAAAGTTTAATTACAACCGCCCTGTGTACATCAACTATAGCGCGAAAGCCTACTCGCAAAGCTTCAAGAATCCGTAGGTTATTAAGAGGAGGGTCTGGAGATATTCTTCGTTCCCCTGCGTATCGTTCCTACAGGGACAGTGACTACTTAGAGCAGGCAGAGTTATTTAAGAAGTCATTCTTACCGCGCACCGTACGCGACTGGAACGGGAAGAAAACCCAACTTGCGGTATCATGGTGAGTGCCCTCTTCCATGCACTGCACACTGCTTTGATCTTTGCACAGCAAGTATATTGACGTATAACGGAATATCCTTCATCGATTTTGAACTGGGAATAGTCTCATTAAGCACTATTACCTACTGCATCTGTGACGTGACACTGATAAAAGTTTCAGCTGTTTACTCTTTGGAAACAGTCTTGTTATTTGTAGCCAATATCGTTCAGTTCACTCATTTCGACCTGTCTAAAAGTGCCTTCGAAACAAAGGAATTTCTTCATGTATTTTTCGCGCAAGGAAACATACCGGAAACAGCAACTTTCTGTCAAACTTAAGGTAAGTCAGTAAGCGTTTTTAAATGCTAACAGTCACACGTATTGAGTTGCATGTGAGGAATTCGCGTTTGCTTTTCATGACAATTTTCCTTGATCGTACGGTTCGAATGGCGACAACAATTAATGTTATCCGTTAGATCTCCATCTGACAGAAGCACACGAAGAATAGGAATTACGAGAAAAGGCGTCCCCACAAATTTGTCTTAGAGGGCGTCGACATTCCAAAATTGTCATTTTTTGTGTAAAAGGGTCTGTGAGTTTGAATACGTGTCATACCCCAAGAACTACATTTTGCAAGAGATAGGCCAACACAAGACATGTTATATTACAAAGCCGGCTGCGGTGGCCGTGCGGTTCTAGGCGCTACAGTCCGGAATCGCGGGACTGCTACGGTCGCAGGTTCGAATCCTGCCTCGGGCATGGATGTGTGTGATGTCCTTAGGTTAGTTAGGTTTAAGTAGTTCTAAGTTCTAGGGGACTGATGACCTAAGATGTTAAGTCCCATAGTGCTCAGAGCCATTTGAACCATATATTCCAAAGGACACATAGTTACCATCTTAATGTTATTTGTGTGTATATTACTACGATGACTAAGAAGTACGCTTGATGTCATTAGTAGGACATCTTTTTATGTTATTGCTAGGATTACTGATGTCAAATTTTTTTTATCTTAATGTTTTAAATCAACGCCCAATAAGAATTCATAAAAATGAACAAATTAGGGAACGAAAGTACCATTCACGAAGGACATTTTTATTTAAATATCGATAATGTTGCGCTAACATTGAACTGTCATTAACTAGTATTTCTCAGACCTGAAGAATCAGTAAACTTTGAAAACGCTTATGTGTGTTTCAGAAATATTTTAACAAACTTTGGGTGTTTCATTTTTTACACCAAAATAGCAATAAAATGCACATAAACAAAAGATAAACGTATAAATGCTTCATTTTTGAGTTGTTATGAGTTTTTCAGACCATTACATTCAAGGTAGTCTCCAACCAACAACTAAAATTTATTCTGTTAGATAATCAATCGATAGTAACGGTTAAAGTCAATCTGTTGATGTCCTTAGTGTATCCTCGTTGGTGATTTGTTGCTACGGACACATATTTATGTTTGAGATTTGTGGTCGTTTGGGATATATTTGTCTTGGACGTCTCATATGTATGAGACAGTAGTACTGAAGTACATGGTAGAAATATCCATCCTTCGCAGCTGTTTATCATAGCACTGCTGAGACAGTACTCACAGCGTGACAGACTAAGGAGTACCGGAAGGGTAATTAATCTGTCTGTATCATCTACATCTACATTTACATCTATGTTCTACGAACCACTGTGAAATGCATGGCAGAGGGTATGTAGGAGTTATTTGTTTTTGTTTTTTTTTTTTTTTTTTTTTTTTTTTTTTTTTTGCGTTCCATTCACGTATGGAGCGCAGGAAGAATGATTGTTTAAATGTCTCTGTGCTGACTGTAATTAAGCTAATCTTTCGTCACGATCTCTAAGTGAGCGATACGTAGGGGGCTGTAATATGTTGCTAGAGTCATCATTTAAAGCCGCTTATTGAAAATACGTTAGCAGACTTTCTCGTGACAGTTTCCGTCTATTTCAAGAGCATTCCAGTTCAGTTCTTTCATAATCTTTGTGACACTTTCTCACTGGTCAAACAAACCCGTGACTATTCGTGCTGACCGGCCGAAGTGGCCGTGCGGTTTTAGGCGCTGCAGTCTGGAACCGCGAGACCGCTACGGTCTCATGTTCGCACCTTCCTCGGGCATGAATGTGTGTGATGTCCTTAAGTTAGTTAGGTTTAAGTAGTTATAAGTTCTAGGGGACTAATGACCTCAGACGTTGATTCCCATAGCGTTCAGAGCCATTTGAACTATTCGTGCTGCTTTTCTCGGTATACGTTCAAAATCCCCTGCTGGTCTCATTTGATATGGGTCCCACACATTGGAGGAAGGTTTCAGGATGTGTCGGACGAGTGATTTGTAAGGAAACTCCTTCGTAGACTGATTACATGTCTCTGGTATTCTACCAATAACCCGATCCGACTGAGGCTATTTGATAGTGCCATTTCATGCCCCTAGAAAGCGTTACATCCAGGTATTTGTATGAGTTTGTAGATTACAACTGTGACTCACTGATATTATTATATGCATAGGTTACTATGAAACTTGCTAGCAGATTAAAACTGTGTGCCGGACCGAGACTCGAACTCGGGACCTTTGCCTTTCGCCGACAAGTGCTCTACTAACTGAGCTACCCAAGCACGACTGAACGCGCAGTCCTCACAGCTTTACTTCTGCCAGTACCTCCTCTCCTACCTTCCAAACTGCAGGTTCGCAGGAGAGCTTCTGTAAAGTTAGGAAGGTAGGAGACTAGGTTCTGGCAGAAGTAAAGCTATGAGGACGGGTCCGTGAGTCGTGCTTGGGTAGCTCAGTTGGTAGAGTACTTGTCCGCGAAGGTCCCGAGTTCGAGTCTCGGTCCGCCACACAGTTTTAATCTGCCAGGAAGTTTCATGTCAGTGCACACTCCGCTGCAGAGTGAAAATATCATTCTGCATAGGTTACTATGTTTTATTCGCTTTACGAAGGTTGCATTTATGAACTTTTAAAGCGTCTTTTTACGACTTTGAAATCTCATCAAGGTCTGACTGAATATTTGTACAGCTTCGTTCAGACGGTGCTTTATTATAGATAACTGCAACGTCTGCTAAAAGTCTGAGTTTACTATTAATAATGTCCATAAGATCATTAATACTAAACATTGACAGCAAGGGACCCAACACACTTCCCTGGACTACACCCGAAGTTACTTTTACACCTGTTAATGATTCTCCATCAAAGATTACATCTGCGTCCTCCCTACCAAGGAATCATCAACCAGTCACAAATTTCGCCTGATATTTTTGATAATAAGCGTAGTTATGTATTGAGTCAAATGCTTTTCGGAAATCGAGAAATACTGCATCTGCCTGACTGCATTGATCCGTGGCTTTCAGCCTTCTGTACTAGCAAGTTCTTTTTGCTACCATTCACCGACGATAGAGGAGGTTTTGCAAATGATTTCTTGCATAGATTTACAATTTTCTTTTTATACCATCAGTCTTGTTTACAGGTAAAGACACATTTTGTAGAGAAGGAATAGCAAATTTCACAGCAATTATTGCGACCATATAAAAATCCTTATGATACAGTACAGACTACGCCCCAGCAGGATTTCAAGATTAATATTTTGGCTAGAATTGTAGGCGATTATCTGAAATGTACAAAGGTAATAATTACGTTTTAATCATCATCTCAATAAAAAAAATTAGACTGTAGTCATGAAGCTGGGTGAAAGTCTTTCTCTACACATAATTTTTCACGTTTTTCCCAATGATGGATGATGAGCTGGTGGAGACTTTATTTGTAGATGTCTGCATTTTGGCTCTCTATGGGACGTTTGAAACTATATTCCATCCAAACAGGCTCGGGACGGCCCGGCGGTACTGACCGGCCTCCATGTCATTCCCAGCTCCTAGGCGTCACTGGAGGCGGATAGTGAGCGGCATGTGGTCAGCACACTGCTCCCCTGGCCGTGGTCAGTTTTCGTGACCGGAGACGCTACTTTTCAGTCAAGTAGCTCCTCAGTTGGCCTCACAAGGGCTGAGTGCACCCCGCTTGCCAACAACGCTTGGCAAAACGGACGGTCACTTATCCAAATTCTAGCCCAGCCCGACAGCGCTTAACTTCGGTGATCTAACGGGAACCGTTGTTAACACTGCGTAAAGGCCGTCGGCCGTAACGAAACGTTCTACCTCGAAAGTCGTCTCGTCATCAGCCTGCAAATGCCTGCCACAGGTTGGTTGTTTTGGTGGAAGAGACCAGATAGCGAGGTCATCGGTCTCACTGGATTAGGGAATGATGGGGAAGGAAGTCGGCCGTGCCCTTTCACAGGAACCATCCGGGCATTTGCCTTAAGCGATTAAGGGAAATCACGGGAAACCTAAATCAGGATGGCTGGATTGAACCTTCGCCCTCCCAAATGCGATTTGAGTGTTCTAACCACTGCGCCACCTCACTCGGTACCTGCCACACAAAGGTTTACTTAGCCTCCTGTAAACAAGTTCTTTCCCCTGAGGGGACTAAAAACTCTTTTGTGAGTACGTGCGTGGAGACTGTTGTGCCCCAAGCTGTTATAGTACTTCTTGATTTCCTATACTGCAATTTTACTGTCTGACTACATCTTTTCTCGCACTTACTTTCTAGGACTGTTAAGCTGCTGAGAACCTAGCTTTCTAGCAGGGCGTCGAGTATGGTTGCTCCCGTTTTGTTCCTTCTGTACACTGCATATTTCGGTTAATTTATGTCCAGTTCTCACATACTGGCTTGATCTCTACCTTTTCACGGTGTTTCTTAGAATGTGCATGACGTGCGGGAAACGTTGCTCAATATACAGCAAGTTAGCTAGACCATACGGGACGTCGGTAGGTACCTGTTTGGTGTTAGCCCCCTGACCACACACGGATCGCAGTATTGATGCCCGAACTATCTCCTTCCCCTGCATCCCGAGAAGTAGGTGCATGTCCATTTGGGGCCACTGGGACTCCAGGCACCGGCCATCTTGTCAAGTGGCCTTCGCTCTGGCTGGATGCATCCGTTGGAAGAGCCTTTGTTCAGAGTAGGTGGCACCATGGTGGTTATTTGGCGTCATGGCACGAGTTATCAGTCAGTTGTAGGGGGGCCCAGGCTGTCTCTTCAGACATACTGCCGATGGATACTACCCTAGGAAATTTCTTTCATTGGCTACGTCACGGGAAGAAAACAAAACGAAACAACTTGTAGTTATTCCTCTCAGCTCATGGTTTCCACCTAAGCCAATGGAGTGTCCTCTCTCCTGCTAAACCAATTATTTTTGCGAAGAATGTTGGAAACGCATTCTCTCTTCCCTTGGCAAATTTCGGAGCGGCCCCACCTTAATTGGGACAGCAAATCCTATCCATTCCCGGGCGTTGCTTTCTTATAAACAACAAAGTGGTGTATCTGTTTTAATCACACCCCGTAAGATCCTCAACATGGTACAGGGTGCAGATAAACAAAGAAGCGAACACTTGGAGAGATGAGGAATCCACTTCATATGTAGTGCAGGTCGAGACCTGCCAGACAGCAAGGTACACACTGGCGCATTCATCCTCGCGTATGTTACCCCTGCAATGTGAAGCTGTGTTGTCCACCCCCAAACACGGTGTTTACTTTGGGCATATGTCTTCCATACGAGCCGATCTGTGAAGAATGTGTCCAGCTACGTAATGAAAATTCAGCTTGTGCCCTACCACCTGATTATGTCAACTGCGGGGACGACCGCTTTCCCTGATTCCTAAAGTGTGCTAACCTACTTAGGGAACGAAAAGTCCAGGAATTGGTCACAGGTCACTTCTCTTATTCTTTTAGTTCAGAAAAATATAATCAGCAGAACTTGGTGTGTTTGCTCCTTCAACTTCGATATCCGACAGTCGCGCAAACAATCTGGACCATGGGTCCTACGGCACTCTTTAGGAAGCACTGATTGCACCTGCTGGGAGCAGCAGCGTCGTCCTCTGGTGCCTATCAGTGGCAGGGTTCCCTGTTGGGGACTCTCTCCCCGAAAATCCATGGGTCAGATAACCGACGCAAGCCTCACAGGGATCTCGACTGCTAAAAGATGTGCAGGAGAAGAAGAAGAAAACTAGGGAGGAAGCTACTCCAGTGCCAGATCACCCCACATTTTCAGACTGTGAAGTAATGCTCGTTGATGTTGTTCCACCCCCCTCGTGATAGCAGTTGTGAGGCATGACCTGTCCTGGCCCCTTCACGTGTGACCAAGGCACTTTCAGTGTGATGTTCCAGAAGAACTGCAGTGGATATTATTGTTACCTACCAGAACAATGACTTCAAATTTATCATCTTGTTCTGCAATCTTTGTTCAAGAAACACACTTCACTGATGACCATTCCTTGTCACCTCCCAATCGACCGTTAACACATTGGGCACTTTGAAGAGCCAAGTTACAGTTGTATACCTGTCATGTCACCTTCGCCCCAACTCTGTCAGACTGAATCGACGAGCTTGTCAGAGATGTCTCCGAAACGATCACCCATGCTGTTCGAACTGCTAATCCCCTTTCTTCAGGTCCCCTTCGCCACGGAGCAATGCCATGGCGGACCAAACTCATTGCAGTAACTATTCAGGATCGTTGAAGGTCCCCGAAACATATCAAGTGACATCCTTTACAGAGCAGCTTTTCACTAAAGATCGGTGTCTAACTAAACACAGTAAGGAATTCTGGGAACAATGTGTCTCCTCCTTGGGAGCACATGCCACTTCGTCCCAAATGTAGGCCGCCAGAGATCAACAACTGTTTGGAGTCTCTTCATGAGGATATTTGTACCTATTTATCGGTCTATCTCAACTCATTTTGACCCTCTTTGCGACAGCTTTGGCGTCCTGTTCTTACCTGGCTACCTTTTGAACGTATAAATAACAAGCTGAAGACATATCACTATCCTTCACCCCCGTCATGCCAAATTATACAGTGAACTTTTTACAGACTGAGAACTGCTTCAGGCTCGTGACTTCGCACACGATGTGACTCCAGGTCCTGATTCGATTTATAATTAGATGATCCGACATTTGATTGTTACTCAACGACTCAATCTACTCAGGCTCTCCAACCATATTTGGAGAGAAATTGTTTTTCCTTCGCAATGGCGAGATAGTATACTCATCCTACTCCTTAAACCCGGAAAAATCGCAACGTTCATCGACAGCTACTGACCGATCACCTTCGTAACCATGCTAGGTTCTCGAATCAGGTCCAAGCCTTTTGTCTCCAATCCGTTTGGTTCTGGGACGGACAATCCACAGACGACCATCTGGTTAGCTTGGAAACAACAGTCATGACAGGCTTTTTCTATAGGTCAACATCTCACTGTAGTTTTTTTTACCTATGTAAGGGATATGGCACCACTTGGCGCAGTCATGTTTAACTGCTTTCTTGCTTACACCTCTTGGGATGCAGATCGAGCTACTCTCCTCCTTATTTATGGTACCCTGCTCTTATCCCTATTGACCTGTCGTTGCAAGGTTTATGGCTCACTGTCTTTTTGAGCTTTGAAACTGTTGGAGCCAGTCCATCATCGTGGCGTAAGACTGGCCACTGAGACCTTCCAGGCTACTCCCGCAGACAGTGTCCTTACCCAAATGGGTATCTTCCCACTTCAGTTTGTAACCTCCCCCTCACTTATCGACCTTAATGACAGTGAAAAATCAAACCGCGTGTGCCCAATGGAAATTTGGGAAAAGCAATCGTCACCGAAGTTAATCTGTCGGTAAAGAGGGAGGAAAGGGTTACATCTAAATGAAAGGAAAAATGCAAATGAAACTGGAGGAAATTAATTTTGAAAAGGGGTAAAGTTAATAAAGAAAGTAAATGTGCGGCCGTTACGTTAACTATTAACTAGCGGTAATTAGATATTCGAGATTTGGGGGAAATTACGGTCGCCAGTCCTATGTACAGTTACTATAGGAACTGAAAAAGAAAGGTTATTACACATATAATTAGCACTACAAGCGTGGCAACTGAAGGTTCACACGTGTAGTGTGAAAACTGAAAGTTTGTCAGAAATAATAAATTTCGCTACACTCTGACTTAATTTAGCAAAAGAATTAATAAAACCGGAAAACTGAAAGTTAATTTAGTTGTTGTTGTTGTTGTTGTTGTTGTGGTCTTCAGTCCTGGGACTGGTTTGATGCAGCTCTCCATGCTAATCTGTCCTGTGCAAGCTTCTTCATCTCCCAGTACCTACAGCAACCTACATCCTTCTGAATCTGCTTAGTGTATTCATCTCTTGGTCTCCCTCCGCGAATTTTACCCTCCACGCTGCCCTCCAATGCTAAATTTGTGATCGCTTGATGCCTCAAAACATGTCATACCAACCGATCCCTTCTTCTTGTCAAGTTGTGCCACAAACTTCTCTTCTCCCCTATCGTATTCAATACCTCCTCATTAGTTACGTGATCTATCCACCTTATATTCAGCATTCTTCTGTAGCACCACATTTCGAAAGCTTCTATTCTCTTCTTGTCCAAACTAGTTATCGTCCATGTTTCACTTCCATACACGGCTACACTCCAAACAAATACTTTCAGAAATGACTTCCTGACACTTAAATCTATATTCGATGTTAACAAATTTCTCTTCTTCAGAAACGCTTTCCTTGCCATTGCCAGTCTAAATTTTATATCCTCTCTACATCGACCATCATCAGTTATTTTACTTCCTAAATAGCAAAACTCCTTTACTCTTTTAAGTGTCTCATTTCCTAATCTAATTCCCTCAGCATCACCCGATTTCATTTGACTACATTCCATTATCTTCGTTTTGCTTTTGTTGATGTTCATCTTATATCCTCCTTTCAAGACACTGTCCATTCCGTTCAACTGCTCTTCCAGGTCCTTTGCTGTCTCTGACAAAATTACAATGTCATCGGCGTACCTCAAAGTTTTTACTTCTTCTCCATGAATTTTAATACCTGCTCCGAATTTTTCTTTTGTTTCCTTTACTGCTTGCCCAATATACAGAATGAATAACATCGGGGAGAGGCTACAACCATGTCTCACTCCTTTCCCAACCACTGCTTCCCTTTCATGCCCCTCGACTATTATGACTGCCATCTGGTTTCTGTACAAATTGGAAATAGCCTTTCGCTCCCTGTATTTTACCCCTGCCACCTTCAGAATTTGAAAGAGAGTATTCCAGTCAACATTCTCAAAACCTTTCTCCAAGCCTACAAATGCTAGAAACGTAGGTTTGTCTTTTCTTAATCTTTCTTCTAAGATAAGTCGTAAGGTCAGTATTGCCTCACGTTTTCCAACATTTCTACGGTATCCAAACTGATCCTCCCCGAGGTCCGCATCTACCAGTTTTTCCATTCGTCTGTAAAGAATTCGCGTTAGTATTTTGCAGCTGTGACTTATTAAACTGATAGATCGGTAATTTTCACATCTGTCAGCACTTGCTTTCTTTGGGATTGGAATTATTATATTCTTCTTGAAATCTGAGGGTATTTCGCCTCTCTCATACATCTTCCTCACCAGCTGGTAGAGTTTTGTCATGGCTGGCTCTCGCAAGGCCGTCAGTAGTTCTAATGGAATGTTGTCTACTCCCGGGGCCTCGTTTCGACTCAGGTCTTTCAGTGCTCTGTCAAACTCTTCACGCAGTATCTTATCTCCCATTTCGTCTTCATCTACATCCTCTTCCATTTCCATAATATTGTACTCAAGTACATCGCCCTTGTATAAACCCTCTATATACTCCTTCCACCTTTCTGCTTTCCCTTCTTTGCTTAGAACTGGGTTTCCATTTGAGCTCTTGATATTCATACACTTGGTTCTCTTCTCTCCAAAGGTCTCTTTAATTTTCCTGTAGGCAGTATCTATCTTACCCCTAGTGAGATAAGCCTCTACATCCTTACATTTGTCATCTAGCCATCCCTGGTTAGCCATTTTGCACTTCCTGTCAATCTCATTTTTGAGGGGTTTGTATTCCTTTTTGCCTGCTTCATTTATTGCGTTTTTATATTTTCTCCTTTCAACAATTAAATTCAATATTTCTTCTGTTACCCAAGGATTTCTACCAGCCCTCGTCTTTTTACCTACTTTATCCTCTGCTGCCTTCACTATTTCATCCCTCAGAGCTACCCATTCTTCATCTACTGTGCTTCTTTCCCCCATTCCTGTCAATTGTTCCCTTATGCTCTCCTTGAAACTCTGTACAACCTCTGGTTCTTTCAGCTTATCCAGATCCCATGTCCTTAAATTCCCACCTTTTTGCAGTTTCTTCAGTTTTAATCTACAGGTCATAACCAATAGATTGTGGTCAGAGTCCACATCTGCCCCTGGAAATGTCCTACAATTTAAAACCTGCTTCCTAAACCTCTGTCTTACCATTGTATAATCTATTTGATACCTTTTAGTATCTCCAAGATTCTTCCATGTATACAATCTTCTTTTGTGATTCTTGAACCAAGTGTTAGCTATGATTAAGTTATGCTCTGTGCAAAAATCTACCAGACGGCTTCCTCTTTCATTTCTTAGCCCCAATCCATATTTAGCCACTATGTTTACTTCTCTCCCTTTTCCTACTGACGAATTCCAGTCACCCATGACTATTAAATTTTCGTCTCCCTTCACTACCTGAATAACTTCTTTTATTTCATCATACATTTCATCAATTTCTTCATCACCTGCAGAGTTAGTTGGCATATAAACTTGTACTACTGCAGTAGGCATGGGCTTAACCCTGTATTCACCTGACCAAATGTCTTGTTCCTCCTGCCACCGAACTTCACTAATTCCCACTATATATAACTTCAACCTATCCATTTCCCTTTTTAAATTTTCTAACCTACCTGCCCGATTAAGGGATCTGACATTCCACGCTCCGATCCGTAGAACGTCAGTTTTCTTTCTCCTGATACCGACGTCCTCCTGAGTAGTCCCCGCCCGGAGATCCGAATGGGGGACTATTTTACCTCCAGAATATTTTACCCAAGAGGACGCCATCATCATTTAATCATAAAGTAAAGCTGCATGTCCTCGGGAAAAATTACGGCTGTAGTTTCCCCTTGCTTTCAGCCGTTGGCAGTACCAGCACAGCCATGCCGTTTTGGTTAATGTTGCAAGGCCAGATCAGGCAGTCATCCAGACTGTTGCTCCTGCAACTACTGAAAAGGCTGCTGCCCCTCTTCAGGAACCACATGTTTGTCTGGGCTCTCAACAGATACCCCTCCGTTGTGGTTGCACCTACGGTACGCCCATCCGTATCGCTGAGGCACGCAAGCCTCCCCACCAACGGCAAGGTCCATGGTTCATGGGACTGAAATTAATAGTGAGCTTTGTTTCTGAAGCACATCGAAATTCAGTCAAATACGGTTAGTCTTGGCATACCTCAACAATCATTCCAAAAGCTACTTGAATCCACGCAATTTAGAAATAAGAGATTTAACTTTGAACTTGAATTAAATGATTCTGAACAACTGACAATAGTAAAATTTAGTACGTACCTAGCTGAGCTGTAGTCACAGGTAAGCTACATATGGTAATCTAAGTATTGTAGCCAGCTATGAATAAGTTTAACTGAACTTTGAAATTAAAGCAGTGAAATGGAATAATATTACTTTAATGCTACCGTTTGAATTTCAACGACACTCGGGTTCATTCCGGAAAAGGAAGGGACTCTGCTTGATAATGCAATTGGGACAATGAGCAACAAATGTTCATGCTAAGTTGCTGTAGTTATAGTTACGAAAATGGAACAGTTTGAAAAGCTGAGGTCTGCCATACAGTTCTAATACTTTACGTGCTTCCAGTCTTCCTTGTTGGCTGATTGAACCTTTGAAGCCGTCGATCGAGGAGGTGGCGACAGTCACCCATTGTCGGCCGTCGCTGTTGCAGAAGCTGGATGTTGGCGCGCCTTCTTTTCGACACGGTCACCATGCGAAACGGGCTCTTGATGTGCGCCAGCTAATGCTTCCCGTCCGCGACACCGTGTCAGAAACGAACATAGAAAGTCGAGCGCAATTACATGCTGCCAAACCCCGAAAGCGCGGCAAATCGCGGGAGCGTCACACAACACACCTGCACCACTGCCCTCCTCCAGCCAGACTCCCTACTGCTCTCGCTCCACGCGGCCGAGTTCACACTACCAAAGATCCTAAACACTTTGGTTCTCCACACGACCTATCGATGTATTCGTTCGATAGCATAGTTTTCCCTAGGCCAGACCCAGCGTATAAATACAAATAATATTCACAAAACAAACCAATTATAAATCGACATAAATGCATACATATACAAATAGTAAAACAATTACAATATACAAAGACACAGAAATGTTATATCTTCAGGTAACAAAATAAGGAAAAAAATTTGCAGTGCAATAGATGGAAATAGGAGGATATGCATTTCCGGCGTTACAAGTTCATACGGCTCAAATTCTTGCTCATTAATGTGTTCGGCTTCCGATAATTTCCTAATCATTCAATTAATCAAACTATTTTTGCATATTAGATGCATCGTCCCCCTGATTCCTGTCCACGTGGAATTACCAGTTTGGATGTACCTCGAGGTCCTCTTCCGAGAATTCCCCAAAACATCGTTAGAATGTGCTCCCCTGCTTTTCCACAAACGTCTCTGGTTTGGTACTCAGACCACTAATTAGGACAGATCTGTTTCAAGGACTTAATGCTTCAGTCGCCTCCACGTCGCTGTTTGTTCCTCTCAGTTCTTCAGGGTATTGGGGTACTACCATCGTTTTCACGATGGCTCTAAAACCATATGCTTTTATATCTCTCGACAGTCGGGAATAACAATTGTTGTCGGGAACGTGTAGTGTTCCTCCAGCGGAGCCGATAGCCACTAATAGAGTCCTACGTTTTATTAAACAGATCTCCCGTCACTGCATTTTAATTTGTAGTGAATGAACAGTCTCTAGGTTATTGACTGATGCTACACTTGTTATCCTGTGGCACCTACTACGATACTACTGTGGTATATGCTTCTTATATTTATAACTTTCTCTCTGACCCTAGTCGTACGGCCTGCTTAGTTCTATTTTCAAGGTCCCATGTTATGTAGGAGCACTAGGGAATGAACTGGTGGACCATTCAGACTAGAGAAGCGATCTCTCGCCCAGCATTTGCCATAATGATCCCGGGAGTAGATTTACGGCTGGGCTGCAAATATGCTCTCACTCGGAGATGGAACAACATCTGGTGGGCTGCTGCACCCTATAATAAACTCCGCACCATCAGAGAGGCTACTTCTTCATAGCGCTCCTCCTCCCGCTCTTCCCGGAAGGAATGCACCATACTATGTCACCTTCACATTGCTCATACCAGATTAAGGCATAGTTTCCAGTAACGATCCACGTAGAATTCCCCCTACTGGCGTTCGGTAGTAGGATCCTGTGACAGTTTGCCCAATACGTGCACAAACTATTAGCCCCACACCATGGTAATTCCCCCCCCCCCCCCCCCCTACACTACAGAAAAAAGGAAGTCAGAATCATTTTGTACTTTCAACATTGCAGCCCAGTCACCGATCGTGATAATCTAATATATAAGAAACTATCAGCCAACTTCATTCAGGGCATGTCAGCAATAAGAAGTGTATCTACATCAACTGATAGGAACACCTACACACCTACTCGTCCATCTGTATACAGGATAACCGAGATTATTGCATTATGGCGTTTACATACTACAGTTTAGCTGTTTCATGTCCTATGTCATCTTTCATTAATAACGATGGGTACGTTATGCAGCATTCGTTGTGAAAGGGCCAATATATTCTAATAGTGTAAGTCGGGGTAGTGTGTTAGAACTTATATAAATCCATGCATATTTTGTTACATTTTAGTCATAACCTAGTGCAGAGGCTTTATGTTTAAGATTTTCAACCTTTCTATAACTTATTTGTTTTAAGATATAACTGCGTTGGTCTTTTATCTTTCACAGTCGTGGTCTGTTAGACATGCGCAGTGTTCCCCGTCATGTTGATTTGCAGCGCGTTATCTAGTCCTACTTAGTTTCACGTGAGCTCCCGATGCCCACCGCATGGCGTCTATAGAGACGAGGGGCGCGCCAGGGCTTAAGTCAAGTCTTGGTGTTGACTTAGTACTTATGAACCGCATTTTTAAAATGTGACTACGCCTGTTCAGGCTGTTTTAATTTTATTTCTAGACCATACCCTCTTAGACAAATTATAGATTCAGGTATATCTTCTGAAGAAGGCTCAGTTATTTGGACTGAAAGCTAGGTTAGGTTGGTTTCATTACCGCAGGCGAGGCTGATAGTTTCTTATATATTAGAATCATCTTGCCTGATGACGGTTGGGTCTTCGATTTTCCACGTGTTTTTACTGCTTGCTTTGCTCTTTTGCCTCAGGGCGTTAGTGATGCGCCCATAACTCGTCTATGCCGATTAGGCGTCTAAAGAAGTCTTCAGGATTGGTCTTACAAAGCTCCAAAATTTCCATCGCTATCTCGCTTCGGAGAGCTATTTGAATGGATGCGACCAGTAACGGAACTCAGGGGGCGGCGACCTTTGCCATGTTACAAATGTTGAAAACTCAAAATGAATAACTTTAACTTTTTCCACTGTCGCCTGTTGAGGTTTTGGTTAAGATGCAAGACTCACGGTAGGAACCGCGGTTTCAGATTCGCATCCAGTCTTCTAGATTTAGGTCTTCAGTACATTCCCTAAATTGGTTACGACGGCTACTTTAGAAATAACGCCGCCAATATCCTTGCTCTTCTTTGTCCAGTCTGAGCGTGTGCTGTGTCTGCAAATATCTCCTCATCATCAGAGCATTGAGTCCTAACCCAATTTTCATTCTTGTCAACAAATTTGAACAACAGAATGGGCTTATAGGGCACCGAAATGAGTTACTTTTGCTTCACGTGCTGCACCACTGTATGACAATTAGCAGAATCGTGTAGAATGTGGGGTTCTATGAGCAACAGAGGCGGGCGGGCAGAGGAAGTCAATCTAAACCGGCGATTGACAATTTTCACGCCAATGGAATAAAAGGAGTTTTATTGAGCGTCTTTTTTTATTTCATGCATTTTGGTGATTCATTACTTTCATGGAGCCTCACTGAAAGATGATTTAGTGATTTCCTTGATCGCTAATACTGTCAACGTAAGCACTTTATGTTGCAAACCGTAAAATGTTGTCGATGATTTTTGTTACTATCTTTTGAACGCACACTGTGATTCCAAACGTACTATATTTATCACTGCACGTGTTTCAGATATTAAAATGAAGTGGATGAAGCCGTATCCCTTTGAACAATGACTCCTTCAAACATCGCAATATTACCGTGCAACACATGGGTACTGTACAGGGTGTGCCACCTAAGCTGTTCACTCGTATTTCCGAAACCGTCTGAGTTGTCGTAATTCTGTTTTCAGCAGGGCGAGATGTGAGGAAGTCGTCACCAAGCGACGAGTAGCCTCTTTTCGTAGCTGCATTGGCAGTAACTTCGCTTTTCCAAATGGAAGTATTGTAAATTCTGCTGCTAGTACTGTAGTTCCAAAAGAGACAAACACAAGGGCGTTTACACCTCAAAATCCGAATACTAGTTTGGGAGTAATTACAATACTTCTAACTGAGGAATTATAATTTTGAACACGAAACCTATTACTGTGTTACGCAGAAATTCGTGACTTCAAACCCAAACAAGGAAATACATCACGTCGGATAAGGACGAAACAGTGTTTTGCACAGCCGCGGTATAGCTTTTATCCTGTCTGTCGTCCACGTGTGTCGAACGGCGGTTTGTATAAACAAAAGCATCTTTCACAAACAAGCTTACGGGCGAGCAGAAGGAATGAGAAGGAAGCAGCTTAGATATATGTACGAAGGTATAGTGATAGACAATATCCAACTCGCTGGAATACTATGCAGAGGACGAGCAAGTCTGCAATTAGCAGAGCGAACGAAATGGCCCTCCTGGAAACTGTTGCTTATAATCCAGATGTGAGCTCCAGAGAAACTCCAAATGCCTCTGGAATAAGTCAGCATACCGTTATACGCATTCTGCATGCAAACAGCTTCCATCCGTATCATATGTCACTTCACCAAGAGATTAATCAGAGGGATTGCAGGAGGCGCTTGGGGTTCTGTTGCTCGGCTCTAATGCGACGTCGCAACTGTAAGTACTTTTTTCAAAGAGTTTTCTCTATTGATGAAGCCACCTTTACAAGTCATGGAAAACTGGATATAAGAAATTTGTATTATCGGACCGCTGAGAATCCACATTATCTGAGGCAGTTTGGACATCAAAGGCGGCTGAGAGTGAATGTTTCATGCGGGACAAGATTGGTCCTTACTTTATTGAAGAAACCTTAAAGAGTAGCAAATATGCACAGCTTTTTTTACAAATATGCTGGCAGCTTTCTTAGAGAAAGAACCGCTTGAAATACGTAGATGTTCGTTAATCCAGCTCAACAACTACCCGGCTGTCACCTCTTGTCACCTCTTTCCTAGTCGTTGGATTGTATGTGAAGACGTTATCAGTTGCTCTGCACGTTCGCCTGATTGGACACTACTGGACTTTTTCTCTGGGTTAATATCAAAGGTAAGTGTATGCACATTTTTCGCCAACCCAAGAGAATCTAAAACATCACTTTGTTGCAGCAGGTACAATAACATCGAAGGAGTCTTTTCAGTCTATTCAGAACATGTACTGCAGCAGACGGTAAACGTTTCGAATACTTGATGGCATAAATAGAATTTTAATGAAGTATTTATTGACTACACTCTCTTGCTATTTCCTTTATGTTACTGTTGCTGGTGTAATTTTGCAAGTGTGTATCTTGACATTAAACTCAGGACTCGAAGTGAGACACCATGTTCTTAGCCTTGCATTTTGGTGTGTCGGTCTATCCACATGTAGCCTAGTGTGGTTGGTATCAGTCGTAAATAAAACGTTGCTCAACGACTCCGCTTTCGTAATTATACTGTCTTAGCCGTGCCAAGCTTCAGCTTACCACATACATGACGCGACAGTCCATAAAACGACACGAAATTATGCATAAGACAGCAACACACTCCACAGTTCGAGCCACGGAGTAAAACTTAGTTACTCTGGCTGGAAACTTATAATCTACATTGCGCTTAATGCTGGTACTTGGAAACCACAACACAGTGACATTCAATGAGGAAGAATGAGGGCACTTGCGTATTTGAATGTGTCAAATATTAAAGCATGCATGGAAACCTTACAGTAATACGTTGAAACACGGTAAACGAACATATTGTGCTTGGACAAAAAAAGAGAAAAAAAACATAGTGACAGGAACGTAAGTCATCACAGCAAAAATAGTATTAAGTGGGTTAAATTATCATTAACCGTAATTCAAACGAATAGCTGTCAGATTTTGGGTCTATTGTTGTCCAACTATTGTCCTGAGATTCCTGTGCTGGATCAGAATAACGAAGTGATTGACGGTTCAACAAGGAGGAATGAAATGTTGGTCCGCCGCTATGCGCAATCACAACTATGTGGTTTCATACTGAAACATCCGTACTTTGCCTGTTAGTATCCAGTTCCTTGCAGGATCTTAGTAGTCTACAACATTCCTTAGCAATTTCACAGTCAGCTTTATGCTTTCTTGTCGTCTTCAGTGCGAAGACTCGTTTGATGCTAGTATGTCCTGCGAAGCCTCTTCATTTCTGCGTAACTACGCAGTCTCCATCGTCGTACTGTAGTCAAGATTGGTTTCCCTCTACAATTTTTACCCTGGACAATTGCTAACATCACGAAATTGACTATTCCTTGATGCCTCAGGATCTGTTCCATCAAACGCTACCTTATTTTAACCAATTTGTGCCATATATTTCTTTTTTTCCCCAGTTACATTCAGTGCCTTCATATTTGTTATGCAATCAACCCAGGGGTTTTCAAACTGCATCGTGGTTCCCCGGGCCGTCGCGGCCTTACAGTGAGGAGTATCGAGGCGGTTTTACAAAAATAATAATTGCATTTACTCGCTTTCTGAGTAAAGGAACAACGTGTCGGCCAGCAGTGATATCTAGTAGGGCAGGAAAGTAAGTCTTATTGCTATAGCAGCGTGGTATATGACAATCGAATCGTACTTCGTGATTCATTTTTTATTTGGTAACAATCGGTTTTGAGGTTAATTTTGTCGAATGCAGGTCGTTTTCAATTGTTGCTTGTCTTCTGTGATTTGTGTTTCTCTGACGTCATGGACACATTTTCAGATGTTAAGTGCAAAAAATGAAATTTCGCATGTTTAAACCAGTTCCAGAGACACGAATAGACGGAAATGCTGGAAATATGACGAAAGATACTTGAATTTCCGTTTTATATGAACCACTGTTGAAAAAGAAGAACGACAACAGTCCGTTATTCTTTTCCTACTCCCACCTTCTGAAAGCATGCTTCGTAATTAAAGAAAATGACAGTTGCAGGAAAAATCATGATAGTTTGGTAAAAAACGACGAGAATACTTTTCCGACAAATTAAAACCACTGACAGAAAAAAGGCAACTTTACGAAACAAGCTATGATACCTACAAACGCTCTTCTTTCATCTTAAAAAGTTCCCTACCGTGTAGCAGAGAGGAAGAAACCTCACAACATAGCGGAAGACCTTATTTACCAGTTGCTCTCGACATGGTATCAATTATGATAGATGCGTCAGTTGTGAAGCAGTTGGCAAGTATGCCTTTGGCAGACAACATAGTATTATAGTCGTCGAACACTCAATAAAGCTGAGGTAGATAGTTAATTAAATGTTCCATAGATCATTTGAACGATTCTTTTACTGAAATGAGTGGAACGAGTCAGTCTGCATCATTAGTGTTCAATGATAAAAAATTTGTATTGCTGCATATTGAACTGCCCTCATCGACAGCTTTAACAATGGGTAGTAAAGGTAATTTTTCCTCCAGTACTGTAGGAATGGGCGCCACTGTTCTTAAACTGTGGTGATTTATTTATGACGAACTTCATTAGCGAAAATATGTAGTGTGGGGCGCAGTTAAAATACCTAGCTCCTTGAAGAGGTACCGTAGGTGAACACTACATATTATTCTTACTGCTCACTTTTGTACCTCAATAGTTTCTTTATGAGTGATGATGTAGCCCAGAAAATTATTCCATACGGCATTACTGTGTGGAAATACGCAAAATATGTCAGGAGGTTGATACGTTTGTTTCCAAGATTAGCAATTACACGAAGAGCAGAAGTAGCTGAGCTTAATAGTAGAGAAGATCAATAATATGCTTCTTCCGGTTCAAGTTTTCATAAATATGTTCACCCAAAAATTTGGAGAATTCTACCTTACTACTGACTCCTGCTCAACGTGCTACATCACTTGTCGATATGATTCTATTTGTTGTACAGAACTGAATGTTGTGCGTTTTTCCAAAATTTATGGAAACTATAGAGAGAATCACTTAATAATGCTTTGTAAAATATCATTTAGTAGGTCTTCTGTTGCTTTCTCTGTAATGGGATTTACACAAATAAAAAATAGTTTTGCATTATCTCGGTTCCGAGAGTTCCGGAACATGTACAGTCAGTTTGCAAAAGAGATCAACGTAAACATCACTTCCCCCCTTTTTATTGCTCATGAAAACCGCACACTGCAAATTGTAGCACCATCCAGGAGACCTTCAGAGGTGGTGGCCCAGTTTGCTGTACAGACCGTTACCTCTAATACCCAGTAGCACGTCCTCTTGCTCTGATGCATATCTGTATTCGTCATGGCACACTACCCACAAGTTCATCAAGGCATTGTTGGTCCAGATTGTCCCACTCCTCAACGTCGATTCGGCGTAGATCCTCAGAGTGGTTGGTGGGTCACTTCGTCCATAAACAGCCCTTTTCAATCTATCCCTGACATGTTCGATAGGGTTCATGTCTGGAGAACATGCTGGTCATTCTAGTCGAACGATGTCGTTATCCTGAAGGAAGTTAATCACAAGATGAGCACGATGGGGGCGCGAATTGTCGTCCATGAAGACGAATGCCTCACCAATATGCTGCCAATATGGTTGCACTATCGGTCGAAGGATGGCATTCACGTACCGTACAGTCGTTACGGCGCCTTCCATGACCACAGTGGCGTACGTCGGCCCCATATAATGCCACCCCAATACAGCAAGGAACCTCCACCTTGCCGCACTCGCTGGACAACGTGTCTAATGCGTTCACCCTTACCGGGGTGCCTCCAAACACGTCTCCGACGATTGTCTGGTTGAAGGCATATGCGACATTCACCGGTGAGGTGAATGCGATGCCAAATCCTGAGCGGTCCATCTGTACCGAGGTGCATGGTGTCGTGGTTGCAAAGATGGACCTCGCCGTGGATGTCGGGAGTAAAGTTGCTCATCATGCAGCCTTTTGCGCAGTTTGAGTCGTAACATGACGTCCTGTGGTTACACGAAAAGAATTATTCAACGTGGTGATGGTCATCCACTACAATAGTAACCCTTGAGCATGTCATCTACAGTTCCTGTCTCTCTGTATCTTCTCCATGTCCGAACAGCATATCTTTGGTTCACTCCAACACGCAGGACGCTTTCTTTGTTGAGAGCCCTTCCTGGCAGAAAGTAACAATGCGGACGCGATCGAACTGCGGTATTGACCGTCTAGGCATGACTGAACTACAGACAACACGAGCCGTGCACCTCCTTCCTGGTGGAATGACTGGAACTGATCGACTGTCGGACGCCCTCCATCTAATATTTGATGCTCATGCATGGCTATTTACATCTTTGGTGGTGGTGGTGGTGGGGGGGGGGGGGGGGGGGCTAGTGACAGCTCTGAACAGTCAAAGAGAGTGTGTGTGTGTTACAATATCCACAATCAACGTCTATCTTCAGGGGTTCTGGGTACTGCGGTGATGCAAAACTTTTTTTAATATGTGTATTTTAACATTGGTATCGTCTGCAAAAAGTACCAATTTTGCTTGTTGGATGGTAAATGGACGGTCATCCTCATATACAAGGAATAGGAGTGTATCCCAAACTGAATCCTTTGGGACTCCCTTTGTGATTATACCAGAGTCACGAAGGTTTCTACCTTTCCGATATTGTCTGAATTATTTAGCACAACCTTTTGCATTTTGTTTGTCAAGTGTTATTCAAACCAGCTATGTGTTAAGTTTTTCTAAGGGAGCATTATAAACTACATATTCGGAGGCGTTGGAGAGCACACAAAAAATACCAACAGGCGATTTTATTTTATTTATCGCTTATACTATTTGTTAAGTGAATGTATGAATAGCATTCTCAGTTGAGCAATCATTCTGGAATCCAAACTGTAATATTCTATGTAAACTGTTTCCACAAGTGTGCGGCTACTCTTGAGTACATTACTTTTTCGAATATTTTGAAAACGACGTCTGTAAGGAAATTGTACAACTAAGACTGTCTTGTCATATTTGTTATGAAGTACTTTAGTAATTGCAAATTTTAAACGGTCTGGAAAAATTCCTTGCGCCAGGGCTGCATTGCATATATCACTAAGGACATTACTTACTAAGTTGGATCCACTTTTCAGAATTCTGTTTGAAATATCATCAATTAAACAAGAGCTTTTGCTTTTTTGAATTTTTATAAAGTTATTAATTTCAGTGAATGATGTTGGTGGACCTTTTAGATACATAACGTTTTGCAGGTTGACGTTTTCACTACATCCTCTTTCTTTTTCCACTGAAGCATTTAATCCGCTGTTTGCTGCTACATCTAGAGAGTGATTGCAAACAATACTTGCAACTTTTGAATTATCAATCATAACATTGTCCTTTAGTCTAATTGTTATAGAATCTCGTACAGTGACTGGCTGTCCTGTTTCTTGTTTGACAATGTCCTATGTGGTTTTAATCTCGTTATCTGCATTATTTATTTCGGATCGGACATGCATATTTCCGGACATGTTAATGACTTTCCTTAAAATACCGCAATTTTTTATAGTATGCAAGTATTGTCGGATCTTGACTTTCTCTGGTCTTGTCTCTTCCTCGTACCTGGCATTTTAATTCCTTGGGTTATCCATGGTGTACTTTTTTTTAATGGATCTTTGTGATAATTTTTTAGGAAAGCAAATTTCAAATACTGACACCAACTTACTACAGAATAAATTGAATCTGACATTAGCATCTCTTTCTGCATATACCGAATCCCATTCCACTTCCTTTGGCGTAGTCATAAAACATACTTTCCTCTTTCCATCAACAAGCCTCACTGCACTGTATGAATCTGCTTCCGGTTTGTAAGGTGCCATACTGTCTATTTCCATTAATTGTACATCATCTTTAGATAGTCCACTAGCAACTGGGTACACGTTAATTGTTTCAGCCTGAGCACTGTCTGTATAAATGTTATCAGTCAGAGTGCTATCATTTTGCTGCACACCAGTTGGAAAATTTGCTACTGGAATTAGATTGAAACACCCAAACGATAATTTTCTTGATACAATAATTTACCAACAGCCGTATGTATTGTAGAAATTTATTTTATTCTGTCTGTGTCAACTGGCCACCAAGAGCTGTTGCGGGAAGATTTGATTCACGGATGCTGTTATATGGCTCCTTCCGTGATTAGTGATTTTACGACTATGACGAGCGGGGCCTGAAGATGGCATCAATGTAATGCCGAAACTAGTAGCACATAGAAGTACATAAAATAAATTTCTACAATACATACGGCTCTTGGTAAATTATTGCATCAAGAAGTTTATGCCAGCCGTCGTCCCACAATCCATAATGGATCAACGAAGATCAAACGATAATTGGTGATCAGTTCTCCTGTTCGTATCTTTTAATTAATGCTCAGCTGGTTTAAAAACTCAAAACTAATGATGACTTCGTTATTGAACTGGATGAAGATACAATCACTGTGAAGCACATCTTATTTGTTACATGTGATTTATGTCTTTCGAACCAAAAAAGTCTAGTAAACGTAGCCTCTAGAATACGTACCATAAGAGCTATAAGCATTTCTTCACTTTCGACACTGTGAAACAAATCTCTTCTACTGCAAGCTATTTGCTTTCCGTATATCGGGTGGAGATTGTGTGAACCAAAAACAAGAAAAAATGTCTCGTAAACATGGGCTCTAAAATGGATGCGTGAAGAGCTATGAGCAGCTTGTTCAGTATCAATGTGTTTCACAGTAGCGAAGACGAGGAACTGCTCACTGCTCTTATGGCGTGCACTTTAGAGTCCATCTTCATTGGACAAAAATGGCTCTGAGCACTATGCGACTTAACATCTATGGTCATTAGTCCCCTAGAACTTAGAACTACTTAAACCTAACTAACCTAAGGACAGCACACAACACCTAGCCATCACGAGGCAGAGAAAATCCTTACCCCGCCGGGAATCGAACCTGGGGACCCGGTGGGAAGCGAGAACGCTGCCGCACGATCACGAGATGCGGGCGATCGTTTCTGTCATATCCCTGAATATTGATCATTCCTCTTGGGACACCCTGTACGTAACAACAAATTTCAGCCTGTTTGAAATACTAGACTCAGTTATGCAGGAAAAAAATATCATTTGGGAAAACTGTATAGGCGTATGAGGAAACGGAGATCGCAGTGTAGCTGGCCGTTACGCCGGACTACAAGCTGTGATCCGTAAGGAGGCTCTTCGTGCTATCTAGACACACTGTGTTATTTACCGAAAAGCACTGGCCTCAGTAAGCTGTGAGGATGAGTCACGAGACTTGTTTGGGTAGCTCTGTCAGTACAACACTTGCCCGCGAAAGGCATAGGTCCCGAATTGAAGTTTCGGTCCGGCACACAGTTTCAATCTGCCAGGAAGTTGCATATCATTGCACACTCCTCTGAAGGGAGAAAATTTTATTCCACTCCCTACATTGTTGGTACAAATGAATATGCTCTCCTGTGCTGTATTAAGGTTATGCAGATTACGTTAGTGCGAGGCTCATTCAATAAGTAATGCAACATATTTATTTCTGAAAGCAAATCGGTTGTATTCAGGAATCTAATACATCATATTACTCCCCATTCTTTTGGCTACAGTACCGTATTTTTCAATATAACCTCCGTTCAGTGCGACGGCCTTACGCCACCATACTCAGGGTCTAGACGACCGCATGGTAACACACTACTGGTCGACCTCGAAGCCAACGCCTTCTTGAATCGGTAACCTCACCATCATCCACGTGCTACTGCCCGTACAGTGCATCCTTCGTTGGGCCTAACAGTGGAAGTCAGAAGGTGTGACGTCCAGGCCGTGGGGTCGATCAGGAAGAACAGCCCAATGAAGTTTCGTGAGCTCGCCTCAGGTGCGCAAACTTGTGTGAGGCCTTGCTTTGTCATGGGGACATCCGTTTATATTTTTGTGGCGACGAACACGCTGAAGTCGATTCTTCAATTCCCTGAGGGTAGCACAGTACACTTCAGAGTTGATCGTTGCACCATTAGGGAGGACCTCAAACAGAGTAATCATCTGAGAGTCCCAGAAGACCGTCGCCCTGAGTGTGCAGCTTTGAACTTTTTCTTTGGAAGAGAAGTGGTGAGGCGCCACTCTCTGGCTTGCCGTTTTGTTTCCGGTTCGAAGTGATGAGCTTATATTTCGTCACCTGTCACGATGTTCGACAAAAAATTGTCACGATCAGCCTCGTAACGCGTAAGCAATTCCCTACAGGTGGCCCTTAATTGCTCTTGTGGTTTTCCTAAGCGGCGAGCATCGCAGTTGGAAGACAAGTTTGAGCTCCCCAAATGGTGGTCGAGTGTGTCTGAGCTAGCAACAGAGACGTCCAGTTGTGCAACGAAGCGTTTGATTGTCATCCATCTATTACTCTGAATGAGAGTGTCCGCACGTTCTGGTATTGCAGGAATTACAGCTGTTTGTGGCTGGTCGGCACGCGGGACAGGTTTGCGCGACCTTCTTGCGATGATGACAAACGACTCGCCCAACAAGTCATCGTGCTTTCATCAGGTCTCCGATACCGTTTGTAACACCCCTTAAGAAAATTATAAATTACTGCGCTGGTAAACCTTTTACTTTATTTGATACAGAGACAGCTGAGTCAAACTGAACGTACTCAGACATTTCCCTCTTTACTTATTCTGATCAACACTAAACTGACATACAATATTTTGAGCGCAACGTAATCTGACTTTCAATAATCCCTACGAAAGAATGAATCACTTACCTCACAAAAATCTTCGTTACTCGAACTATTGCAATACAGCGAGCGCCAATACTGCAAGCTAAATAAAAGATTCTAACTACGGAAGGCATTAACTACTGATAGGCATAGTTAGCAAATGAAAGATTTTGATGGAGAACAAACAATATATTTATCTTAATAGAGTTCAAAAGTTGTGACATCCAACTAAACAAATTTCCTTTTTCTGACGGACACACGTCCAGATCGTCTGCTCAAAACTCTGGCATCTCTCTCTCTCCACATCCACCGCTGCTGGCGGCTCACCTCCAATTGCGCAACGCTAAGCGCTGTTCACATCCAACTGCCCAACACTACAATAGTCCAACAATGCCAACCACCCACAGACGGCACACATCACAGTCAGTGATTTTCATATAAGAGCTACGTGGCATTACCAACATAAAAAACCTAAACAGCCTCTTCACAGGAAACTATGAATATCTGCAATACTCTGGTTTTCCGCCAAAAGAAACGCAATGACAGTTCTCCGCTTGGAACGCACGTCTGTTACAGACGCCATTGTAAGGCTACGTATGGCGCCACCTATCTGAACTTCATAAAACTACAGGGGCTGAAGTGGGAATATTCTATGACGTCCCCCAACAAACTCTGTATTTCTTCAACGGATATTTGCCTAGAAAAAATGTATTGTATTAAGTACAGTATGCCTCTAATATCTTGCGAAATTATGAACTGGATCTCTTTTCTCGAAATGGGTCTCTAAATTTCATATAGATAGCGTCTACCTTTTTTTAAAAAAAAATCTTTATTTCAACAACAATAATAATTATACAACATTACCCACTTCCTTATATGATTAGTGGTTCTTAATTTGTTTAAACATCAATTGCAGCTAATTGTAATTTAATTGATTGTGAGCTAAAGCTATAAGTAATTACAATGGGCAGCTAAATTGTTACAAGTATTAGTATTTAGTGTATAAAATGTTAAATAACTCTACTGCCTGCAGCGTCACAATTGTGTCAGAGATATATATAAACCTACTTTATTGCCTTGCCCATCGAGCTAATCCCAATGGGTGTGCCCCTGGCACTGGGCAGGCCCAGATGTTATTCGCTGCAGGTTGCTAATACTAATTTCCTAATCTCAGTATACCTTTGCTCTAGTCACGGCTGGCCGCTCTAATGTTTGTAGGCGCCATGGCCGAGTCGTCAGCGGACGAGATGGACGAGCAGCTGTACTCGCGGCAGCTGTACGTGCTGGGCCGCGACGCGATGCGCCGGCTGGCGGCCGCCGACGTGCTCGTGTCCGGTCTGACGGGCCTGGGCGTCGAGGTGGCCAAGAACCTGGCGCTGGCGGGCGTGCGCTCTCTGACGCTGCACGACCGCGACGCCTGCCGCCTGTCCGACCTGGGCTCGCAGTTCTTCCTCAGCGAGGAGGACGTGGGCAAGAACCGCGCAGAGGCGAGCGCGCCGCGCCTCGCCCAGCTCAACTCGCACGTGTCGGTGCGCTGCGCCGAGGGCCCTGTCACGGCCGAGCTGGTGCGCCGCTACCGCGTGCTCGTGCTGGCGGGCCGGCCGCTGCGCGAGCAGCTGCGCGTGGCCCAGCTGGCGAGGGCCGCCGGCGCCGCGCTCGTCGTCGCCGACTGCCGCGGGCTGTTCGGGCAGCTCTTCTGCGACTTCGGCGACCGCTTCACCGTGTCCGACTGCGACGGCGAGGAGCCGGCCAGCTCGCTCGTCGCCAGCATCACCCGTGCCAAGGAGGGCGTCGTCACCTGCCTCGCCGACACGCACCACGGCCTCCAAGACGGCGACTTCGTCACCTTCTCCGAGGTCCGCGGCATGGAGGAGCTCAACAGCTGCGAGCCCCTCAAAATACGCTACATAAATCCCTACACGTTCGGAATCGGCGATACGTCGCAGTACTCGGAGTACACCTCCGGCGGCGTCGTCAAGCAGGTGAAAGTTCCGAAAACGATGTGCTTCAAGCCCCTCGCTGAAGCTATGCGAGCGCCGGAATTCCTACAGACGGATTTCGGGAAGGAAGACCGTCCCATGAAACTGCATCTGGCATTCGTCGCCTTCCACAAATACGTCGAACAGTGCGGAGAACCGCCCAAAGCGTGGAACGAAAACGACGCGGACTCTTTCATCGAGATAGTAAATACCGCACAGTCGGACTTGGACCTTCAGTGCGACTCCGACCGCGAATTCTACTCGGTGTTTTCAAAAATTTGCAGTGGAAGCGTACAGCCCTTGATCGCGGCAATTGGAGGGATAGCTGCTCAGGAGGCGTTGAAAGCGTGCTCTGGCAAATTTACTCCTCTGTACCAGTGGCTTTATCTCGACGCGTTGGAATGTCTGCCGAAGAATATCGACCGCGTGGGCATACACGGCAGGTGCCCTATCGACTGCCGATACGACGGGCAGATTACCATTTTCGGCCACTCGGTGCAGATACGCCTAGGCTCCTTCAAGTGCTTCGTCGTCGGTGCCGGAGCCGTCGGCTGCGAAGTTCTGAAGAACCTGGCCATGATGGGTGTCGGGACATTCGAGAAAGGCCGTATTGATGTAACAGATATGGATCATATCGAAGTTTCGAACTTGAACCGACAATTTCTTTTCAGGCCTCAGGATATTATGCGACCCAAGTCGCAGACTGCTGCGAAAGCTATAAAGATCATGAATCCCTACGTAAATATGGGTGTTTACGAATTACAAGTAGGTTCAGACACGGAGGAAGTTTTTGACGACGAATTCTTCAGTGACACAGACGCAGTCATCGCTGCGCTAGACAGCGTAACGGCTCGTATATACCTCGATCAGCGGTGCGTTTTTTATCAGAAACCGATGTTGGAGGCTGGGACTCTTGGAACCAAAGGTCACACGCAAGTTGTGATTCCGTTTCTTACGGAGTCGTACAGCTCTTCTCAAGATCCACCGGAGAAAACGATACCGATGTGCACCCTCAAAAATTTTCCGTACGCCATCGAACACACACTCATATGGGCTAGGGACGCATTTGAGGGCTTGTTCAGTCAAGAGCCGGAGCAAGCAGCTCGGTACTTGACCGAAAGCGATTTCGTACAGAGCATTAAAACGATGACAGGATTTCAACCCGTGGAAGTATTAAAATCGGTGAAGAAGGTGCTCTTAGACGAATATCCTAATACCTTCGAGGACTGCGTGGCTTGGGCTCGCAGGCTGTGGCAGGAGCTGTTCAATAATCAGATACGTCAACTGCTTCACATTTTCCCGCCCAACCAAACTACCTCCGATGGCGAACCTTTCTGGACTGGAGCGAAACGCTGCCCCACGCCCTTAGAATTCTCTGCGGGCGATCCGCTCCATTTGAATTTTATACTTGCAGCTGCAAATCTCAAAGCTGAAGTGCACGGAATAAAACAAAACAGAGACCTCGAAGCTATCACTAATATTGTGAAAGGAGTTGAGATACCAGAATTTCAGCCAAAAAATGACATTAAGATCCCCATCAATGAAATTCAGGGTGATATACAAGACAACATTTCAGGAGAAGACGACATAAAGAATATTATTAACGACCTACCACCGAAATCAAAATTTCAGCAAGTTGTCATAACTCCTCTGAAATTCGAGAAAGACGACGACACAAATTTACACATCGATTTCATTGTTGCCGCGTCTAATCTTCGGGCGGCGAACTACAAAATTGCAGCAGCCGACCGGCAAAAGAGCAAATTAATCGCAGGTAAAATTACTCCTGCTATAGCCACAACAACGTCCGTGGTTGCGGGACTTCTGTGCCTGGAATTGTATAAGATAGTGCAAGAATTTGCGGAGATTGATTATTACAAAAATTCTTTCATAAATCTTGCCCTGCCTTTCTTCACGTTGTCGGAGCCTGTAGCTGCTCCAACGAAGGAGCTAGCTGGCACCGAGTGGACGCTGTGGGACAGGTTTGACATATACGGAGAAATTACTCTCGAGGCATTAATCAGCCACTTCAAAGAGACGTACAATCTGGATGTTACAATGCTTTCGTATGGAGTGTCCACTGTGTATTCGTTTTTCATGGACAAGACCAAATGCCAGGAAAGATTAGGTCGTCCACTGTCCGAAGTGGTAAAGGAAGTTTCTAAAAAAGATCTGGATTCCAAAAAGCGTTCTTTGGTTCTTCAGTTGTGTTGTAGTGATGAGCTGGGGAACGATGTCGATGTTCCCTACATTCGATATCTTCTGCCAGGCGATAAAATACCGGTTCAAAAGTCGGAGATGCCACCTACAGTGCAACAACTTCCTTGTAATCAATGTCTTAAGTGATACTCACACTGTTTTAATTGTGAATAAAATCGCTTCTTTATTTTCTAAAGGCACGTTGCCATTTTCTGTTCGCGGCCGCTTTTATCATATAGTATCAAACGCTTTTATGGCGTTAGTCTTGTTATTCGCTTTCAAATAAAATTAGGACGAGTTGATGTGTTTTTATTTGCTATTTAATATTGCCACCTCAAAGAAGTAGGGCGCACATTGTGTTCAACATGGAAATACAACTGTTTACATGCAGATGTTATAGTCAAACTAGCGTTTTCTCAATTAACTTGCTGTAATCCTGTTCAGAATACAGAAAATAAACGACAAAAAAAATCTAATTTAAAATATTCTGAAGCTTCTGACTGGCGTCGTCTTCCTTTTTATTTACGGATAGCGTACGATGATAAAGTTCAGAGTTTATAGGGAAATTAAACGGAAAGAAACGAGAGAAAATGATATATATAGAAATATGAGTTCGGTTTTGTTTTAAATGTACATACCAACAATCTGTCAGTCATGAATTGCTTAAAACATTCATGATTTTTTGGTAATGAAACAAAAAAATCGCACGAAAGATCTTGTAGAACTCGTCTACTGTTCGATCTTTGTCGGTCTACGTTATTGGCGAGCTGATCACAATGTACTCGTATTTCACACTCACATAAACAAAATCACGGAAGAAATTGGCAAGCGGTTGCAAGTTATTCACTTTAAGAAGTTTAGTTAAAACATTCACCATGGTAGTGCACCATCGACAGGGTTTATAGTGTATAGAGTGTACCACAATTAAGAACACAAACGTCATGCAATATCCTCTAAAAAAAGATCATCATTTAACATTTGAAAAATACCTTTCTGATATACGGTGCCGTTCTCCAAGATCACAAGAAGAATGATTTCATCTGCATGCCTGGTCTGATATTAGCGATCACTTCATCAACTCGCTTCGAATTACGGAATCTGTGCACCATGCGTACAAATGACGAAGTTATTAGTGTATTTGCAATACACAGGTTGATGTCTGCTGTCTTGAAACTAGTGCGAATCGTAATTTTTCAATAACTTTAAATCTGATCATAGAGTGCAGGCTTTCAGGTCTGGTTTTTGCAGGCTTGATAATTTTCGTTTTGTGAGCATTAGGTTGTCCTCTGAGGCATGTTTATGTTCTAACATTCCATCTCCTTACGCTGGAGACACTCGATCAGTAGTCTCAAACTTCAGGACGCTCAACAAGGTGATCTGTTTATAAGCATCCACGCAACGGTCGAGCCGTGACGTCATCAGACAGCTTCATAAAATCGCAGAGTTACGCCGACGTGTGCTCTGGAGATTATAGTGCGAAACAATTGGCGACCTTTGCTTTATTTTGCACTAAGGCCCACAAATTCTCTAATTTCAGTTCTTATTCTTCTATATTCAGGTTGTGCTTCTGTATGTTCTAGCATAGTGTTGATTGGACCTTGACAAATCGGTAGTGTCGGAGAAACGAATTTGGTGTTTCCCTAGTCTCAGTGTATGAACACAAGAGCAATTGTCTGTGCAACAAGGATAAATCCGCAGTAGCAGATCAGAAGAGAAGAACTATTTAAATTAGAAGAGTTGTGGGCATTAGTTACACACGTCGGCGCCACTCTGAGATCGTAGAAAGCGACCTGATGACGTCACAAGCCCACCGTTGGTGGATACACAGAAACAGTTCGTCTTTCTGAAGTTTGTAACTACTATTGAGCTTTATAGCATGGTGATGTCTCCAACACTAAAAGGCGAAACGTTAGGCACAGAAACATGCATTAGATCATGGCCTAATACAGTGTAACAAAAATAACCAAGGGAACTTCAAATGTGTAATTTTACGCAATGACGAAGTTAATTGAAACTTTTTTCGTCTAATTCCTCAATTATTGCCATTATACTACGTTCTAATTAAACTTACCCCTTACAAAACGGTTAGCTACCAACTAGCGTTTTGATCCCTCTTTTTTTTTTTTGGTCCGCCCCCTGCAGCTGAGTGGCGAGTGCGGCAGAATGTCAACTCTAAGGGCACGGGTTCGATTCCCGGCTGCGTCGGAGTTTTTTTTTCCCTCAGGGAGTGGACGTTGTGTTGTCCTAATCATCATCATTTCATCCCCATCGACGCGCAGGTCGCCGAAGTGGCGTCATCTCGAAAGAACTGCAGCCGGCGAACGGCCTACCCGACGGGAAGCCCTAGCCACACGACATTCACATTTTACATCCCTTTTTTAATTACTACTAAGTACATCTGAGGTATATGTGAGAATATTCAAGATGAACATGAGTAATATTTATTGTTATTGACTTCTGTGTATCTTTCCTTTTAATGTGCAGGGAAAGATATTAATAACGAAACGTTACAATTAGAAAGGTAGAAACTACAGCTCATTTTTTTCAGTATGTGAAGTTTGTAGCTGTACTGTTGTCAACAGGTATTTGCTAAAAGTAGATAAATGCCTGTTAAGCGGTTTTAGCGAGAGAACATCCCTGACGACTGCAATGGGCTTGATGCGGCTGCTCGACCCGTCTTCCGCAACCAATCACATAGCGCAATTTTTCATACTTTTCTATGACAACGCCTCAGTCGTTCCAGCTCTGTAGACGACAGTAGATTTCACCCGGAGCTGTTTACGCTTCGAGTTGAAAGCTGGAGACAGTGCTACCAGCTGTCAGGGAACTACCCTCACTGAAACTACTACAGAATAGCGTTTCTGGAGTCCATACGATCTTGACGAGACCACCGAACGGGGTGGTGCAACGGTTAGCACATTGGACAAGCATCGGGAGGACGACGGTTCAAACCCGCGTCCGACCATACAGATTTAGGTTTTAAGTCTGCTGTCATGGTTAACCGGATGAATTCCCTACATCGCTCCAGGCGAATGGCTGTGTGGTTCCTTTGAAAGGGTACGGCCGATTTCCTTCCCCATCTCCGCCTCTAGTGAACCTCCGTGTAGACGGGAGGTTATAACCAGTCTTCCTTCTATCCTTCCTTGACCAGACCAAAGAGTCTAAAAGGCTGGCTTTCCACGACGCCTCGAGAAGAGGAGCTGTGTCATGCTGCGCAGCTGTCGTGAGGTCGCTGTCCCTAAGTCGGCTGCTGTGCTGCTGGGTTCTGATGAGCAGGCTGCCTACCAAGCCAATAAGGAAACCAAAATGAGGAACTTTAAAAGGAATTTCTGGGCGCATCCATTTCTAGAAGAGAGAATAGCTAAAGACTGTTTCTTACGTTGTACGACCCCTACCATCAACAGGACAACGGGAAGTTTTAGATGTATTTACAAAGGTCACGAGGATTCTTTGACGAACGAGTAGAGAATTTTTTATCGATCTTTCAATGTATCTTCAGTAATTGCTGGAGACATTGTAAAAGCAAAGTGTGTCTTGTATACTTTTATACGTGATCGAAGCGGATACATGTCTGGTGACAGTATAGCTACTTGTAGTTAAAGTTTTACGTGAGA
This sequence comes from Schistocerca gregaria, assembly GCF_023897955.1. Classification (NCBI taxonomy): domain Eukaryota; kingdom Metazoa; phylum Arthropoda; class Insecta; order Orthoptera; family Acrididae; genus Schistocerca; species Schistocerca gregaria. The sequence goes on along the minus strand of NC_064921.1, from coordinate 687,826,165 downwards.
TGTCAAAAAACCCAACACAAAATGGAAATAAATGGTTAGACACTGGACTCGCATTCGGGAGGACGACGGTTCAATCCCGCGTCCAGCCATCTTGATTTAGGTTTTCCGTGATTTCCCTAAATCGCTCCAGGCGAATGCCGGGATGGTTCCTTTGAAAGGGCACGGCCGATTCCCTTCCCTAATCCGATGAGACCGATGACCTCGATGTTTGGTCTCCTTCCCCAAAACAACCCAACAGTGGTCGTGACAAATTCACAGACTACTTTATGAGTGAAGGTGGAGAGCTACCGTTGCACTTTGAAAAAAAAAAAAATGAGGTCGCCTGACTCAAAAACTGTTTTAAACTAAGTATATTTTGTGAGCTTAATCATTTGATAAACCGAAAACGTAGTATCCGTACAGTTTGTTGATCATTGGTTGTTATGACAGTCACCTGCGGTCGCAGGTTCGAATCCTGCCTCGGGCATGGATGTGTGTGATGTCCTTAGGTTAGTTAGGTTTAAGTAGTTCTTAGTTCTAGGGGACTGGTGGCCTCAGATGCTAAGTTCCATAGTGATCAGAGCTATTTGAATAATTTTTGTTCCAGTATTCACCCGTTTGTCTGAAAATACGTCAGCACCATTTTTCAAACCGACTGACGAAAACAGCTTCACAGATGAAATATCCTGTATTGACTTCCATCTCTTGGCCAATAGTGTGACCTACACGGCCGTACTACCAAAGAACAGCGACCGATGGTCCCATCAGCTCACTTGCCGACTGTTGACCTGGGGCATTACCCGCTGCTTGTCCGATTAGCAGCGCAATCGAGTGGGGCCGTGCGAAGGCCTCCACTGGAAGCAATGTTCCGCCACCGGTGGCCCAACGGCACCGATAACGGTGGTCTGCCACTGGCAAGAGGGTCGCCCCGATTCATCACCGACTTCGTCAAAATTCTTGGTACATGCAGGGCTTGGCGAGAGCTCCAGATGGCCAAGCGTACATAAAAAAATAGCATTTTTGGCGGGGGCCCGGCGAGGCATGAGCATTTGTGTTTGCGTGGTTACCAACCAGTGGTTGGCACAGCGGCAAGAGTACAGAGCGGTAATACTGGGAACGAAACTTTTTTATTTGTTTACTTTCCATTTTTACTTTACCTACACTGCAAATAAACCGAAATAATGCTCAATATATTGTATTTGCTTTTTTCATGAAAGGGAAGAGAAAGCGAAGTTTGGAATTGGAAATAAATTTCTGGGAAGGAATTGTAAAGCATAGACGAGAACTAAGTACATAAAATTAGAAACGTTTATGATTTTACAGTTGGTGATTTATGCATGCTGGAGTAATACCCGTCATAAAAACAGGGAAATCAGTAATTCTCTCGGCATTGTGCACATGTTATAAACACCGCATCTCTTTCAGTTACATAGTTGTTTTAGTTTCTATAGAAAAACAAATCCGGTTTACGGTGATAAAAGGTTGTGCCTCAGCGCACAGTTTGGTAGCAAACCACGCGTAATACAGCATTTCATCACATATTCGCGACAATAGCGGGTGACGTACAGTGGAATGTATTTTAGAACGATATCTCGGGTTACCATTTATTTTTCTTTCCCGATGAGACAGGAGCAATTTTGGGGACGTTGACAAAATTCCTTAGCTGACAATGGAAATGAACATTGCAGTGTTGCACTAGTGGAGTGTATTTGGGAGGGGGGGGGGGGGGGGGGGGGCGAGAATAACTTTAACAGTGCATGATGTCAGTCCCGCTTCATCTTGAAAAATCTCGTCGTATAATTGTGTATTTGTTCGTTCCGCCGAAGAGTCAATTAACAAATAAAGTTTGTTTTCCCACACAAAGAGTTCCATTACATCAAATTCAATATACTGATTTTTAGATTTGCAGCGCTTGTCTTTCTTCCGTGTCTGCAGATAAATTATAGGGTACAGGTTCCGCATTTATGCAAAAACACTGTCTTTTCTTTTTACCCAAACAATTTTCGGCGCCACTAACGATGGCGCAGAGATGGCGAAACATGTTTGGGTAAAAAGAAAAAACAGTGTTTTTGTACAAAGGCGGAACCCTAACAATATATCGAGCATGATTCCTGTTTACCTGCAGAATAATTAGCGTAAAAACTAAAAATATAGAAAGTTTCCGCATAGGAACACGATCCCACGGCACTCGGATTACCGTTCTGTACTCTTTCGGCTACAATAAGCGTTGCCTGGAAGCTATGCTAATCCAAGTGGCTCATACCGTGCCCGACCAGGGTAAAAAATGCTGTTTTTTCCCCTTAACGCTTGGGTATCTGCAACAGCCACTTTTTCCACTTTAATTTCTGGCGAAGCCCTGCATAACCACAAGTCGGGACAAAATCGTTGATAACGAGTAGCCGCGGTCCCTTTGTGAGCCCCACAGCATGGCGGTGGAGCTGGACGTCTGAATGCGGCCGCCGGCCGCGGTGGCCATGCGGTTTTAGGCGCTGCTGTCCGGAACCGTGCGACTGCTACGGTCGCAGGTTCGAATCCTGCCTCAGGCTTGGATGTGTGTGATGTCCTTAGCTTAGTTAGGTTTAAATAGTTCTAAGTTCTAGGGGACTGATGACCTCAGATGTTAAGTCCCATAGTGCTCAGAGCCATTTGAACCATTTTTTTTTTTTTTTTTTTTAATGCGACCACTTAAACTAGGGGCCTTCAAACTACGGCCCGCCGGCCGGTTCCGGTCGCTGATGTCAGTTTATCCGGCCCGTTCGACGGTATTTTCTTGATGAAACGTGTGGAACATGAGACAAAGTGACAACATTTAAATATAAATACACTCCTGGAAATGGAAAAAACGACACATTGACACCGGTGTGTCAGACCCACCATACTTGCTCCGGACACTGCGAGAGGGCTGTACAAGCAATGATCACACGCACGGCACAGCGGACACACCAGGAACCGCGGTGTTGGCCGTCGAATGGCGCTAGCTGCGCAGCATTTGTGCACCGCCGCCGTCAGTGTCAGCCAGTTTGCCGTGGCATACGGAGCTCCATCGCAGTCTTTAACACTGGTAGCATGCCGCGACAGCGTGGACGTGAACCGTATGTGCAGTTGACGGACTTTGAGCGAGGGCGAATAGTGGGCATGCGGGAGGCCGGGTGGACGTACCGCCGAATTGCTCAACACGTGGGGCGTGCAGTCTCCACAGTACATCGATGTTGTGGCCAGTGGTCGGCGGAAGGTGCACGTGCCCGTCGACCTGGGACCGGACCGCAGCGACGCACGGATGCACGCCAAGACCGTAGGATCCTACGCAGTGCCGTAGGGGACCGCACCGCCACTTCCTAGCAAATTAGGGACACTGTTGCTCCTGGGGTATCGGCGAGGACCATTCGCAACCGTCTCCATGAAGCTGGGCTACGGTCCCGCACAGCGTTAGGCCGTCTTCCGCTCACGCCCCAACATCGTGCAGCCCGCCTCCAGTGGTGTCGCGACAGGCGTGAATGGAGGGACAAATGGAGACGTGTCGTCTTCAGCGATGAGAGTCGCTTCTGCCTTGGTGATGGTCGTATGCGTGTTTGGCGCCGTGCAGGTGAGCGCCACAATCAGGACTGCATACGACCGAGGCACACAGGGCCAACACCCGGCATCATGGTGTGGGGAGCGATCTCCTACACTGGCCGTATACCTCTGGTGATCGTCGAGGGGACACTGAATAGTGCTCGGTACATCCAAACCGTCATCGAACCCATCGTTCTACCATTCCTAGACCGGCAAGGGAACTTGCTGTTCCAACAGGACAATGCACGTCCGCATGTATCTCGTGCCACCCAACGTGCTCTAGAAGGTGTAAGTCAACTACCCTGGCCAGCAAGATCTCCGGATCTGTCCCCCATTGAGCATGTTTGGGACTGGATGAAGCGTCGTCTCACGAGGTCTGCACGTGCAGCACGAACGCTGGTCCAACTGAGGCGCCAGGTGGAAATGTTATGGCAAGCCGTTCCACAGGACTACATCCAGCATCTCTACGATCGTCTCCATGGGAGAATAGCAGCCTGCATTGCTGCGAAAGGTGGATATACACTGTACTAGTGCCGACATTGTGCATGCTCTGTTGCCTGTGTCTATGTGCCTGTGGTTCTGTCAGTGTGATCATGTGATGTATCTGACCCCAGGAATGTGTCAATAAAGTTTCCCCTTCCTGGGACAATGAATTCACGGTGTTCTTATTTCAATTTCCAGGAGTGTATAATGTTTAGAATACTAAGAGATCTTCTTCACACATGCGGAAACTTCCGAGTTGCTAAGTGCCTGAAATCTGTTATCTTTAATTTTAAATTATTGTATGCAGGTATTGTGTATAATGATGATGCGGCCCGCACTCGTCATTTTATTGTCACTTAACCGGCTCGCTATGGAAAATGTCTGGTGCCCTCTGACTTAAACTAACGCTTCGCCAGCAGAAGCACTACCGAGAAGCACTACTCAAAGGCTCCGCGTGAAGACGCGATTTTCTACACGCTCTGCCACGATTCTGCCCCTATTTCACATTCTTGCAGTTTCCGTCTTCCACCCGGCGTTGAAGTTGCTTCCTTGACTCCGGTAAGTTCTCTACGCTGTATCACGACGTGGATCCTGCCTCGTTGTGCCTCTCAGATAATGAACTGCAACATGTAGCCGAACAGTCACCATAGAATTTGTAACTTCTTATACTTCTTATACCACGCCTCTCCTCGTCATATTACACTTATCATGCAGACAAACATGTGTTTAGCCCACAGCTCGTGGTCGTGCGGTAGCGTTCTCGCTTCCCACGCCCGGGTTCCCGGGTTCGATTCCCGGCGGGGTCAGGGATTTTCTCTGCCTCGTGATGGCTGGGTGTTGTGTGATGTCCTTAGGTTAGTTAGGTTTAAATAGTTCTAAGTTCTATGGGACTGATGACCATAGATGTTAAGTCCCATAGTGCTCAGAGCCATTTGAGCCAAACATGTGTTTACACCGCTATCTTCTCTTGAATATTCTCGTCCTTTAGTAATACGTATTCTGGTGAATAAATGTCATTAGATGAACGTTCAGCTACGCGTTTGAATTACGTTACGGTTACTGAAATTGCAGGCATTTATTTATTTATTTACACGTCAAGTTCTGTAGGACCGAACTGAGGAGCAAATCTCCAAGGTCATGGAACGTGTCAGTACATGAAATTATAACATAAAATTAATAACAGACGAAAATAAAATGTTTATGAATCCGAAAAAAGTTATGCATAAGTTTAAGTAAACGCAATTACAATACATCAAGAATCAGCTTAATTTTTCAAGGAACTCCTCGACAGAATAGAAGGAGTAACCCATGAGGAAACTATTCAATTTCGATTTGAAAGCGCGTGGATTACTGCTAAAATTTTTGAATCCGAGTGGTAGCTTATTGAAAATAGAGGCAGAAATATACTGCACACATTTCTGCACAAGAGTTAACGAAGTCCGATCCAAATGCAGGTTCGATTTCTGCCGAGTATTAACTGAGCGAAAGCTGCTTATTCTTGGGAATAAGCTAATATTGTTAACATTAAATGACAGTAAGGAATATGTATATTGAGAGGCCAATGTCAAGATACCCAAACTCTTGAACAGGATTCCACAAGAGGTTCGTGAACCTACACCACTTATCGCCCGAACAACTCGCTTCTGAGCCAAAAATATCCTTCTAGAAAGGGAAGAGTTACCCCAAAATATAATACAATACGACATACGCGAATGAAAATAAGCAAAGAAGACTAATTTTCGTGTCGAGCGATCACTCAGTTCAGATATCGTTCGAATAAATAAACCGCAGCATTAAGTCTTTGAACAAGCTCCTGAACATGGGCTTTCCACGTCAGCTTACTATCTATCTCAACACCTAGAAATTTGAACTGTTCAGTTTCACTAATCATATGCCCATTCTCTGAAATTAAAATGTCAGGTTTTGTTGAACTGCGTGCTAGAAACTGTAAAAACTGAGTGTTACTGTGATTTAGCGTTAATTTATTTTTTACAGTCCATGAACTTAGGTCATGAACTGTACTTTTTGAAACCGAGCCAATGTTGCACACAACATCCTTTACTACCAAGCTAGTGTCATCAGCAAACGGAAATATTTTATAGTTACTCCTAAAACTAGAGGGCATACCATTTATACAAATGAGGAACAGGAGTAGCTCAAACACTGATCCCTGGGGCATATTTGATAGTACCCTACTCAGACCTCACATCACAGCCATTCTCAACAATATGAATAATGTCCTTTTGCTGTCTGTTGCTAAAGTAATAGGTGAACCAGTTGTGAGCTGCTCCAAATATTCCGTAATGGTCCAACTTTTGGAGCAATCATTTGAGATCAACACAATCAAACGCCTTAGTTAAATGAAAATATATGCCTAGCGTTCGAAACTTTTTCTTTAACCCATCCAGTACGTCACAGATCAAAGAGGATATAGCATTTTCAGTTGTTAAACGACTTATAAATCCGAACTGTACATTTAATAGCAAATGGTATGATAGAAAATGATCAATCATCCTTACATACACAGCCTTTTCAATAACTTCAGCAAACACTGATGGCACAGAAATGGGTCTAAAATTATCTACATTATCCTTTTCTCCATTTTTATAACGCGGTTTACTGCTGAATGCCGTAATCGTTCAGGAAACTGACTATTCCTAAAGGAAAAATTACAAATATGGCTAAATACAGAGCTAACTTGTGCAGCACAGTACCATAATATTCTGCTAGGCACTCCATCATATCCTTGGGAGTCCTTAGTCTTCAGTGATTTAATTATTGACTCAATCTCCCCCTTGTCTGTATCACAGAGGAGTTTTTCAGACATCAATCTCGGAAAGGCATTTGCCAAGAAAGTTATATGACTCCCTGTAGAAACTAAATTTTTATTTAATTCACCAGCAATGCTCGGGAAATGATTGTTAAATTCTGCAAATATATCTGATTTATCACTAACAGAAATATTTTTACTACGACCTGGCTTTATATCGTCGACCTTGTGCTGCTGACCAGACACTTCCTTCACAACTGACCATATGGTTTTAATTTTATCCTGTGAATTAGCTATTCCATTTGCATACCACATACTCTTTGCCTCCCTAATAACATTTTTAAGCACCTTACAAAATGGCTCTGAGCGCTATGGGACTTAACTTCTGAGGTCATCAGTCCCCCAGAACTCAGAACTACTTAAACTTAACTAACCTATCACACACATCCATGGCCGAGGCAGGATTCGAACCTGCGACCGTAGCAGTAGCGCGGTTTCAGACTGAAGCGCCTAGAGCTCTCGGCCACCATGGCCGGCAGCACCTTGCAATACTGTTTGTAATGGGCTACTGTCGCTTGATTGTGACTACTTCTAACATTTTGATATAATTCCCACTTGGTTCCACGTGATATCCTTATCCCACTAGTCAGCCACCCGGGCTGACTATTACTGCTAGTACCTCGTTTAGAACGTTCTAATGGAAAGCAACTCTCAAAGAGCATGAGAAATGTGTTAATGAAAGCGTTATATTTATCATCTATGTTATCGGCACTAAAAATATCCTGCCGTTCTTGTTCCTTGACAAGATTTAAAAATACTCTCTATTGCTGTTGGATTAACTTTCCTACATAGTTTGTAATTATATGTGACATTTGTTTGAGTACAAAAGGCGTTTAGTGTAAGAATTTGTGCATCATGGTCTGAAAGACCATTCGCCCTTTTGCTAACATCGTATCTCGATGCAGGTCCATCGCTTGCTGGATGATCCGCCTTTCGAACGTCTACAGTGAAACAGCAGATGGTATCGTTCGAGTAGCCTCATAATACGACCTGTCTGCTCGTACCAATCAGTTCTTCAAAAGCATAATTGCATAATTGTAATGCGTAATGTATTCCGTTTTTAAAATTGTAACAAAAATGTTATTTAGATCATCTGAAGCGTTTTTGTTTGATTTAAAACGTCGTCAGTGGTCTCTCTAACAACTGTGTTTTTTCTTACAAATATGCCTGGTTTGATCGCAAGCAGTACTCATGGTTTATATTAAAATTGTGAAACAATGCTCATGTTTTATGTTAGCATCACTGCTCACGTTTTTATGGCCCCAGTTCATTTTCTAACATTTTCTACACACCGATGTTTGATATACTGTTATAATATTGCATTTTACTGACACACAATATGTTATCGTTTCCATGTTTTGTCGCATTCAACTCGCGTACTTTGTTTTGATAACGCAGAATGCGATCATCTTTTGATTTGTTTATGTGGCTGTGGCAGTGTCTGCTATTCCCCTCTGGATTTACATGTTTCGAGTGGTGTATATCGAATTCTGCGTCATCAAAACAAAGTGTATGAGGTGAATGTGATAAAACATCAAAGCGGTGTTTTTGTGTCAGTGAAGGAGAAATATAGCAATTCGTAACAGTTAACAGGAAATACTCATCTACATTTTTAGGCGACCTTGACGCTGCAGTGGCTATAAAATAATTTTGCGAGTGTCTTCTCCACCAGACATTCCTGTGGCCTGCTGAGTTCTTAACCGTGTAGCTAACGATTTGGTAATGCCAAGAGAAATACAAGAAATTCAGGTTGATATGATGTTTCTCTTTCGGAACTCCATCTTTATTGTGTAATGCGTTTGCAGAACTGTAATATAACTGGCACACAAAAATAGTCGGAAAACTGAGATACTGATGGCTGATCCGCCACTCCTTATACATGATTTTAACTATTACTGTTTTCCTCTTCCGCTATTACAAACAGAAATTTATAGCTTACTATCAAAATCATACTGATGTATACAGGCTGAAATGACGGTATTCTTATTAGCTCGCTCCTTTCACATTGCAGCATAAAGTTCTACACGGCTTTTAGTCTTCATTGAAATTCATAAAATACGTCCGATAACAAAGCTTTGTATAAAGTTGCTTATATGACGAAGGTTATTGGGTGCGAAATGTTCCTAACGTTTGCATGTATACATTCCACAAAAACTAATGAAAAGCTAGTTTCACTTCTTCTGACAGGTATTCTGGAATTACGAAATGAGAATTATTTATGTTTTACAGTGAAGTAGTAGAAATCCAACCAGCACAGAGGTGTATATATGCTTGCTAATGTCGAAACGAAATGAATGTCAAGATTTGAATAAGTATAATAAGGTGAATTCTAAAATGACCAAATAAATGAAATAAGATTGTTATAAAATTTATATAAGGTTGTAAATGTGGAAGCCCGACACCTGAGGTCAACACTTCATGTCACACGTACCCTAACTATCATATATCGTTAATTTCCACCCCCCCCCCCCCCCGCACCTAACATCCTCCCCCCTCTCTCAGCGTATCATAGATGACAATCAGATACGATACTCTGTCAAAAACTAAACTTCAATCAGTTTCCAGAGATATATTATCTGCAGTGAACATAAAGTGTGACAGTGAGTATAGCAGATCAAATATCCAGTAACTATGAGTACGTTTGCGAAGCATATATTAACAAAAAGATTCAGACTTAAACCTTGCCCATTTCCACATAATTTGAAAAACAAGTAAAAGAATCAGTTACACATAATTACAAAATAATATACATTCTTTGGTGTTATATGCTCGTCTCACTGCTTGAGAAGATTCCAGTCCATTTGTGGTACCACTACTTTCCAGTCTCTTTATATTCCTCTGGTGCTCCCAGTAACTTCGGCAAATACATATAATTGACTTTTAATCACCATTCACCACTCAATCACAGTGTACAAAGGATACTCTTAAATGTCATTATCATTACACAAATATGGTTTCACAGACAGTAGCTTTCTACTTTGGCTGCATGCTGACCACTTAAAAGTTTTTAAAATATATGTTTGAATTAGTAATTCCTATCCACCACCTTTCACACATTACAAAAACAGAAGTTCGTTTACAGAAGAGAAGGAGCTGTCAGAGAGACACTTTTTGTTTGTTTTAAAATTTAACTGTGTGTCTGGTAGACACATTATGTCGTTGGCAAGTGGCGTAACATTTTGGTGGCAGTATTTTGCATCCATTTTTGTGAAAGACAACGTTAATGTCGAGGAATGAATGTCATTTTTTCTTCTGGTATTGTACCCATGTGCGGCTTTATTCCTTTTTTATTGAAATGGATCATTTGAAACAAACTTCATTGAGGGAGTAGATACACTGCGAAGCAGCAGTCAAAATTCTTAACGTCTTAAGCAGTTGTCTACAAGATGATTATGGGTGAGCACCACTTACTACTTTTGGAGCACGCTTTTGACCAACAAAGAATTTCTTTTCCCAGAACATTATTCCATATGACATTATTCAGTGAAAATAATTCCAAAGATCGGTAATGATTCTGATTGTACATAAGGCTGAGCCAAATTGTTTCGCTAGTTCCAAAATGTATTTTTTCAATTCAAATTTTCCACTCTTATTATTATTCCCTCATCATGTGTTACACTCATCATTGGCGTAGTACCTCTATATGAGCACAACTGAATATGCAGTCATGTGTGTGTTAGTTGCGTTTGTGTGAGTGTGCATGTCTGTCATCAATTTTTGACGAAGGCCTTGCTGGCCGAAAGCCTTATTGGTGACAGTCCTTTTGTTGCTCCTATCTGCGACTCAGCATGTCCGCTCTATGGTGAGTGGCAACTTTCGTTTTCATAACATGGAATACGTAGTATCTTTTTTAAACTGAGAATGAGTCTACTATTCGCAGAAAGCCCTTAATAATATTTTAACAACAGTATTTGCCGTATAATTCTGTTGTTATACGTATGTTTCGATTGATTACACCACTAGCGTCATCTGTAAAAATGGGACTAATTGTGCTTCTTCCATATTAGAAGGAAGGAAGATTTGTGTTTAACGTCCTGTCGACCTCGATGTCATTAGAGAAGAAGTACAAGCTCGGAATGTTTCAATGATGGGGAAGGAAATCGTCTGCGGCCTTTCAAAGAAAGCATTCCGGCCAATGGCAGGAGCAAGCTAGGGAAATCACTCAAAACCTCATTCTGGATGGCCATTTCACTCGGTTGGTATTTTATACTTTAGGTTATTTACGTATATGAGAAACAATAGGGAGGAGCTTTAAATTAAGCGAAGCACGTGTGCTTTAAATAGACTTTTGTTACAGCTGCAAAGACGAAATATATCCCGGAATATACCCAGAAGCATGTCACATATGACTTGTAAAACTTCCACTCAGGGAAGGGCGCCTAAAAGTCAACATGCAGAATAATTCTACTTCGTTCTTTGGCTGTGCAGAAGTCCAGATATCTCAGAAGACTCTCGACTCACATTTTTATGATAACCAGCTCTCGATAGTGAGGGCCGTTTGCAGGACAGGGATACTAGAGAAGCTGTAAGCGACTTGGATACTGGGGAGCATCAAACTGCCTGCACTGCTTCTCACAGCTGTTGAAGGGTGTGCATCAGATAGCAAGCACATCGGTCAAGATGGCCTTACAGATACTGTATTCAGATAAGGGGGTTTTGGATCCAGGGATATATTTAGAAATTTTTCAAGCGCTCTTGGAGACATTAGAGGGTCTTTGTAAGCTTTTTGATCAGGCGTGGTATTTGATCAAGGATTCCTGCTTCCTCAGGGAAGGTGAAAGTGATCTCTGGGGATTTATTCATATCCAAAAGGAAAATATTGAGCGTTTCATAACACTGGCCACAAAACCTTGGACGGTCTAGTACTGGTTGCACAGTGATTGTCCTTAGTCGCTTTTCGCTAGGCGTCCCGTCGTTCATCCGTCTTATGGAGCAAAAAACGTGCCTCACTGGAGAAGGCTCCCGTTCTTCAGTAGTTAGTAGTGAAACTTCAATATTTTAAAGCAAATTCGGGCCTTTTTCATCGATGGAACCTGTTAACAGGGATGTAAACGTTAACTGTCTGTTGCTGAGTCCCATACGCAGCATAATTCCGTGAGAAGTTGTGGTAGACAAAAGTCTAGTTGCCGTTGGATGGTTATTCGGACGGTGAGTTCTTTCTGTCATACATTCATTCTTCCGTCTTCCACAGAGCAGATAATTACAAATGGGCAACTGGAATGTTATACATTAATGAATGAAAGCAGCTGTTAGAAATGCCATTAACAGTTTACAGTCGTTAAAGTGCTTTAACCTATTTGCGCTTACTCAAGTTTCATATAACAGAGTTAATAAAGAAGTAACTGTCAGTTATTTTAAATAGCTGTTATTAATCTTTGTCACAGGGCATCCATTAATTAAAGTTTCAATTTAAGAAAAAGTAGAAAAATGACCACTGCTCAGAATGACGTCAGATTTGAATAGCATATGATGGACACAGGAGGAAACACCATGGGAAAAAAAGCTAAAATTTGACCGTTAGATGGCGCTGTTAAGGGTCAGGATATGCACACTAACAAACGCGTGACGCCTGTTCACAGTTTGCTTACGAGATCCAACATGACTGTCTCCATGAAGGATCGCGCGCTGCTGGTAAAGCTCTTCTACAAGCAATGTGTTCAAATGTGTGCGAAATCTTATGGGACTTAACTGCTAGGGTCATTAGTCCCTAAGCTCACACACTACTTAACCTAAATTATCCTAATGACAAACACACACACCCATGCCCGAGGGAGGACTCGAACCTCCGCCGGGACCAGCCACACAGTCCATGACTGCAGCGCCCTGGACCGCTCGGCTAATCCCGCGCGGCTCTTCTACAGCAAAGGTGACTGTGAGCCAGTAGGCCTGCACTAGTTCCGGAGACACAGGAGTTTGAAAAGGGCGTTTGTCCCATGTTTGCTAAGAGTCTGGAGAAAATGATTAGAAAATTAAAAAAAAAACAGTTCTTTTGAAGTGCAGTGTGGCAGGTGGAGGAAAGCAGTAGATTCGACGTCTGTCGAGGATGTGGCTACAGCATTGCAGGAGGGATGGGCGGTGGTGTAGAAGCATGCAGCGCACGGGGAATTGTCCGAACTTTGGACAGCCTGTGAGCACAGTGCAAAAAATCCTACGGGACATTCTGAATTGACATCCTTAGAAAATCACCTACTTTCAGGAGATGCTCCCTGCTGACTTACCAGCAAGACAAACGTGCGTTCTAGAATTTCTAGCGGGCACCGAAGCACACAATGCATGGCCATCGAACATTCTACGGACAAATAAAGTCCATTACCATCAAATGGTTCAAATGGCTCTGACAACTATGGGACTCAACGTCTGAGGTCATCAGTCCCCTAGAACTCTGAACTACTTAAACCTAAATAACCCAAGAACATCACACACATCCATGCCCGAGGCAGGATTAGAACCCGCGTCCGTAGCGGTAGCGCGGTTCCAGACTGAAGCTCCTAGAACCTCTCGGCCACAACGGCCGGCCCTATTACCATCTCCAAGGTCATTTCAATATGCAAAATTCCAGAATATGGGTAGTGGAAAGTCCACGTGCTCGTCAACAGGTACCACTTCACTCTGCAAAGGTGACTGTGTGGTGCGGGTTGACGACATCGTTTACGGAAGGGCCGTATTTTATCGAGGAGACGAGCCCTGTGGGCTCTGTCACGTGTAGCGTCACTGGTAAACGCATTGAGACTCTTTTGCGCACCAACCTCTCTCCAACCTTTCAACAGCGCTGATGTGTGACAAGGATCGTTTTTATACAAGATGGCGCTCGTCTGCATATTGCACAGCCAGCGAAGCGGCCTATGCAGAGGCATTTTGGAAATATTAGAATTGTCAGCCGTCATTTCCTTACAGCCTGGCCGTACAGATCACCTGATCTTAATCTACATCTACATCTACATTTATACTCCGCAAGCCACCCAATGGTGTGTGGCGGAGGGCACTTTACGTGCCATTGTCATTACCTCCCTTTTCTGTTCCAGTCTCGTATGGATCGCGGGAAGAACGACTGTCTGAAAGCCTCCGTGCGCCCTCGAATCTCTCTAATTTTACATTCGTGATCTCCTCGGGAGGTATAAGTAGGGGAAAGCAATATATTCCATACCTCATCCAGAAACGCACCCTCTCGAAACCTGGCGAGCAAGCTACACCGCGATGCAGAGCGCCTCTCTTGCAGAGCCTGCCACTTGAGTTTGCTAAACATCTCCGTAACGCTATCACGGTTACCAAATTACCGAGTGAACAAACGCGCCGCTTTCCTTTGGTTCTTTTCTATATCCTCCGTCAACCCGATCTGGTACGGATCCCACACTGATGAGCAATACTCAAGTATAGGTCGAACGAGTGTTTCGTAAACCACCTCCTTTGTTGATGGACTACATTTTCTAAGGACTCTCCCAATGAATCTCAACCTAGCACCCGCCTTACCAACAATTAATTTTATACGATGATTCCACTTCAAATCATTCCGCACGTATACTAACAGATATTTTACAGAAGTAACTGCTACCATTGTTTGTTCGGCTATCATATAATCATACAATAAAGGATCCTTCGTTCTATGTATTCGCAATACATTACATTTGTCTATGTTAAGGGTCAGTTGCCACTCCCTGCACCAAGTGCCTATCCGCTGCAGATTTTCCTGCATCTGTGTGGCTTCTGGTTGAGAGGTTATCTGAAAGATATTGTGTTCAGTGCTCCAATTACGAAAATAAGTGAAGGCACGCTTACTGAATGTGTCTTGCGCCAGACTCACGACAATCAGAAACCAATATCATTTTGCTTTTTATTTTGTTTCTGGCTTCAGGACAATTAAAAACCGATTTTTACCCTCCGATGTGGTGCGATTTTACTGTGGTGGATGGACTTTCTTAACTTACAGGGTACAACTGTTGATGTCGAACTTGTGCAGTCATGCACATTGACAGAACGGATGGCGTACTGTGCAACTCAAACCGTAGCCTTCGTATTGCGATTCCTCTGTTGTTTGTTGCCAACTTCATTTACGTTAATACGCTCACGGCGCCATCTACTAATTAAATTTTCGTTAATTTTTTTATACCATGACGCTTCTCCCTGCGTCGATAATATTCAAATTTGACGTCATTCTAGCAGTGGTTCTCTTTCTACAGTGTTGTGAAACTGAAACTTTAACTGTGAACACCCTGTACGCGTCAGCAATCTGATATATTGATTATTACAACAGAAGTTATCCATATGCTGGCGGAGACTACTAAAGGCCTCGAGAGACCCTAGAACTGTTGAACTGCGGGATCTTTGTTCAACAGTATTGTTGTTGATGATGATGATGATGGTGTCGCTGTCGCCCTCAACTTAGAATAACTTCTGCAGCCTACATCGATTAGGACACACGTATTTTATTCATTTGATGGTCTCCCTGCACCATTTTAAATGCCCACTCCTACGTTTCTCTCAAGTACTAAATTTGTGACCCGTTGTTGTCTCAGAATGTGTCTCATTAGCCGATACCTTTTTTAAGCCGAGTTGTGCCATAAATTTCTTTTCTCTCCATTTCTATTCAGTACTTCCTCATTAGTCATTCGATCTGTCCACCAAATTTTCCCGGCTTTGCGTGTTCGATTCCCGGCCAGGTCAGGGATTTCCTCTGCCTCGTGATGACTGGGTGTTGTGTGATGTCCTTAAGTTTGTTAGGTTTAAGTAGTTCTAAGTTCTAGGGGACTGATCACCATAGATGTTAAGTCCCAGAGCCATTTGAACCATTTTGAACCTAATTTTCAGTCCACATTTCACTTCGCACATGGCTACACTCCAGATAAATAGCTTCAGAAAAGACTTCCTATCACTTACATTTATATTAGATGTTAAGATCTTCCTCTTTCTGAGAAATGCTTTACTTGCTCCTGCCAGTTTACATTTTAGATCCTCTCTACTTCGGCCACCATCAGCCAGTTTCCTGCCCAAATGGCAAAACCCATTTACTACTTTTAGTGTATCATTTCTTAAAGGAACTCGCACAGCGTCACCTGATTTAATTCGACTACTTTCCGTTACCCGTAGTTTATTGTTGTTGATGCTCATCACATAACATCTTTCCAAGACACTATATATTCCGTTAAGCTGCTGTTTCGTATCCTTTGCTGCCTCTGACAGAATTGCAGTGTCATCGGCAAGTCTCCTGTCTGAACTTTAATTCTCTTACCAAATATCTTTTATTATTTTTGCATATTTTTAACAGTATTGCTTTACTTCCAAACAACATTTTATGTGACTAATTTAAGGTACAACATCTGCACCCCACTTTCATTTTTTAATCAACATCTGACCTGGTCAAGACATAAACTAACTGACACCGTTGAATTTATATGTTCCGTTCAAATAGAAAAAACAAACATTTTCTGGACAACCTAATAGCTGAATCTCACCTCGTGTTTTTTTTTCTCATAAATGCTGAAGAGAACCGCATTTTCGTTCAATTTACTTGAAATTAGTACAGAACTGTTGGTATTCCAGAAGGTTTCCACAGCTGGCCTTTACGAAAAATGAGTCTCCACGAAAAATGAGTCTCCGCAGCGTAAAATTGACGGTATCTATTTGGGCCTTGTATACATTGAAACCGATGATTAATCAGAGTATTTTTCTCTTGATTTCTTTAAGCAAGGAGAGTGAGGTAACCACTGGTCTAGGTTTTTACCTTCGGCCGAATTACCGGTCAGCAGAAGTGACAGTCGACAGCCGTATCCGCGTTGACTTCCATAGACTTTCGCGAAATGAGTTATACGTTATTACAGCTCGTATTGTGTACTTACACAGCTTAGACCTATAGACAGAACAAATTTCGATATGCATTCGGTAGGACTATACCGCAGTAAAACATTGTGACACACTGCGAAAAGCCATGCCTGGCCTGGTCTGGCCTGCAAATATTAAACCATGCATAAAAGCATGAAGTGAAACATGGTAGACAAACACACCGTGAAGGCACAGTGTGGCTAAAGTTCAAAATTAATGAAAGGAACATAAATAACGTAGGGTCCCAAACACAGCACTAAACGAGCCGGATTATCGCTAACCTGAATTCAGACGAACAGCTGTTCAACACTGGGAGTTTTCTGCTTGTTCAGCTATTTCACCTCGCGGCCTACGTCGTTTCTAGCGAGGATACATTAAAAAATGATTTTTCAGCCAGCTTCATCAGTAATTACTTTTCCTCCGTTATATACCATAGTCGAACAAAATTTGGTCTAGTAATGTGATGCAAACAGTCACTGTTGAAAATATTGGACAGGAGACCAGAGAAAATGACACGCAAATCTTGTACCAATTTGTAGTATGTAAGACGTGGTTTAATAAAAGATAAATGCGTCCTATGAGCACTTCAAACTACCGAAAAACACCATTTTACGTCAACACTCCAGTAGTTTCAGTTAGTTAAAAATCGTGTACATTCATGTACGTATAATATTAAACGGGTATTATTATTTTAATTTCAAAACTGCCAACAGTTAATTTTCTGCTGAAAACTGGGCACTGGTGCTGTGAGGGA
Source organism: Schistocerca gregaria (assembly GCF_023897955.1). NCBI lineage: Eukaryota > Metazoa > Arthropoda > Insecta > Orthoptera > Acrididae > Schistocerca > Schistocerca gregaria. Next base: position 687,808,754 of record NC_064921.1, on the reverse strand, counting down.
CCATGAGAGCTCAGGGTCCGTAGCGTGTGGTATATGTGCCGCACGAGTAAACTCCCTCGGTGTGCTGTAACAACATGGGATAACTTAAAGTGAGCGTAACTATTTGCCAAACAACTAACAGAAAGTTTTATTTCTTGAATCTAGAAAATCCGATATTTTATGGAAGGACTGGCTAATAAGTTTTTACTTTTCTGTTTTTTATTTTTATTTTACTTAGGGAGATTATCAGTTTATTCTCTTACGTTAGACTCCACTCTGAATCCTAAATAAAGAGGTAAAGTCCACAGGCACACAACTTTTATGCATGTTACTGTACTTGTGTAATTTATAATTTAGTTATAATGCTTTTATTTCTAGCAGCAAACGCCATTAAGAAGAAAATGTCCTGGGAAGGGAGTGAAGGAATTTAAAGATATTTCAAGAGTCTGCTGCATGGTGTTCTGTTATCTACATTACGTGGTATTCTTACTGCTTGATTTTTGTAAAGAAATTCTTTCCTTGCCTTAGCTACGTTGCGGCAGAAGATGATTCCGTAAGGCAACATGTAGTGCTAAAGTTTAAAAAAAAAAGCTAAAACAGTAGTCTTAGTGTCAACGCAGTGAGAGATACTGCTAAGTGCAAAACATTCTGAACAGAGCTTATTCACTAGTTTTTTCTGTTGGTTTACTCCAGTTCAGCATGTTATCCATCTAGACACTGACGAATTTTGCACGTGGTGTTTCGTTTCGTAAATAAGCATTAATGTACTCTGTATTTATGAGACGCGCAAATATTTTTTGTTCGTATGAAATTGTATAATATGAGTCTTTTTGAGTAACAGCTGTCTACTGTGAACAGAGGTGTTTACTCAGTGGGTAATTGGCGAATAGGGTAATGCGACAATTTAATACATTGTGTTACATAAGTACGATAGAATTATATGGACAGGTAAAATAGGAAATAAAGAGATTGTACAAGAATATGTTAGTAGAAAGGGCTAAAGAAAGCTAAATAAAGTACTAAAATAAACAGGTAGAGCAGAGAAAACGTCTAAATGGCTCTAAGCACTATGGAACTTAACATCTGAGGTCTTCAGACCCCTAGACTTAGAACTACTTATACCTAACTAACCTAAGGACATCACACATAGCCATGCCCGAGGCAGGATTCGAACCTGCGACCGTAGCAGTAGCGTGGTTCCGGACTGAAGCTCCTAGAACCGCTCTGTCACAGCGGCCGGCTAAGAAAATGTGGAAGAAATGTTGTCGTTTGGGATCCCTCGATGACCAGTTCGTTAAAGATGAAGCACATGCTATGTTGCAGAGAATTTGAAAAGAAACGGGCTGTTTCGTTTTCAGTGAAACCATACCAGCATACATGGAGACCATGGAAACCCTAAATTTTACGGCCGATGAGGATTTAAACTGCCGTTCTCCCAAATGTAAGTCCTCTGCGGCTTCGCGTTCTCGATAGGTGCCGGGGAGGGTCCGTGGGGGGGGGGGGGGGGGGGGAGGGAGGAGAAAAGGGGGAGCCGTCGGTGGAGAGGAAAAACATTAAGGACAGGTGATAATTGTAGTAAGTATCACGAATTACAGAAAACCTTGGCGTAATAAGTGGAGGAAAGCACCAAATGCGTAGTTAGATAGACAGTCATGTTCTTCAGAATAAAATGGTCAAGACTTGATTTCGCTGTATCCCCGTCTTATGCTCGTTGAGAGGACATGCTTGTTCCGAATGGTGCCGCAGATTCCGACATCTTTGTTCCAGGTATAGATCGAGGACGTACCGGGAATGGCCGTGACACAGTGGTGAGTTCTGCGCAGTGACTATCTGATTCGTGCGGGAACTCACTGCTGCACGTGAGAAAGCAGCATTGGCCAAGGCGATACGCACATCCTCCCTGCGGTGGGCACCTTATCGCGGCTGTGTATGCGTCGCCAGTCCAGTTTCGAGACGTCAGTTTCCCCCGAGCACGGTGCAAGTGCGGACATTATAATTCTGTTGAGCATTGCGAGGAGAAACCTGACATGTGTTAACGGGCGTTTCTTTCGTTTGTTATACTGTTACTGGTGACTGAATCCGGGCATCGGACTTTATCTTCGCGTCTGAGCAACTGTCAGCGTTTCCAAACACCGTCAGGTAAGAACTTCTATGTTTCTTAATGAACATCCTCGTGAGTTCTGATTCTTAAGAAATCTTCTGATCCGTCACTAATCTCTATTGGTATAATATATGAACAATATATATATATAGAGTACAGCATCTGCCGGATAAGAAGGGCCGGCCGCAGTGGCCGAGCGGTTCTAGGCGCTACGGTCTGGAATCCTGCCTCGGGCATGGATGTGTGTGATGTCCTGAGGTTAGTTAGGTTTAAGTAGTTCTAAGTTCTAGGGGACTGATCACCTTAGAAGTCAAGTCCCATAGTGCTCAGAGCCATTTAAACCATTTTGATAAGAAGGAATACGAACCTGACTTGTACTATGACATTCGAAAGAATTGCATGTTTAGCCGTTAATAAACGTTGTACCTCTTACAGACGGTCAAATTGCATATTAATTTGATAGCTTCCAGCAAATGACAGTGACCAAAGCTTTAAGTCAGTGATCTATCCCTACACTACACGATCAGTCAAAACGATCGCGTTCTTACAATTTTGTAGCAGAAGAGCGATAGAAATTAGCAGCAGTGGCAAATAATTTTGTGAGAAGAAGTTGTTTATTACCGAAACTGTCTCAAAAGATCAACGAAGAATCGAAGTGAATGAAAGGGGTGTAAAAAGATATACTTGAAGAGCTAGGGAAAGAAAGGGTGAAAATTATGAGTCCACATAAGAAGAACGGGCCAAGACCGTCTTCCAAGGAGAGTATGGGGTTGGCAGCCACAAGTGAGAAGAAGATGAAAATGGAGAGGAAGAAGAAGAAGACGGGAAAAAAAGCGATGTTGATACTGGTAATATCAGAAATGCTAGGAGATTCGTAGCGCGGATTGGAGAGGGGGATCCGAGGACTGGACAGCACGGTTACAACAAACTCCAATAATAATTATAGTAATAATGAGTTATGTATGTATCTACTGTCAATACACTTGAATTTAACGGTTCCACACCGCGATGTGAAAATTTCATTGATTGCTGATGAAGTGTTCTGCACACAGATTTACTCAGATTTTCTTTTGTGCTTTTTTTGCACCTTAATGGGTATGGTTTAAGTGGTTCGCAGACACTGAAACTTGCAGTTACTCTAAGTGCTTAAAAATTGGAAGTTGTTTGCAGTTGAAAGTTCTACCGACGTTTCAGTGCAATAAGATCTTCTCGCGTTTCTTGCCGGGTAAATCCGCAGAGTGCCCGCGAATTTTGGGTAGGCATGTTCGCTCCTTCCATCTATGCCAGCAGATCGAATCTGTTTGCTGACAAAAGATTTAAAATCGCGCAGTTACCAAGACATTGCTTCTGATTTCGTATGAGGCATATAGAAGGAGTGATACTCCCAAGCCGTGCACTATAAGCTGGCGTCATCCTCTGCTGCCGCTGTGTGTTAATTGAATTTTCGAGCAGTTGTCAGAATTTTCCTACTTTTATTCTGAACGAACTTCAAAATGTCAATAAATGACGATCTCGTTAAACAAAATTTTTTTATTGGTGACAATCAATCGCTTCCCCCTAATGATCATGCATATTCGAAAGTAACTAACTTTGCACAATGTTCACGAATACAGTCATGGCTGTTACTGAGGACAGAGAATAGCTCTGGTTTCTTTGTACAATGGCACTTTTCCTTTTGTCTAAAACTTCTTCACGTTACATAGCCTTTCTTTACTTTAATTTCGTATTTTAAGTTTCCGGTTTTGGGAAGAAGACTTATTTGTTTGTATTTGGAAGCGCCTGTGGAGTTTTGAAATCTATGACACCTCCGACGACATTGCGTTTTTGTAGCGGTAGTGGTAATGACAATAACAATTGTGAACGATATGCGAGAGGGTTCCTAGTTTGGCCTTAAATCCAGTAAAGCAAGGGATGTTGAACATGTAAGGGCAGTGACTTTCCTGCTTCTGATCAGGGACTCCGAAACTCTGCAGAATACTTTGTGTCTTCTCCTCAGATTATGCCAGATACAACATACATTCTTCAGACCTACTATGGTGCAGAACCAAGCATTTTCTGAGTGCAGAGGAAAGCAACAAAATTTTCAGAGAAACACCGCAACACGTAGACCTTCAGTGTAGACGCACAAGTTGTTTTCATCTGTTTGGCTAACTGCGGTAAACTGCTCACGAACGCAGGCAGAAAGTATCACTGACAACAGTTTGCCTTGGCTTTGAATGGAATGCAGTTACTTGAAATTTTGTTCAGTCTAAGAATATTCCTCACACTACAAACGACGCTATATGACAGAAACGGCCAGTGAACACTGCATGTACTGTGCTTTACTTACGAGATAAATTTGAAGTAATCACATAAGTACCGGGAATGTCTTGCTCTCTTTAAGTAGAACTTACACCAAGCCAAACAACTTAGAAAGAAATAGACGAGATGGCAATGTACCCCAATCTGCCTCTGTGTGCTGACCTCCCTATATGTAAACCTTATTAACTGCTACACATATCATGGAGACAAAACTGGGGATTTTGCTGAAATTTCCTGGCAGACTGAAATTGTTTGCCGAACCGGGATTCGAATGTGGGACATTGCGAGGTCGCGTCCTGTTACTTAGTTTCAGTTGGTTGGACGGTGCCTGATGGACTCAAGCTGACTGAGAATACAATTCCGTTACTGCCCGGCATTTGGCAAAGTTTGAACGTTTTCATCGCCCGGAGTCTGATGTTATATCACGACGTTCTGTGATAAACAGAGAACCGACTCGTGACGATAGCATATTAGACCTTCTGGTGACAAACAGACCCGAACTATTTGCAACAGTTAACTCAGAACAGGGAATCAGCGATCATAAAGCGGTTACTGCATCGATGATTTCAGAAATATTAAAAAAGGTAGGAAGATTTTTCTGTTTAGCAAAAGTGACAAAAAGAAGATTTCAGAGTACTTGACGGCTCAACACAAAAGTTTTTCCTCAAGTAAAGACAGTGTTGAGGAACAGTGGACAAAGTTCAAAACCATCGTACAAACCGCAGTAGATGAGTATGTGCCAAGCAAGACCATAAGAGATGTAAAAAAGGCACCGTGGTACAACAACCGAGTTAGAAAACTGCTGCGGAAGCAAAGGGAACTTAACAGCAAACATAACCATAGCCAAAGCCTTGCACACAAACATAAATTACACGAAGCGAAATGTAGTGTGAGGAGGGCTATGCGAGAGGCGTTCAATGAATTTGAAAGTAAAGTTCTATGTACTGACTTGGCAGAAAATCCTAAAAAATTTTGGTCTTACGTCAAAGCGGTAGATGGATCAAAACAAAATGTCCAGACACTCTGTGACCAAAATGGTACTGAAACAGAGGATTATAGACTAAAGGCCGAAATACTAAATGTCTTTTCCAGAGCTATTTCACAGAGGAAGACTGCACTGTAGTTCCTTCTCTAGAGTGTAGCACAGATGACAAAATGGTACAAATCGAAATAGATGACAGAGGGATATAAAAACAATATAAATCTTTCAAAAGAGGAAAAGGCACTGGACCTGATGGGATACCAGTTCGATTTTACACAGAGTACGCGAAGGAACTCGCCCCCCTTCTTGCAGCGGTGTACCGTAGGTTTCTAGAAGAGCGTAGCATTCCAAAGGAACAGAAAAGGGCACAGGTCATCTCCGTTTTCAAGAAGGGACGTCGAACAGATATGCAGAACTATAGACCTATGTCTCTAACGTCTATCAGTTGTAGGATTTTGGAACACGTATTATGTTCGAGTATAATGACTTTTCTGGAGACTATATATCTACTCTGTAGGAATCAGCATGGGTTTCGAAAAAGACGATCGTGTGAAACCCAGCTCGCGCTGTTCGTCTACGAGACTCAGAGGGCCATAGACACAGGTTCCCAGGTAGATTCCGTGTTTCTTGACTTCCGCAAGGCGTTTGATACAGTTCCCCACAGTCGTTTAATGAACGAAGTAAGAGCATATGGACTATCAGACCAATTGTGTGATAAGAGAGAAGTCTTCCGAAGTAAGAGTGATTTCAGGTGTGCAGCAGGGGAGTGTCGTAGGAGCGTTGCTATTCACAATATACATAAATGAACTTGTGGATAACATCGGAAGTTCACTGAGGCTTTTTGCAGAAGATGCTGTAGTATGTCGAGATGTTGTAACAATCGAAAATTGTACTGAAATGCAGGAGGATCTACAACAAATTGACGCATGGTTCAGGGAATGGCAATTGAATCTCAATGTAGACAAATGTAATGTGCTGCGGATACATAGAAAGAAAGATCCTTTATCATTAAGCTACAATACAGCAGGTCAGCACCTGGAAGCAATTAATTCCATAAATTATCTGGGAGTAGGCAGTAGGAGTGATTTAAAATGAAATGACCATATAAAATTAATCGTTGGCAAAAGCAGATGCTAGACTGAGATTCATTGGAATAATCCTAAGGAAATGCAATCCGAAAATAAAGAAAGTAGGTTACAGTACACTTGTTAACCTACTGCTTGAATACTGCTCACCGGTGTGGGATCCGTACCAGATGGGGTTGATAGAAGAGAGAGAGAAGATCCAACGGAGAGCAGCGCGCTTCGTTACAGGATCATTTAATAATCGCGAAAGCGTTACGGAGATGATAGATAAACTCCAGTGGAAGACTCTGCAAGAGATACGCTCAGTAGCTCGGTACGGGCTTTTGTTGAAGTTTCGAGAACATACATTCACCGAGGAGTCAATCAGTATACTGCTCCCTCCTATGTAAGTCTCGCGAAGATACCATGAGGATAAAATCAGAGAGATTAGAGCCCACACTGAGGCATAAAGACAATCTTTCTTTCCACTAACAATACGAGACTGGAATAGAAGGGAGAACCCATAGAGGTACTCAAAGTGTCCTCCGCCGCACACCGTCAGGTGGCTTGCCGAGTATGGATGTAGATGAAGAATCAGCCAGGGGTTTTCGGATCAGCGCACGCTTTTTTTCTATTCATTGGCTTTCGGGACTTGCACATACAGCCACCTCAATAGTGGAATGTCAGTTATGACGGTATGAACGTAAGGACAGCACAACACCCAGTCCCTAAGCATAGTAAAATCTCCATCTCAGCCAGAAATCGAAGCCGGGCCGCTCCCGTTTGCAACCGTCGCAGCCACGCGGGATTAGCCGAGCGGTCTGAGGCGCTGCAGTCATGGAATGTGCAGCTGAGCCCGGCGGAGGTTCGAGACCTCCCTCGGGCATGGGTGTGTGTGTTTGTCCTTAGGATAATTTAGGTTAAGTGGTGTGTAAGCTTAGGGACTGATGATCTTAGCAGTTAAATCCTATAAGATTTCACACACATTTTTTTACAATCCGTCGCACTGACTGCGCAGCGAGCGAGGCGGACTAGGTACACATTTCGCTGTCGAGTGAAAATTCATTTTGGCGCACGGTATAATTATGGTGCTCAGTGGAAACGTAATCATCTTTGCTATGCTATCACTCTTCTACGCGACTTAACAAAGATAGACCTATGTCACACCAACTATGAGTACTTGGACTAGAATGCGATACTATTGATCCTATTCTACCGGGCTATAAATATGTTGTACATCAATGTTATTACAATACGACGAGTATTTAAAGTATAGAAATTTCAAACTGTTGTGAAATATTCTTCCGTTCTGTCACAAAATACTTGTTGAAAATCAACAGATTTGCTTCATAAAAACTGGTTCATAAAACAACAGTTGCACTACAGTCGTTGTCAATAAACACTTTTTATCTTACTAACATTAGAGAGCTATTTTTTCTGTGGGGAGTTGAACCAGTACAAAGTAACACTTACATTGATTTCTGCTAAGAAAATTTATTCGTAGCTGAAGATCAGCAACGAATTGAGTCCATGAGGCACCGTCCAACCAATTGGCTGGACGGTGCCTCATGGACTCAAGCTGACTGGGAATACAATTCCGTTACTGCCCGGCATTTGGCAAAGTTTGAACGTTTTCATCGCGCGGAGTCTGATGTTATATCTCGACGTTCTGTGATAAATCTCACAGAGAAATCTTTTGACGACGCAACCTTATCCGTGCTTGGTAAGGGTTTAAATTTTGCACCCACTCCGAAGAGTTTGCCGGTAGTTGATTTTATTAGTTCAATTGAACAGGCAGTTTGCAAACTACCTCCTGAAGGTGCAGAGGAGGTTAGGAGGGAGTCATGCCATGTGTTGACTATTGCTTGTCCATCCAAGAGTAATGGAACAGCAACAGAGAGGGCTGCTTTACGCTCTCTCAGAGTTGATCCTGATATTGTTATTTTACCTGCGGAGAAGGGCAATGCCACCGTTGTTTTAAATAAACAGGATTATGTACAAAAGATGCAAGGTTTACAATCTGATTCAGGGTATTGCAGAATCGTTTCCGTCCTATAGTGAGTAACATCGGCGCTCCGACGTATCGTGTAGCCAAGCATCTTGCTTCTCTGTTGAGTACACAAGTAGTTCGGTGTGAACGTCAAATCAGGAACTCAGCTGATTTTTTACGTAGTTTGGAGGGATTGCGGTTGAATGACTCTGATATTTTAGTGAGTTTCGATGTAGTCTCTCTATTCACTCGTGTTCTTTTGTATGATTCTTTGCGGTTAATTGAGGCTAGGTGTGGTGCTGAATTAACTAATCTGTTTCGGCATGTGTTGACATCCACGTACTTTTTTATTCAATGACCAGTATTACGAGCAGACAGATGGAGTTGCGATGGGTAGTCCGTTGTCTCCCGTGATCGCAAATTTGTTCATGGAAGATTTCGAGGAACGTGCATTGGAGTCGGCGCCTTTGAAACTCACCTGTTTCTTTAGATATGTTTACGATACCTTTCTTGTTTGGCCTCATGGTAGGGAGAATTTGAATGCCTTTCAAGAACATCTGAACTACTCGATCCACCCGAACATTCGTTTTACTATGGAGGTGGAAGAGGATGGTTGCCTTCCCTTTCTTGACGTGTTGGTTAGGAGGAAGGATGATGGATCACTGGGACATGCAGTCTACAGGAAACGTACTCACATCGACTTGTACTTACAGGCTAATAGTTGTCACCATCCGGCTCAGCGTGAAGGTGTATTTCGTACCCTGGTACACAGGCACATGTCGTTTCTGACGCTGAGACTTTGCCAGCTGAGTTGTCCCATCTTGAAGTTACATTTCATCAAAATGGTTATAGTGATAGACAGATTGAACGTGCGTTGCGCTATCGACCAGCTGCACATCGGGTGATTGATGATAATTCTGAGTCGACACCTAAGTCTAATGACTTTTTGCCTTCCAACAAGATCGGTCGTATTTTACGGAAATACGACGTGAAATGTGTTTTCCGACCTCCATCTAAAATTAGAGCACTTTTGAGTTCCGTTAAGGATGATCTTGGATTGCGTAAGGCGGGTGTATATCGTATTCCTTGTAGCTGCGGCATGGCATATATTGGTCAAACTATCAGAACCGTGGAGGACCGAGGTACTGAGCGTAAACGGCACACACGATTACAGCAGCCAAGTAGATCTGCTATTGCCAAATATTGCTTGGATACTGGTCATCTAATATAATAACACCGAAATATTGGCATGCACGTCCAGCTATTGATACAGTGTTATTAAGGAGGGAGTTGAGATTAAATTAGCGAGCAACCTCGTTAACAGGGATGGAGGTTTTTGTTTAAACTTTGTATGGAATCCGGCTCTCTCCTTTGTCATTAAACAGAGGGACAGAGTCAATGCTACTTCACCTGCGAGTCGTAGACTCACTATCGATAGCTCTGACTTTGGCCATCTTTGGTGGCACTAGTGTTCAGTGTGTGTGTTATCTTTCCTGCATCAGTCCTTGAACCAAGGTTTTAAATTTGTACGTACGTTGCCTGTCCGTTGCAGTTTGCCTTGAAAATGGAGGGGTGTTTTCCCACCGAAGTATGAAAGTGTTACCTGCATGAATTCCCGGAAGTTATTTGAAAGTTATATACGCCAGGAGAAGCTCAGGTCGTACATCACTAAATACTGACCCCACGTCTGCGGGCAGTAATCCACCAACACTGTTGAAAAAGCATCGTCTTACAGCATGAGCAATCGTAAATGAGAAATACTTGACAGTACAGTATCTTTGAGGATAGTAATGTCCTCTGGTGGCCGTCCTACGTCTCATAGAAAGTGGCACAACATTTTTCGACAGGCAGTGTAAATTCCTTATGAAAGATTAGTTTGTTGATATGATATGTTGCCAGTAAATTGACGTTACAAGCTTACTATCCATTACAATTTCGATAGTGTAGTTATTATTGAGTGCAGTTCACAGTGGTGATATGTGTCGTTGATGAATGTGGCAGCAGGTGATTATGGTGGCCATGGCGGCGTTGGAGACTGAGAGCAGCGCGGCGATGCAGGTCCGCGCGGTCAGCGTGAGCGTCGACTCGCTGGACGTGGTGGCCTCTTCACACTCCACTGGCGCTCAGGGGGCGGCGGCATCCACTCCCAGCGGCGCTGCAGACTCGCTGGCAGTCGTCGACCCGGCCGACCAGGACGAAAAAGTCGTCAAACTGGAGCTGGCCAGTTTGTCAGCCGCGACCAGCAAGGAGGATATTGATGACGAGGTGAGTCAAGCCAGCAATGATAGCAAAAGAAATCGACTGATGTCATGTCCCACCGATGATATAAGCTGCGAGGGTCGTTCCGAAAGTAATGCCTCCTATTTTTATTCGTGCAAACTATAGGAGATAAATAAATCACAACGGCACAGCTAAACAGAGCAATATTTCAGCTACAGATGTCATTTTTCCACGTAGTCACCACTGTTCGTTATGTACTGTAGCCAACGATGAACCTGAGCCTGCTTGCCACGCTTGTAAAAATCGGAACCAGCTAAGTCTAAGCACTTTATTACAGCTTTGACAACAGTACCCGAGTCTTGAAAATGTTCGCCACGTAGTCCATCTTTCAGAGGCTCAAAGAGACGAAGTCTGAAGGCCCTAAATCGGGACTGTACGGTGGATGCGGTAAGACGGTCCAGCAATCAGTTGCATGGCCGCAAAACTGGTGTGGGGCTTGGCGTTATCAAATTGCAGGTGAAAGTTGGTCTTCTTCTCTAGCCCTACCCTAGAAATTCGGGCTTTCAGCTTAGTCAGTGTCGTCATGTAGCATGCTGAATTGACAGCTTCCCCAGGCTCCAGGACATGCAAAAGAACTCGGCTGCAGGCAGCTGTGTCTTGAATGTTTTCTTTGATAGAGAATTCGCATGTCGCCATTCCATGGGCTATCTATCTTTTGCATTCGAGCTCACAGTGGTGACACCACGTCTAATTTCCTGTGACGATGCTATTCGGAAAATCGTGACCTTCTGCTTCATATTGGTCCGGGATGTCCCGACGAATTTCCATTCGATGCGTTTTTTGGGCTTCTGTAAGCGCTGCGGGACTTATCTCACACAGACTTTGCGATAATCAAGGTGTTCCAATATTATTTACAAGGCATTATAGCTGACATTCAGCCTTGTACAGAATTGCCAGGTCGGTGTCCGCCGACCATGAGTTGATCAAGGCGCTCTTCATTGCTAGGGATGACAGCTGTGCAGGGTCGACGGGGCTGTGGTTTGTCATGCACACCCTTCTCACAGCATTTCAAATGCTGTTCCAATCGCCTCACATTGCTCACGGCTATCGTATCCTCTCCGTATACCTTTAGCAAGCGTCGATGGCTTTCAGTCGGCACAATTTCTCCAGCAATGAGGAATTCAGTCACGCATCGTTATTTTACACACGTTTTGGAACACTCATCTGGCTTCAACTACCGCAGAACAAAGGAACCATCTGAAAATGAAAGAGGAAGGTTCAATCATTAGCACTACACCAACGACATCTGGTGCGAACATCAAAAGTCATCACAAAAAAATAGGAGGCGTTGCTTTCGGAACGACTCTCATAGATGCTACACTACTGGCCATTAAAATTGCCACAACACGAAGATGACGTGCTATAAACCCGAATTTAACCGACAGGGAGAAGATGCTGTGATATGCAAATGATTAGCTTTTCAGAGCATTCACACAAGGTTGGCGCCGGTGGCGACACCTACAACGTGCTGACATGACGAAAGTTTCCAACCGATTTCTCATATATAAACAACAGTTTACCGGCGTTGCGTGGTGAAACGTTGTTGTGATGCGTCGTGTAAGGAGGACAAAAGCGTACCATCACGTTTCCGACTTTCATAAAGGTCGGATTGTAGCCTATCGCGATTGCGGTTTATCGTATCGCGACATTGCTGCTCGCGTTGGTTGAGATCCAATGACTGTTAGCAGAATATGGAATCGGTGGGTTCAGGAGGGTAATACGGAACGCCGTCCGTGCTGTATCCCAACGGCCTCGTGTCACTAGCAATCGAGATGCGAGGCATCTTATCTGCATGGCTGTAACGGATCGTGCACCCACGTCTCGATCCCTGAATCAACACATGGGGAAGTTTGCAAGAGAAGAACCATCTGCACGAACAGTTTGATGACGTTTGCAGCAGCATGGACTATCAGCTCGGAGACCATGGCTGCGGTTACACTTGACGCTGCATCACAGACAGGAGCGCCTGCGATGGTGTACTCAACGACGAACCTGGGTGCACGAATGGCATAACGTCATTGTTTCGGATGAATCCAGGTTCTGTTTACAGCATCATTATGGTCGCATCTGTGTTTGGCGACATCGCGGTGAACGCACGTTGGAAGCGTGTATTCGTCATCGCCATACTAGCGCATCACCTATGGTGCCATTGGTTACACGTCTCGGTCACATCTTGTTCGCATTGACGGCACTTTGAAAAGTGGACGTTACATTTCAGATGTGTTAAGACCCGTGGCTCTACCCTTCATTCGATCCCTGCGAAAGCCTACATTTCAGCAGGATAATGCACGACCGCATGTTGCAGGTCCAGTACGGGCCTTTCTGGATACAGAAAATATTCGACTGCTAGCCTGGTCAGCAGATTCTCCAGATGTCTCACCAATTGAAAACGTCTGGTCGATGGTGGCCGAGCAACTGGCTCGTCACAATACGCCAGTCACTACTCTTGATGAACTGTGGTATCGTTTTGAAGCTGCATGGGCAGCTGTACCTACACACTCCATCGAAGCTCTGTTTGACGCAGCGACCAGGCGTATCAAGGCCGTTATTACTGCCAGAGGTGGTCGTTCTGGGTACTGATTTCTCAGGATCTCTGCACCCAAATTACATGAAAATGTAATCTCATGTCAGTTCTGGTATAATATATTTGTCCAATGAATACCCGTTTATCATCTGCATTTCTTCTTGGTGTAGCAATTTTACTGGCCAATAGTGTATAATTTGAATTCATACAGGAGGTCCTAGGCCTACAGTTGCGAGCTTTAATCTTGACTACGAAATCCGGTCCAACTCACATTAGGTAGATGCAGAGGACGGATCGAGTGGTGAACTTACATTCAGCTACAATGCGTAAACTGCCGAGCGTGTGTCGCGGCTGGATTTATAGACCACAGCGCCCTAGGCCAAAGACTTTTCGATGTCCCCTGCCTCCCTTAATTCCGTAACCCCAACTCACCACCACAGGTTTGTTTTTGTTCATAAAATCCCTGTGAAACAATGCATTCCGACGTTGTTGGGAGGATCATGAGAAGTGGTGTTCGTCTCTAAAAAGCATCCCATAAAAGATCTAGCGAGAAATTGTAGGCTGATTAATAAACCAGATCGCCGGGTCATTAAATGTTTTATTTTAATTGTTTTTGTCTTTAACACACAGTGTTATCACAATATCCACACTTCCACTAGCTCCTATGTGCCTTCTTCTTCCCCCACAGGCTCTTACGTTTCCCTGGCTCTTTCCTCTATTTCCTTGTTCGCAAATAATGATAGATCCATACTAGTATCACAACTCTCGTCTTTAATGGCTCTTAGGCATAAACATAGACAATAATATCGACATGACTCCAAGCTATACCAAAACTGTCGCCACATGTATGACTGCCATCAACTCTTTCATTAAATGGTTTTAAAATTTCATCTTAATCGCTAATGATACTACTACCGACCGGTTAATACAAATTTAAATTCTCATGTTCATCATCATATTCATCATCCTTTCCTGGATTAGGTCATACTGCCTATTACTGCCTCCATCAATTTTTGTCTCAGTCTTCCTGGGTGTCTCTGGTCAACAGGTCTGTATGACAGTGCTGTCCATTCTTTCTAAATCCTCTTCCCTCTTACTTCTATATTCATCCATTTTATTCCGTATTGCAAATATCTGTAAATGATTCCGTTTATTCTGGTTGCTTATTTTATCAGGACATGTGTGTCCCGGTAACACTCTATGGAATTTCATTTCTGTTTCTTATATATGGCTGTGGTCTTTCTGTCTTTCAGGAATTTGCATAGAAAAACATTCACCAAATCTTCAAGATTGAATGGCATCGTTTTCTTTTAATTAGTTGTTGGAATTTATATTTTGTACACTACTAGCTTTTTCACACCACTCATCATCTTGTGTAGACTACTTAAAAAAAAAGAAATAGCTTACGCTCACAATGATGACTACTGACAACCAACTTGTATACAAATGTACACGAAACAAAACGCTACGGTAGTTGCGAGTAGGATTGCCAGATTTCTCGGTCGTCCAACCAGGACAGTCCAATTTCTCGGTCGTCAAACCGGAACACAATGAAAAATCACATCTCAGATTGTAAGATAAAATATAGTTATTAAGAAAAAAACGAAAAATACAAACGAAATGCATACATATTTATATATGAACATATATGTCAACTTCACTTCTGCCTTTATAATGTATAAAATGATTTTAGGAACAGAAACAATAAGCGCAAAAACATCTCATATATTTCACAACTTAACTGCACTATTACAGAAATAAACCTGAACTTTTATTCTTTTTTTTGTACTTTGCATTTGATTTGGCCATTTTAGTAGAGTTTTTGTTTAATAAATAATCGTGCATTTCGCAACAATGAAAATCATAATTCTCCAAGCATGGAAGAATGATTTCCACGGTATTAACTGAAAGTTTATTCCTCTCGTCCGTCAACTGTATTTTCACAAAAGAAAATATTCCTTCTACGTTACCGTTGTGGTCAGGTATGGAAAAATACTCACATATGATTTACAAATCTTTTATACCGCTCGTGAAACTCCGTTTCTAGTTTGGAGGCCGAGCGATTCTAGGCGCTTGAGTCTGGAACCGCGCGATCACTACGGTCGCAGGTTCGAATACTGTTTCGGGCATGGATATGTGTGATGTCCTTAGGTTAGTTAGGCTTAAGTAGTTCTAAGTTCTAGGGGACTGATGTCCTCAGATGTTAAGTCCCATAGTGCTCAGAGCCATTTGAACCATTTTCTAGTTTGGAAAATAAAGCTACTCATTTCTCGGAAACTGTTTTATTTTATCCAATCTGGGGATTGTTATTCGCAGGTTAGAATGGGTTTTACTGAGATGATTTGATTAAATAAAATTGTGTCATTTACAGTAATATCGTATGTCTTCAGATACTCCACCGATTCTTCAAAATGGTTCAAATGGCTCTGAGCACTATGGGACTTAACATCTGTGGTCATCAGTCCCCTAGAACTTAGAACTACTTAAACCTAACTAACCTAAGGACATCACACACATCCATGGACGAGGCAGGATTCGAACCTGCGAGCGTAGCAGTCGCGCGCTTCCTGACTGAGCGCCTAGAACCGCTAGACCACCGCGGGCGGCCACCGATTCTTCTACATCTTTCCATTCAGGTATTTTTTTCCCAGTCATCTACGAAAACACCAAGTATTTTTAATGGTATTGTCCACAGTTTCAAATAGCCAGCCATTGTTTTATAAAATTTTACTGCTTTTTCATGAAAGACGTCACGCTGTTTCTTGAAAATTAATATTGTTTTAAGTTGAGAAGGTAAAAACTGAATTTTTCCACTTTTTCGTTGCTGTGTTCTCAGTCTATGTAATTACATTTAAAAGTCTTTAATTTACTTTTTCTTCCTTCTTTTTTTGTATACCTTGTATAGCCTACCTTTCTTAAACTTCTCAGTTTCAATAATTTTGTCTGTCTTGGTAAAATATTGAACCAAAAGTGGATTTATTTTTCATTTTTGTGGTTACTTACTTCGATGCTAAAGCTATAAAATGAGCACCTTTGAAGTTCATTACGAATGAGGTAACTGAATGAGGAGCAAAAACTTACTTAATCAAAGAGGTTTATTTTTTACAGCTGAGACCATTTTCTAGCTGAGACCATGAAGTGGCAATTTTTGAGTCAAATATTTTTGGTATTAAGTTATTAAGGCAATCTGTAGAAGCAAAAAACTGATGTTTTTTGACCATGTGGTATGCAAAACACCTGCTGCAATAATTTTTTCTTGTTCTAAACTATCGTGTTTTACAAAATAATTTGTGAGAGTTTTATTTGTACTTGACAATGATACGTTGGATTTATCGGTCGCCTTCCCAACGCGATCCTTTATATATGCTGTTCCCCCGTGACCAATATTTAAATATGTATTACAGAGTTTGCAGTAGGCTTCATACTCGTATTCTGTTCTGCCTTTTTTTTTTTTTTTTTTTTTTTTTTTTTAGCGAAGGGCTATTCAAGCTATATTTATGGGGAAATTTGCACTTCCCATTTGGCATTTTGGATAGCCCTAAAAATTTATAAAATACGCTATTTAGAAACTTCTTCATTAATCAAAAAAACTTTATTTTACGCACAGTACGACAGCTTTTTAAAGAGCTCAGCTTAGAGGAGAGGGAGGGAAAGGGCAGTGCAGAGGTAGGCAGTTAACAACATCTCGTGCATTGCTGACAACATAAACTTCAGCCGGTCATCCGTTACGCTGGAAATGTCAAATAATAAGGTTGTGCACTGTAAGGACGCTCGCATTCAAATACGATATTATTTATAGTAATAAATGCTATGTGAAATAAAGTCAAGTGGCAATGGCTCAATAAGTAGAGAACCAATGACGTTTTAAACTACAGTAGCTATTTACTCTATGTCAGTCTATTAGATTGTAAGTGATGGGAGCAACGAGAAAAGGCACGATATCTGTGGATTTCTACCGACACGATCCGAACGGTGGGATGAGTATTTTAAAAAATTGTCCTACTGTAGTTACTAGATTTCGTAAAATTTACTTACATGGGTAGCAAACTGTAGAAACATTTGATATCTACATAAATATCATCTTTTCAAACTTTTTCGTCAAACATCTTATAATCACACTAACAATCAGAATCTCTATGAATTCATTTGAGACTGAGAGCTGCAAGAACGTGATTGTGAGAAACATGCCGAGTAGAGGGGTTGGAAACATAGTTAAGAATAAAAAAGGCGATAAACCGGGACATTTGAACGATCCGGAACGAGTAGCTGGCACACTCGGACTTGAAATTAACAGCCGGGAATCCCGAGTAATCGGGACACCTGTCAACCCTAGTTACGAGTAGCGAAATTAACAATCGCCCTTCCAAGTGAACTCAACAATTGAACCTACGTTGTGCTAGCGACAGTGAGCTGACCTGCCTCCCACTTCTTTTCAAATAAAATGTAATTATTAATACTTTTCTGTCCCTAAAATACGAGCACCGATAGAAGTTTCTCGGCGCTCTGGGTCTGGCTCTAACTCGCCTATGCGATACTCCGGCGCTCACAAGGGTTTTACTTCACTTAACACGCCATAACAGATGTATACATACACACTGCACTAAGTACTGTGATAGGAGAGTCCTGACAGCCGCCAGCGCTGTTGCCAGCTTCCAATTGTGAAGCGCGAAAGGTTGTTGTAGATACCAAAGATACAAGACTTGTCCATAGTGCTGCGGAAAAACTAGAGAGTTGCGTATAGACGTAAAAAAACTGCGTTGTGTGAATGGTCGTGACAAAACGCGAGAACCAGCCCACTTCAACTGTCCATGTTCTTATTTCACCGGAAGTATTACACTACTGGCCATTAAAATTGCTACACCACGAAGATAACGCGCTACAGACGCGAAATTTAACAGACAGGAAGAAGATGCTATGATATGCAAATGATTAGCTTTTCAGAGCATTTACACGAGGTTAGCGCCGGTGACGACACCTACAACGTGCTGACATGAGGAAAGTTTCCAACCGATTTCTCATACACAAACAGCAGTTGGCCGGCGTTGCCTGGTGAAACGTTGTTGTGATGCCTCGTGTAGGGAGGAGAAATGCGTACCATCACGTTTCCGACTTTGATAAAGGTCGGATTGTAGCCTATCGCGATTGCGGTTTATCGTATCGCGGCATTGATGCTCGTGTTGGCCGAGATCTAATGACTGTTAGCAGAATATGGAATCGGTGGGTTCAGGAGGGTAATACGGAACGCCGTCTGTGCTGTATCCCAACGGCCTCGTGTCACTAGCAATCGAGATGCGAGGCATCTTATCTGCATGGCTGTAACGGATCGTGCACCCACGTCTCGATCCCTGAATCAACACATGGGGAAGTTTGCAAGAGAAGAACCATCTGCACGAACAGTTTGATGACGTTTGCAGCAGCATGGACTATCAGCTCGGAGACCATGGCTGCGGTTACACTTGACGCTGCATCACAGACAGGAGCGCCTGCGATGGTGTACTCAACGACGAACCTGGGTGCACGAATGGCAAAACGTCATTTTTTCGGATGAATCCAGGTTCTGTTTACAGCATCATGATGGTCGCATCCGTGTTTGGCGACATCGCGGTGAACGCACATTGGGAGTATGTATTCGTTATCGCCATACTGGCGTATCATCCGGCGTGATAGTATGGGGTGCCATTGGTTACACGTCTCGGTCACCTCTTGTTCCCATTGACGGCACTTTGAACAGTGGACGTTACATTTCAGATGTGTTACGACCCGTGGCTCTAACCTTCATTCGATCCCTGAGAAAGCATTCATTTCAGCAGGATAATGCACGGCCGCATGTTGCAGGTCCTGTACGGGCCTTTCTGGATACAGATTTCTTCTTGATGTAGCAATTTTAATGGCCAGTTGTGTGTAAGTATACATAAACTGGAGTGCAAAATTTAAAGACTGCGAGCTTTCAAAATAGTATGAAAATGCATGAAATGAGTAGCATGAAAGCGTAGCCTCCGACTCAACGATGCAATATTAAAAGTTTTGGCTGGTTTCGTTGTCTATGGGCTGGTGTACGTGGTTGACACATTACAGGCCACATACTGCTGAGCCTACAGTAGACGATAAGAATACACACGTAATCGAATGGTCGAAGGTTTCTATCACTCGGCAATTACGAATTATGAATGAACATATAAATTTATAAATGAAAGGTTTCAATTAAATAAAATCTGCAGGTACTATCTTAACGACTGTAAACGATGAGTACTATAGTAGAAGTACTTTTGAGAATGCAGTATATTTCTGCAAAACACTCATTGATGTCGATGGTCCTGCAATCAAATAAAATATAAGTTGAAGAACAGTGAAACAATAGATTCCTGCAGCAGGTAATTAGTTATGAACAGCACTTCCCGTGTCCTCTACCGTCCTGTCCAGCACTTCCCGTGTCCTCTCCCGTCCTGTCCAGCACTTCCCGTGTCCTCTCCCGTCCTGTCCAGCACTTGCCGTGTCCTCTCCCGTCCTGTCCAGCACTTCCCGTGTCCTCTCCCGTCCTGTCCATCACTTCCCGTGTCCTCTCCCGTCCTGTCCAGCACTTCTCGTGTCCTCTCCCGTCCTGTCCAGCACCTGCCGTGTCCTCTCCCGTCCTGTCCAGCACCTGCTGTGTCCTCTCCCGTCCTGTCCAGCACTTCCCGTGTCCTCTCCCATCCTGTCCAGCACTTCCCGTGTCCTCTCCCGTCCCGTCCAGCACTTCCCGTGTCCTCCCCCGTCCTGTCCAGCACTTCCCGTGTCCTCTCCCGTCCCGTCCAGCACTTCCCGTGTCCTCTCCCGTCCCGTCCAGCACTTCCCGTGTCCTCTCCCGTCCCGTCCAGCACTTCCCGTGTCCTCTCCCGTCCCGTCCAGCACTTCCCGTGTCCTCTCCCGTCCCGTCCAGCACTTCCCGTGTCCTCTCCCGTCCCGTCCAGCACTTCCCGTGTCCTCTCCCGTCCCGTCCAGCACTTCCCGTGTCCTCTCCCGTCCCGTCCAGCACTTCCCGTGTCCTCTCCCGTCCCGTCCAGCACTTCCCGTGTCCTCTCCCGTCCCGTCCAGCACTTCCCGTGTCCTCTCCCGTCTTGTCCAGCACTTCCCGTGTCCTCTCCCGTCCCGTCCAGCACTTCCCGTGTCCTCCCCCGTCCTGTCCAGCACTTGCCGTGTCCTCTCCCGTCCTGTCCAGCACTTCCCGTGTCCTCTCCCGTCCTATCCAGCACTTCCCATGGCCTCTCCCGTCCCGTCCAGCACTTCCCGTGTCCTCTCCCGTCCCGTCCAGCACTTCCCGTGTCCTCTCCCGTCCTGTCCAGCACTTCCTGTGTCCTCTCCCGTCCTGTCCAGCACTTCCCGTGTCCTCTCCCGTCCCGTCCAGCACTTCCCGTGTCCTCCCCCGTCCTGTCCAGCACTTCCCGTGTCCTCTCCCGTCCCGTCCAGCACTTCCTGTGTCCTCTCCCGTCCCGTCCAGCACTTCCCGTGTCCTCTCCCGTCCCGTCCAGCACTTCCCGTGTCCTCTCCCGTCCTGTCCAGCACTTCCTGTGTCCTCTCCCGTCCTGTCCAGCACTTGCCGTGTCCTCTCCCGTCCCGTCCAGCACTTCCCATGTCCTCTCCCTTACTGTCCAACACTTCCCGTGTCCTCTCCCGTCCTGTCCAGCACTTCCCGTGTCCTTTCCCGTCCTGTCCAGCACTTCTCGTGCCCCGTGCGACTGTCCCTCTCGCCGCACCCTCCCGAACTCGCTTCCATCCAGTCTCCCCATTCACGAGCGCTGTGACTGGCTAGAGCGCTCGCGCCGTGTCTTCATGCCAACGCACCCTCACAAACATAATGAAACACGAAACTTCCTGGCAGATTAAAACTGTGTGCCAGACCGAGACTCGAACTCGGGACCTTTGCCTTTCGCGGGAAAGTGCTCTACCAACTGACCCACCCAAGCACAACTCACCGACCCGTCCTCACAGCTTCAGTGTTGCCAGTACCTCGTCTCCTATCTTACAAACTTCACAGAAGCTCTTCTGCGAACCTTGCAGAACTAGTGCCGAGTTCGATTCTCGGTCCGTCACACAGTTTTAATCTGCCAGGTTGTTTCATATCAGCGCGCACTCCGCAGCAGAGTGAAAATCTCATTCTGGATAATGAAACACATTCGAAATACTGGATTTACATTTAAATAACTTCGAATTAAATATGTTTCTACGGTTGGACCATAAGCACGCTCTAACACATATTATTAAATACATAAACAAATTAAATAAACATATGTCAAAGGAATTGAACTAAAGGTAGGCCAGTAGCCTAATATCTCTGTACTTTCTAAAACACTGTAAATATTTAACCAACTTCTTCATAAATAGTATATATCGGATATAAACCAAGACATAGATGTATAAATATATTTATAAGCATGCTGCTCCCGTTTTTCGTGTAACTGTGGAATACTTATGGCTTGTGATCGATAGTACTCGGCCACTATGACCTCCAATAACTCATGTACTATTTAAGTTACATGCCTGTAATTCATACTAATTTAAGTTTACACTAATAGCTTTCTATAGACACCTAGATCAACTAAATCGGATGAACCGTTTAGATTTTGGAAATTCGTTGTTGGGCATCACTTGTATAATACTTGTATAATAAACTTTAAACTAATAAAGATATTGAAAATCTGATTACACCATCAGAATAGTCGTGCAAATAATAGTAATGTAGATGAGAATGAAATTTTCACTCTGCAGAGCAGTGTGCGCTGATTTTGAAACTTCCTGGCAGATTAAAAC
Organism: Schistocerca gregaria; assembly: GCF_023897955.1. NCBI lineage: Eukaryota > Metazoa > Arthropoda > Insecta > Orthoptera > Acrididae > Schistocerca > Schistocerca gregaria. The sequence continues at coordinate 687,786,749 of NC_064921.1, read as the reverse complement.
TATGTGCCGGACCAAGACTCGAACTCGGGACATTTGCCTTTCGGTGGCAAGTGCTAGCCTTGCTAGTTTCGCAAGAGAACTTCAGTGAAGTTTGGAAGGTAGGAGACGAGGTACTGGCGGAAGTAAAATTGTGAGAACGGGTCGTGAGTCGTGCTTGGGTATCTCAGTTGGCGCCGGCACAGTAGCTCAGCGTGATCGGTCAGAGAGCTGGTTGGCCTCTGTAATAAAAAACTGAGTTGAAGGATCAACAAAAAGTCATGTGAGGGCCGCAAAGACGAAACACAACAGTAAAAAAAAAAAAAAATCGTAGAGCACTTGCCCCCAGCAGGAAAAGGTCTCTACTTCGAGTCTCGGTCCGGCACACAGTTTTAATCTGCCAGGAAGTTTAAGTAATGTACATGTTTCTTTTTGAGGTATCATGATTCATCTGGCTACTATTAATTTCTTTGGCACTCTCGGCATGTAAGTCTCTTTCATTGGCACATAGCATAGTCCTCGTCACAGTGTCAACATGGAATTCCAGCCACGCGCTCGGGCTGGACGCCTCTTGCCTTGGCCAACGTCCGCCACCATGCGGTCGGCCTGCCGAGCGGCCCGCGCCCGCGCCACGCTAACACCGAACATACAAAACTTTCAGGGCGCCACAATTCGCCCGTTTCCTCACAGGACGAAAGTAAATTTCGCATGTTGGGTCACTCCCAAGTAACACAGTTCGGTGAAACTTGGACCACACATATAACTGCTACAGTACAGTACAGCACAGAAGGAAACCGAAAAAATATGCGATGAGAGGAATAGAAATGACACTTTTATTCAAAGACAACAATTACACTGAAATCATCGCGATTCTTAATGTTCACCTCCAGATTATAAACCGCTAGGCGTGGTTCTTAATGGGGTGTGTGCATACTCTGCAACGTTCTCCCATGCTGGCCACGAGGTTGGTACAGTTCTTGTGGTATGGCGTTCCATTCCACCAGCGCCGTTCACAACTGCTGGTTGGACGTCGGAGCATGTGCAAATTCTGCAGTACGTCTCATCAACGCATCCCACACGTGCTCGATGGGATTTAGGTAAGAGAAACGGACAGGCCAGTCCATTTGCCGAATATCCTCTCATTCCGAGAGATCCTCCACCTGTGCTGTTCGCTTACTGTGCAATTCACAGTAAAGTGCTTGGCAGAGGTTTCATCGAACCACGTTCAAGCTGCTTCTACTGTTGCACTCTCGAATGGCGCGCCGGAAAAATGAGAACTTAAATCTTTCTGTGCGTGCTCCGATTTCTCTTATCAAGATGACATTTCTGCCTGTATAGGCGGGCGCCAATAGAATATTTTCCCAAACGGAAGAGGAAATTGGTGATCGAAAATTCACGAGAAGATCCTGCCGCAAGAAGAAACGCCTTTGTCAGGTCCGAGTGCACCCGTGAAAAGACACATACGGGGAAAGAGGACTGTGTCACAATAACGTTGACCAGTGAGTGTGCCGAGATCAAAGGTTTAGAGATCAATACACCCATGCAACGTTATACCTCCCCACACGATGACACCTGGACCACCAAAACGATCATGTTCGACAATGTTGGACGTATCTTCATATGGCGAGAGGTGGGTTCAAATAGCTCTCAGCACTATGGGACTTAACATCTGAGGTCATCAGTCCCCTAGACTCAGAACTACTTAAACCTAACTAACCTAAGGACATCACACACATCCATGCCCGAGGCAGGATTCTAACCTGCGGTTCCAGACTGAAGCGCCTAGAACCACTCGGCCGCGCCTAGAACCACTCGGCCACAGCGCGAGAGATGGGAGCACGTAAAGCAGCGAGGCACATTCGCTTTTTCATACATGATCGTGTCACGGCAACAGTTCTCCAGATTTACCTGGACTGTTCTTGTTGTAGTCTTAAGTCCAAAGGCTGGTTTGGTGCAGGTCTCTAAGCTAGTCTATCCCGTGCAAGCAACCTGAGCTATCAGTAAATTGAATCTAACCTGCATAAAACTGTGTGCGTGTTGTATGAGTGTCTGTTTCACTGTCATTTAAGCCCTCAACAGATCGTTACATGAAAGACTTAAAACTAACATTTGGATACACTATTTAACTGCATAGTTGAATATGAAAAACTACAGGAACAAATGAACCTGTAACAATGAATACTTAAGCTATCTGACTGCGTTTCCAAACAAGAATTTAAAAGTGATACAGAATCTGGCTTGTGCAACGGAATTTACTGGACTAGAGTTCATGACATGTGGTGTGTCAATATATCTGTTTTGGCCCTACGTTTTACACTCACTCTCTTTCCATGTGGTTTACAGCAATGCGCAGCAGCATGCAGCACAGCGGCTAATGCTTATTGTTACTAAGAACGAATTTAATAAAAAGGAATTTACTTGGGTCCTGTTAACTACTAAATAGCTTTTGCGAAGGAATTTCATTAATTAAGTCTATTTAAAACTTCAGGATCATCATGAACAATTATTAATAATGACAATGACAAATGACATACACGTCAATAATGGCTGAGTACCAGATTATTTCAGTTTCAAAATTGCATTAGCATTCAGTAACCACAGCATATTATTTAAGTGTGGAGAATAATAATTATTATTTGGAGGATAAGAAGGCTTCTTTCACTTACAAGAAAAACATGGTACTATTGCAAACTCGGACTAACAATCACGAGCCTAAACCTGCAATTGCTTTTGCGCTATGTTTGCTGATTTTACCTTGAATTCCATCTTCAAGCGTAGTTAATCCATCAAGATCTCTCCTGGCTATATAAATGGCCTTGTGCGTGGTAAGATCTGCCATCACCGACGTGTCACAAGTCTTCTGTCTCCGAGCTCTCGACCGACACCACTACTTCGACTCTCACAGACAGACCTCGTCTCACAACAATGCTTAGAATAGCGCTCCCACGTTTCGCCCTCAGATTGTTACTATCGATATCTGAGTGCTTACACAATGCAAAGAAAAGCGTTAAGTTGGATATATTGTTTTATATAATCGAGAGTTCTGACGCACTCCTTACATAGTAACCTAATTCCCTCACCGATATCTGAATGAATACATCTACATACTATTACCCTTGTTTTACTTTTATTGATGTTCATCTTATTACCTCTTTTCAAGGCCCACAGCTGAGTAGTCAGAGGAGGTGGAATGCCATACGAGCAGCTTGCGTTCGATTCCTGGCCAGATCGGAAATTTTCTTCGCTTGGTGGCTGGATGTTGTGTTGTCTTCATCATCATTTCAACCACATCGACGCGCAAGTCGTCGAAGTGACGTCAACTAAAAAGACCTACACTAGGCCACCGGTCACCAGACTGGAGGCTCTACCCACACGGCATTTTGTTTATTTAATTTCAAGACATTGTCCATTCTCTTCAACTGTTGTTCCAAGTCCTTTGCTGCTCCTGACAGAATTGCAGTGTTCTCAGCAAACCGCAAAGTTTTTATTTCTTCTATCTGAATTTAAATTCCATCCCCAGATTTTCCATTTGGTTTTCTTTACACAATGTGCACGTAATATGTGGTGTAGCCTTCAACCCCGTCTTACTCCCTTCTCAAATTCTGCGTCCCTTTCATGCCCCTCGACTCTAATAACTCCTGTCTGGTTTTTGGACAAGTTGTAAATAGCCTTTCGTTCCCAGTATTTTAGTCCTGCTACTTTCGGCATTTGATATAGCATTCCACTCAATATTCTCAAAACCTTTCTCCAAGTCTAAAAATCTATGAACGCAGTTTCGCATTTCTTTAAAATACCTTACAAAGTAACTCATAAGATCGGTATTGCCTCACGTTTTCCCTATATTTCTCCGGAAACCAAACTGATCTTCTCCGAAGTTGGCTTCTGTTAGTTTTTTCATTTTTATGTAAATAACTTGTATGAATATTTTGCAACAATGACTTACTAAATTGATAGATCGGTGACAGTCACACATGTAAGCATCTGCGTTCTTTGGAATTGGAATTATTGCGTTCTTCATGAAGTCTGAGAGATTTTCGTCTCTCTCACACACCATGCACACAGAGGAAATAGTTTTGTCATGGCTGGCTTTACGAAAGATGTCGGTATCTGACGGAAAGTCGTCTACTCCATGGGCTTTGTTCCCACTTAAGATTTTCGGTGCTCATCTACATCTACATCTACATGACTACTCTGCAATTCACATTTAAGTGCTTGGCAGAGGGTTCATCGAACCACAATCATACTATCTCTCTACTATTCCACTCCCGAACAGCGAGCGGGAAAAACGAACACCTAAACCTTTCGGTTCGAGCTCTGATTTCTCTTATTTTATTTTGATGATCATTCCTACCTATGTACGTTGGGTTCAACAAAATATTTTCGCATTCGGAAGAGAAAGTTGGTGACTGAAATTTCGTAAAAAGGTGTCGCCGCGACGAAAAACGTCTATGCTGTAATGACTTCCATCCCAACTCGTGTATCATATCTGCCACACTCTCTCCCCTATAACGTGATAATACAAAACGAGCTGCCCTTTTTTGCACCCTTTCGATGTCCTCCGTCAATCCCACCTGGTAAGGATCCCACACCGCGCATCAATATTCTAACAGAGGACGAACGAGTGTAGTGTAAGCTGTCTCTTTAGTGGACTTGTTGCATCTTCTAAGTGTCCTGCCAATGAAACGCAACCTTTGGCTCGCCTTCCCGACAATATTATCTATGTGGTCCTTCCAACTGAAGTTGTTCGTAATTTTAACACCCAGGTACTTAGTTGAATTGACAGCCTTGAGAATTGTACTATTTATCGAGTAATCGAATTCCAACGGATTTCTTTTGGAACTCATGTGGATCATCTCACACTTTTCGTTATTTAGCGTCAACTGCCACCTGACACACCATACAACAATCTTTTCTAAATCGCTTTGCAACTGATACTGGTCTTCGGATGACCTTACTAGACGGTAAATTACAGCATCATCTGCGAACAATCTAAGAGAACTGCTCAGATTGTCACCCAGGTCATTTATATAGATCAGGAACAGAAGAGGTCCCAGGACGCTTCCCTGGGGAACACCTGATATCACTTCAGTTTTACTCGATGATTTGCCGTCTATTACTACGAACTGCGACCTTCCTGACAGGAAATCACGAATCCCGTCGCACAACTGAGACGATACCCCATAGCTCCGCAGCTTGATTAGAAGTCGCTTGTGAGGAACGGTGTGAAATTCTTGTCGCAGTATCATATATTCCATTTCATCTAAGATCTCTTCCCTTTCTATAAGTTTGTCTTCAAGTTCCTTTCCCTCGCGTACCGGTTCTTCATATCCCTTCCATCTGTTAGCTTTCCTTTCTTTGTTGACTACTGCCGGCCGCGGTGGTCTCGGGGTTCTAGGCGCGCAGTCCGGAACCGTGCGACTGCTACGGTCGCAGGTTCGGATCCTGCCTTGGGCATGGATGTGTGTGATGTCCTTAGGTTAGTTAGGTTTAAGTAGTTCTAAGTTCTAGGGGACTGAAGGCCACAGCAGTTGAGTCCCATAGTGCTCAGAGCCATTTGAACCATTTTCTCTGTTGACTACTGGTTTTCCATCTGAGTGGTTCATATTCATATAGCTGCTTCTCTTTTCTCAAACAACCCCTTTCCCTTACGCGTTACCTACCTTTCTCCTGCCTGAATGTGCGTCTATAGCCTTGCATTTGTCCTGTAGCCATTTCTGCTTAGCCATTTTACACTCTCTCATAATGTTCAAATGTGTGTGAATTCCTAAGGCACCAAACTGCTGAGGTCATCGGTCCCCAGACTTACACACTACTTAAAGTAACTTAACGCTAAGGACGACACTCACACCGATGCCCGAGGGAGGCGTCGAGCCTCCGGCGGGAGGGGCCGCACGGTTACTGACATGGCGCCTCTAGCCGAGCGGCTTGCATTCTCTGTCAGTCTCACTTTTAGACGTCTATCTTCTAAGGTAAAAAGCCGTAGAGGCAGTATTACCTCACGTCTTCCTATGTTTCTCCGGAGCCCAAACTGATCTTCCAGATGTCGGCTTCTTCCATCTGATACATTCTCCTGTGAATGACTAGTGTCAATACTTTTCAACCGTGACTTTTAAGACTGATGGTCCTACTGTATTCATACTCGTCAGCATCTGTGTTCTTTGGAGTTAGTATTATCACATTCCTCCTGAAGTCTGGGGGTATTTCGGTTGTCTCATATACCTTGCACACCAAGTGAAATAGTTTTGCCTTGGCTAGTTCTCCTAGATATCTCAGTAATTCTGAGGGGATGTCATTTACTCCAGTGATCTTGTGTTGATCTAGATCTCTCAGTGCCCTGCCAAATTCTTCTCACAGTACCGTATCTCCTTTCTCACCTTCATCTACTTCCTCTTCCCTTTCTACAATAATGTTTACAAGTCCATTTTCTTGTAGAGCCTCCCTATATTTTCCTTCAATATTTTAGCTTTTCCTTCTTTGCTTAGTACTGGCTTGCCATATGAGCACTTAATATTTATACAGCTGCTTCTCTTTTTTTCCAAAGGCGTCTTTAATCCTCGTGTAGACGATGTCTATCGTTAAAATAAAACATTCTTCTACAGTTTTGCATTTTCCCTCTAGTATTTCCTGCTTAGCTATTTTACACTTTCCGCCAGTGTCATTTTTTAGACGCCTGTATTTCCTTTAGATTGCCTCGTTGCCAGTATTTTTATATATACTTCTATCATCGATAAAATTCAATAGCTCCTGGGACATCCAAGGCTTTTTTTGCGTACTGGATACTCTAATGCCCTCACTATTTCATCTTTGAACGCTGCACATTCGTTTTCTACTGTATTCGCTTCCTCTGTTTCAGTTAAACGTTGCCTGATGCTTCCGCAGAAATTCTCAACATGCTTCGGATCTTTCAATTTATCTAGCTCTCATCTCCTTAATATCCTACCTTTTTGCTATTTCCTTACTAATGACCCGCGTCCAATTGCCGTATCGCTCACTTGTTCGGTTTTAGGAAACCAAACGAAGAACGCGTCTGGCGACGCCGTGATGGCCCGTTTGGCTAATTAACTCGGAAATGACACAACGTATTGAATTTTTTTCTTAACAACTGCTTCTCAGCACAACCTACCCTACAACACCCTTAGAAGATTTTCAGACTGTCTTTGACCACCATGTATGAGTGTGAAACTCCCAGTGTCTCCAGGTCTCTTTCATGCATACAACGTTCTTAAGTCATTCTTAAACCAAGTGTTAGCAACGATTAAATGGCTGTCTGTCAGAATTCTGTCAAGTGGGTTCCTCTTCCATTCTTTTGCCCCAGTCCATATTGTCCCACTATTTCTTTTTTCTTCCTTTTCCTTCTAAATAGTCCCAGTCCACCGTTAAAATTAAATTTTTTGCCCTTAACTGAATAAGTCAATTTATCTCAGTATACATTCTTTCAATTTTTTTGTCATCTGCGGAATTAGCTGGCGTATAAACTTTTACTACTGCGTAGTTCATACTAGCTTACCTGCATTCCTATCTTATTCATTATTCGATATACTCCTGCATTACCCATATTTGATGTAGTGTTTATAGCCCCATACTTACCTGCCCAGAAGTCCTCTTATTTCATCCACCTCACTTTACTAATTCCCAATATATCCAAACTCACCTTATCCATTTCTCTTTTTAAATTCTGTAACCTCCCTACGCTATTAAGGGCTCCAACGTTTCGCCATCCGACCCTTACAAATCCTCTGTTTTGTTTTTCCTGAGTAATCCTCTCCCGGAGATCCGAATGGGTGACTGTTCTATCTCCGGAATATTTTACTCAAGTAAATGCCATGATAATTCAACCAAACAAAAGAGCTGCGTGGCTCCAGGAAAAGTGACGGCTGTAGATTCTCTTTGTTTTTACCCGTTCGCGATAGTAGCACCGCAAGACCATATTCGCTAAATTTAAGAGACCATATCAATCACTCAGAATGCTGTCTGTGCCCCTCTTCAGGAAGCACTTGTTTGTCTAGCCTCTCCACAGATATCCCTACTTCGTGGTTGCACTTACGGTACGGCTAGCCATACCGTTGAGGATCTCAAACGATCTAATCTCTGTAAGGTGGAATAACACAATTCATTTCTACACGATTACACAAGTTCACGTGCGAATAGTTGGCGAATGCATAGCGCAGACAATGACCTATCCATTGCTGCAGATAAAGAACTGAAGATCACTTATCCTTATTGTTTTGAAAGAAAATTTCTGATATAATGTGTCTATAAGTGCTCCATTTTCCTTGTTTGGCAAAATTGTATGGTATGATATGGCCTATTAACTTTTTCGCTGGAAAGCCAATCTTTGTCCTGTTGTAGGGTGGAACATATTCATTTGCACCTAGTGGCGTTGCCATCGACAGTCGTACACAATGAAGGGAACATAAGAGTGAGACACTATGAAGACTGCAGCGCACATTACGGAAATCATGTGCATAATCATCTAGTAATAAAGAACCCACTTAGAATTAAGATCTAAGATGACCTGTTCTGAAGGAACCGTCATTTAATTAGAGGTGAAATACAATTTTGTAGTTTTATACACCTAACTGGAATTAAGATTTTCAGCAGAATCAAGAACATAAAATCAGGCGGAATGTAGCAGTTGGGCGGGACAAAACCATTCAGTGACGGCTTTTATTCACTTAATGCAGTCTGTAGCTGCTGCTAATTACTGAACTAGAGGGATATTTTATGTTATTGGGAATTTCTGAGACGTCCACGAGTTTGGGCGTATCATTAACAGCAGGTGTAGGTTGTGATGTAAAACTGGTACCGCTGCCTTAGATATTTAAGATCTTTATTGTTCGTGAAGTTGCTAGTGTATGTACACTCTCAATATACATAAACCATTAAGCAGATAATTACAAGAGCAATATGAGATTGTTCACTGAAGATGCTGTGGCCTACAAGAAAGCATTGTTTTTGAATAATCGTAAGGAAATGGAGAAAGAATTTGACATATTTTACACTGTGTGTAATGAACGTCAGCTGTCTTATTAATGTGGATAATTGTAGGATAATATCCATTAAAAAGAACACGGGAGTTTACAGCTACATCTTCGTGATTACTCTGTTATTCACAATAACGTGCCTGGCAGAGGGTTCAATGAATGACCTCCAAGCTGTCTCTCTCCCGTTCAACACTCGAATGGAGAGCGGGAAAAGCGAGCACTTACATTTTTCTGTGCGAGCCCTGATTTCTCTTATTTTACCGTGATGATCATTTCTCCCTATGTAGGTGGGTGCCAATAGAATGTTTTCGCAATCGGAGGAGAAAACGGTGATTGAAATTACATGCGAAGATCCCGTAGCAAAGAAAAACACCTTTGTTTTAATGATTGCCACTCCAATTCACGTATTATGTCTGAGGCACTATCTCCCGTATTTCGCGATAGTAAGAAACAAGCCGCCCTTCTTTGAACTTTTTCGATGTCATCCGTCAGTCCTACGTGATGTGGATCCCACACCGCACAGCAATAATCCAGAATAGGGCGGATAAGTGTGGTTCAAATGGTTCAAATGGCTCTGAGCACTATGGGACTTAACTTCTGAGGTCATCAGTGTCCTAGAACGTAGAACTGTTAAACCTAACTAACCTAAGGACATCACACACATCCATGCCCGAGGCAGCATTCGAACCTGCGACCGTAGCGGTCGCGCGGTTCCAAACTGAAGCGCCTAGAACCGCTCGGCCACTCAGGTCGACGACAAGCGTGGCGTAAGCAGTCTCTTTAGTAGACCTGTTGCACCTTCTAAGTGTTCTGCCAATGAATCGCAGTCTTTGGTTTACTCTACCCACAATAAAGTTTATTTGCAATTGTAATACCTAAGTATTTAGTTGAATTTACAGCCTTCAGGTTTGTGGAACTTACCGCGTAATCGAAATTTAGCATATTTCTTTCAGTACTCATGTGAATAACTTCACACTGTTCTTTATTCAGGTTCAGTTGCCACTTTTCGCAACATACATATGTTGTTGTTGTTGTTGTTGTCTTCAGTCCTGAGACTGGTTTGATGCAGCTCTCCATGCTACTCTATCCTGTGCAAGCTGCTTCATCTCCCAGTACCTACTGCAACCTACATCCTTCTGAATCTGCATAGTGTATTCATCTCTTGGTCTCCCTCTACGATTTTTACCCTCCACGCTGCCCTCCAATGCTAAATTGGTGATCCCTTGATGCCTCAAAACATGTCCTACCAACCGATCCCTTTTTCTAGTCAAGTTGTGCCACAAACTTCTCTTCTCCCCAATCCTATTCAATACCTCCTCATTAGTTACGTGATCTACCCATCTAATCTTCAGCATTCTTCTGTAGCACCACATTTCGAAAGCTTCTATTCTCTTCTTGTCCAAACTAGTTATCGTCCATGTTTCACTTCCATACATGGCTACACTCCAAACAAATACTTTCATAAACGACTTCCTGATACATAAATCTATATTCGATGTTAACAAATTTCTCTTCTTGAGAAACGCTTTCCTTGCCATTGCCAGTCTACATTTTATATCCTCTCTACTTCGACCATCATCAGTTATTTTACTTCCTAAATAGCAAAACTCCTTTACTACTTTAAGTGTCTCATTTCCTAATCTAATTCCCTCAGCATCACCCGATTTAATTTGACTACATTCCATTATCCTCGTTTTGCTTTTGTTGATGTTCATCTTATATCCTCTTTTCAAGACACTGTCCATTCCGTTCAACTGCTCTTCCAAGTCCTTTGCCGTCTCTGACAGAATTACAATGTCATCGGCGAACCTCAAAGTTTTTATCTCTTTTCCATGAATTTTAATACCTACTCCAAATTTTTCTTTTGTTTCCTTTACTGCTTGCTCAATATACAGATTGAATAACATCGGGGAGAGGCTACAACCCTGTCTCACTCCTTTCCCAACCACTGCTTCCCTGTCATGCCCCTCCTGTCTTATGTGGTTTCTGTACAAATTGTAAATAGCCTTTCGCTCCCTGTATTTTACCCCTGCCACCTTCAGAATTTGAAAGAGAGTATTCCAGTCAACATTGTCAAAAGCTTTCTCTAAGTCTACAAATGCTAGAAACGTAGGTTTGCCTTTTCTTAATCTTTCTTCTAAGATAAGTCGTAAGGTCAGTATTGCCTCACGTGTTCCAACATTCCTACGGAATCCAAACTGATCCTCCCCGAGGTCCACATCTACCAGTTTTTCCATTCGTCTGTAAAAAATTCGCGTTAGTATTTTGCAGCTGTGACTTATTAAACTGATAGTTCGGTAATTTTCACATCTGTCAGCACCTGCTTTCTTTGGGATTGGAATTATTATATTCTTCTTGAAGTCTGAGGGTATTTCGCCTGTCTCATACATCTTGCTCACCAGCCGGTAGAGTTTTCTCAGGACTGGTTGTCCCAAGGCCGTCAGTAGTTCTAATGGAATGTTGTCTACTCCGGGGGCTTGTTTCGTCTGAGGTCTTTCAGTGCTCTGTCAAACTCTTCACGCAGTATCGTATCTCCCATTTCGTCTTCATCTACATCCTCTTCCATTTCCATAATATTGTCCTCAAGTACATCGCCCTTGTATAAACCTTCTATATACTCCTTCCACCTTTCTGCCTTCCCTTCTTTGCTTCGAACTGGATTGCCATCTGAGCTCTTGATATTCATACACGTGGTTCTCTTCTCTCCAAAGGTCTCTTTAATTTTTCTGTAGGCAGTATCTATCTTAACCCTAGTGAGATAAGCTTCTACATCCTTACATTTGTCCTCTAGCCATCCCTGCTTAGCCATTTTGCACTTCCTGTCGATCTCATTTTTAAGATGTTTGTATTCCTTTTTGCCTGCTTCATTTACTGCATTTTTATATTTTCTCCTTTCATCAATTAAATTCAATATTTCTTATGTTACCCAAGGATTTCTAGCAACCCTCGTCTTTTTACCTACTTTATCCTCTGCTGCCTTCACTACTTCATCCCTCAGAGCTACCCATTCTTCTTCAACTGTGTTTCTTTCCCCCATTGCTGTCAATTGTTCTCTTATGCTCTCCTTGAAACTCTGTACAACCTCTGGTTCTTTTAGCTTATCCAGATCCCATGTCCTTAAATTCCCACCTTTTTGCAGTTTCTTCAGTTTTAACCTACAGGTCATAACCAATAGATTGTGGTAAGAGTCCACATCTGCCCTGGAAATGTCCTACAATTTAAAACCTGATTCCTAAATCTCTGTCTTACCATTATATAATCTATCTGATACCTTTTAGTATCTCCAGGATTCTTCCATGTATACAACCTTCTTTTATGATTCTTGAACCAAGTGTTAGCTATGATTAAGTTATGCTCTGTGCAGAATTCTACCAGACGGCTTCCTCTTTCATTTCTTAGCCCCAATCCATAATCACCTACTATGTTTCCTTCTCTCCCTTGTCCTACTGACGAATTCCAGTCACCCATGACTATTAAATTTTCATCTCCCTTCAGTACCTGAATAATTTCTTTTATCTCATCATACATTTCATCAATTTCTTCATCATCTGCAGAGCTAGTTGGCATATAAACTTGTACTACTGTCGTAGGCATGGGCGTTGTGTCTATCTTGGCCACAATAATGCGTTCACTGTGCTGTTTGTAGTAGCTTACCCGCATTCCTATTTTCCTATTCATTATTAAACCTACTCCTGCATTACCCCTATTTGATTTTGTATTTATAACCCTGTATTCACCTGACCAAAAGTCTTGTTCCTCCTGCCACCGAACTTCACTAATACCTTATCTAAATCATTTTGCAATTCGTTTTGGAATTAGTAGATTTCTGGAGATCGTGGATTGTATAATAGGGATAACGATAAGAATCGATATGAGCTAGGTCAAATAGGTAAAATCAGTAGTTGTGAACGCGAATGGACGACTAATTTTATTGGAAGAGTTCTGGGAAAGGAAATCGCAGGTGGTGCAACTAACTCTGTGTAGTAGTTCATCATCCGGAATCCTTATCAAGTAGGCATAGCGACAGTAACCAAAAGAGTTTAGAGACCTGGTGATGGGACCATAGTAGGTCGGTATGGTTCATTTTTGGAAGTGTGACAGAGTTGCCCAGGAAACTTAAATAAGAATTATCGGAAGACAAATGTCGTTGTTATATTATGAAACCCTGTTATGCGAATTTAGAGAACCAGTATTCAAGTAAAACTTCGCAACAGCTGTGCTTCCACGATAGTGTAGCTCGCGTTAGAGATCATGAGAAAGAGATGAGACTGAACCTGTTCTGAGCAGAAAATTATTTGTGCCTCGCACAGCACGCGAATGTAAGAGAAGGGGAATTCCCTAACTTAGCCAGTTTAGGAGTAAAGTACCCTCTATCAACGCTCCACAGTAGCTTGCGGTGTATGTACGTATATGTAATAGAATATGTGACAAAAATGGTACCTAGAAGCAGGCATCTCACAACCAGTTAAATAGTTCTACGTCACAATGATGACTTGTACCACAGAAGTAGTAGTGGACAGTTAGTTTGTTATTGTTTATCTGTCAAATTAAAGGATGGAGAAACGGAGGACGATCTGGAGACGGTGAAACGCAGAGGTAATGCGTGGGCGGCAAAAAAGACGGTGGCACAAGGCATGATGGACATTGCGCTGCTTACGTCCAACGCCAACCAGCTGCGCTACCTCATCATGTACGGCAAGCAGAGCAGCACCTACGTCATCAGCATCACGCTCATTGCCATCAGCATCTTACTGCAGGTCAGTTGATACTCCCTATATCTACATCCACACTACCTGATTAAAAGTATCCGGACACCACTATGTAATATGGAGTTGACCATTGAATGTCGCGGGAGACGGACTTGCCAGTACAGAAGGAAGCGGGGAGTACTGCGTTGTAAGTAGACAATCCGTAAAAGCAGAATGGGTCGGTTAGGACAGCTCTGTGACTTTGAACAGGAACTACTTCATGGGTTTCACCCGAATAACAAGTCCGTCAGATACATTTCAAACTTCCTGAAGTCGCCCAAGTCGACAATTGGTAATTCGATTGTGAAGTAGAAAATCAAAGGAGCATAAATTTTTTGAAAACATAGTCAGCGATCTTAAAATTTGTTAAAATTAAAATATAAAACAGTCTAGATCGCAATCTTGTTAAAATATTTTTTGTTTTTTATTGGAGTGAGTGACCGGTTTCGAATGTATGAAAGAATCATCTTCAGACTCTGTAAAGATATACTGACAAAGTACTAGTAGTAGTAGTTGTTGTTGTGGTCTTCAGTCTCCTGAGACTGGTTTGATGCAGCTCTCCATGCTACTCTATCCTGTGCAAGCTTCTTCATCTCACAGTGCCTACTGCAACCTGCATCCTTCTGAATCTGCTTATTGTTTTCATCTCTTGGTCTCCCTCTACGATTTTTACCCTCCACGCTGCCCTCCTATAATAAATTGGTGATCCCTTGATGCCTCAGAACATGTCCTACCAACCGATCCCTTCTTCTGGTCAAGTTGTGCCACAAACTTCTCTTCTCCCAAATCCTATTCAATACTTCCTCATTAGTTGTGTGATCTATAGATAGTATAGACGTTATAATAAGCATAAAAATTATATATATATATATATATATATATATATATATATATATATATATATATATATATATACACTCCTGGAAATTGAAATAAGAACACCGTGAATTCATTGTCCCAGGAAGGGGAAACTTTATTGACACATTCCTGGGGTCAGATACATCACATGATCACACTGACAGAACCACAGGCACATAGACACAGGCAACAGAGCATGCACAATGTCGGCACTAGTACAGTGTATATCCACCTTTCGCAGCAATGCAGGCTGCTATTCTCCAATGGAGACGATCGTAGAGATGCTGGATGTAGTCCTGTGGAACGGCTTGCCATGCCATTTCCACCTGGCGCCTCAGTTGGACCAGCGTTCGTGCTGGACGTGCAGACCGCGTGAGACGACTCTTCATCCAGTCCCAAACATGCTCAATGGGGGACAGATCCGGAGATCTTGCTGGCCAGGGTAGTTGACTTACACCTTCTAGAGCACGTTCGGTGGCACGGACGTGCAATGTCCTGTTGGAACAGCAAGTTCCCTTGCCGGTCTAGGAATGGTAGAACGATGGGTTCGATGACGGTTTGGATGTACCGTGCACTATTCAGTGTCCCCAAGACGATCACTAGAGGTGTACGGCCAGTGTAGGAGATCGCTCCCCACACCATGATGCCGGGTGTTGGCCCTGTGTGCCTCGGTCGTATGCAGTCCTGATTGTGGCGCTCACCTGCACGGCGCCAAACACGCATACGACCATCATTGGCACCAAGGCAGAAGCGACTCTCATCGCTGAAGACGACACGTCTCCATTCGTCCCTCCATTCACGCCTGTCGCGACACCACTGGAGGCGGGCTGCACGATGTTGGGGCGTGAGCGGAAGACGGCCTAACGGTGTGAGGGACCGTAGCCGAGCTTCATGGAGACGGTTGCGAATGGTCCTTGCCGATACCCAGGAGCAACAGTGTCCCTAATTTGCTGGGAAGTGGCGGTGCGGTCCTCTACGGCACTGCGTAGGATCCTACGGTCTTGGCGTGCATCCGTGCGTCGCTGCGGTCCGGTCCCAGGTCGACGGGCACGTGCACCTTCGGCCGACCACTGGCGACAACATCGATGTACTGTGGAGACCTCACGCCCCACGTGTTGAGCAATTCGGCGGTACGTCCATCCGGCCTCCCGCATGCCCACTATACGCCCTCGCTCAAAGTCCGTCAACTGGACATACGGTTCACGTCCACGCTGTCGCGGCATGCTACCAGTGTTAAAGACTGCGATGGAGCTCCGTATGCCACGGCAAACTGGCTGACACTGACGGCGGCGGTGCACAAATGCTGCGCAGCTAGCGCCATTCGACGGCCAACACCGCGGTTCCTGGTGTGTCCGCTGTGCCGTGCGTGTGATCATTGCTTGTACAGCCCTCTCGCAGTGTCCGGAGCAAGTATGGTGGGTCTGACACACCGGTGTCAATGCGTTCTTTTTTCCGTTTCCAGGAGTATATATATATATAAGATAAATAGTAATAAATTACACCCAGAGCGGTGGATGGACACTGCTAGATCAGGTCCATCGACCCTCGACGCTCTTCTAACTGCTGACTGTGCTTGGAGGGAATGGGTATTAATAGGGTGGTCACACCCACCGTTCTGAGTATGACATCATAAGTAGCCAATCAGAAAACACATTCGTGATTACGTGACTTAATACGTAACTATGAAAGAACAGTTACAGTTGGAATACATCGTAATGTCAATTATTGATCATTATCCGTCAATGAATATTAATTTTGCTATTAAGATGGTTTATTGGAATGAAATAAGGCTTAGAGTGTCCATCCATAACCAACTGACCTGCAGTAAGATGCTGATGGCAATGAAATAAGGCTTAGAGTATACCAATGAACCATTTTAATATTATAATTATTATTATTTTATTTTTAAATATTTCTTATTTTTATATGCTTATTATAACGTCTATACTACTCTGGCAATATATCTTTCCAGAGTCTGAGGATGACTCTTTCATAGAGCCGAAACCGGTCACTCACTGCAATAAAAAACAAAACATTTTAACAAGATTGGGTCAAGTCTGTGTTTTAAATTTTAATTTTAGCGAAGGGGCAACCATCGCTAAACCAAGACCTGGCAGACCTCATGTACTGACGGACACGGACCACCGAATTTGCGGAGGGTGGTAAAAGGGATGAAATCAGCGGAAGGAATCACTTGTGAATGCCTGGAGAACTATATCTACAATCATATGTATTACCAACACTGACGAATGGAGGAGGCGATGTTGCGGTATGGGTGGAAGGGGGAGCGGAGGTTTAGTGATTTTGGTATGGTCACCTTGTATGTATTGTATTGTATGTTAACCGGGGATCTAGAAACAAAGGAGAGGCTCCGTCCCCGCCGCAGCTGCAGTGGTCCACAACCCCACGACGACTACCACAGTCCACTTCACCCCTTCGCCGCCTCACACCGAACCCAGGGTTATGGTGCGGTTCGGCCCCCGATGGACCCCCCCCCCCCTTCCCCCCAAGGAACGCCTCACACCAGACGAGTGGAACCCGTATGTTTGTGTGGTAGAGTAATGGTGGTGTACGCGTACGTGGAGAACTTGTTTGTGCAGCAATCGCCGACATAGTGTAACTGAGGCGGAATAAGGGGAACCACCCCGCATTCGCCGAGGCAGATGGAAAACCGCCTAAAAACCATCCAAAGACTGGCCAGTTCACCGGACCTCGACACAAATCCGCCGGGCGGATTCGTGCCGGGGACCAGGCGCTCCTTCCCGCCCAGAAAGCCATGCATTAGACCGCACGGCCAACCGGGCGCGCATGGTCACCTTACTGTACTGGAGAAAACGCTAATTGACGAAGGACATGCACATTTTACAACATGCAGTAATGCTTACAGTAGAAGAACAGTTCAGGGACGATAATTATTTGTACCAGCATAACAATCCATCCAGACACAAAGCATCATCTGCGAGGCAGTGGATTGTGGACAATAACTTCCCAGAAATTGGCTGGCCTGCACAGAGTTCCGAGCTGAATGGAATCGCTTGGGAACAGTTAGAACGTCGACTTCGCTCCCGAGTCCAGCGTCCAAAACAGTACCTTCACTGGTTTCGGTTTTCAGATGATAGTGACATTTCTCCATAGTCATTCAGATACCTCATTGAAATTCTCTCCACCAGATTCAAGCCGTCATAAAGGTGTCATAAAGCAGTCATAAACGAGGACGCATCCCACATTAATGTCCACTGATAGGTGTCCGGATACTTTCCATCACATAAGTGCATGTGTACTTCGCCATGTCACTGTAGGGTGTGAGGCGCCCAGTACATAGTGTCTTCCACTCCTCTCCTCTCCCCCATCCCATCACCTCCTTTCCCATTTAATTCATGGAATGTGCATTCTGGGGATCTTATGAGTATGGCTCTGTGCGATGTAAACAGTCTCTTCCATAATGACTCTTACTGCATTTTTTGAGGATTTCCGTGCCACTCTTTTTCCAACTGAATAGACCACTGACGAATCGTGCAGCTCTTCTTTGAATGTTTTCCAGCGCTTCCGTTGATTCAAGTCGTTAAGGAACAAATACTCAAGAATTGGTCGATCGAAGGTCTTGCAACGATCTTACCCCCCATGAGTTACATTTTCTCAGAATTTTGTTCCGTAAATCTGAGTCTCGCAACTACCTTTCCTACCGCTAGATTTGTGTGGTCATTCCACATTGAATCACTCTGCATGGAAACTTTTAGATACTTGAAGGCTACGTCTGATTACAGTGAATGACCTACGACGGTGCAGATAACAATATCGGAGCTATCGGGCTATTTTCGCGCTTTATATAACAGTTATTTACATTGACGGAAATGGAAACCGTTACACCATGAATACGGTGATCGAACACTACCAAACTGGCTGCCTATGGGATAATTAGATTAAAATTTCACCCATTCACGAGCTTATTTTCAGTTAAAAAAAGCCATTCATATAGATGAAGAACGGTGTAAGAACACGCGGACTACGGGTGCATCCAACAGTTACTGGGACTTTTCAGATGCAGACCGCAATACAGCATGCCCAAAGGACAAGCAAGTGCAGCTTATTTCCATCTTTCGGGCTTTGAAAACACTCTAATCATGAAATCAACACACAGACAGATGACACATATAGTTGGCTGTAGTGCAATGACTGCAGATCGAATGGTGACGAGATAGACTCAGGACAACAGTGTGACAATACGTGTAGTCACGCCTGCTTCCTGAAGAACTGCACCACGGAAAGAGCGTAGTATTGAATAAACTTTGTCTTTCGAGGTCGGAGTGCATTTAAAGGAAATCCTTCCAAGTTTGTTAAAAAACTAGCAACATTTCGTCTGGTATTGCAAGCATTCGTGATCCCTGATGTAGACTGCCTGCAGTAACAGCTGAAACGTTGGCACTTTAAGAGCATATGACGCGCTCAGCCATTCAGAAGGATTTTTTCAGGCTGTAAGGGTGTTAGACTGGCTGTGACCGACAGATGAATGGCAACAGCTGACATTCGGGCAGATGTTTCCGGCAGACTGCCGCCACTCACCTTCTGCCGTCTGAAACAGATTACTGGAAGCTGGGTTGAAATCTCGAATTAACGGGCGTCGTTTACCAATTACTTCATATCACAGACAACAGAAGCCTGCATCGTGTAGAAGCAGAATCAACTAGGACGCTGAGTGGCATCTATGATGTTCAGCGACGAGTCTCGCTTCTGTTTGCAGCGATCAGATTGACGCCAACGTGACCGGAGACGAAATGGTGAAAGGACACATCAAACAGCGATTCTCGAATCCCATACCTGCCCAGTTCCTGGAATCATGGCGTTGGAAGCTACTGGGCATGACAACAGGAGTAATTTGGTAATTGTTGAAGGAAGGCTAATGCTCGCCACTATGTGGTAAGAATGGTAAACCTTGTTATCATTCCCTTCATGACTACGGTACCAAATGGCATATTCGAGCACTATAATGCAAGACCCCACGCTGTAGCTCACACCATAGACATCTTGAGGAATGAACGAATCCTTGAATGACCTGCCCAGCCCCCTCGTTTGCCACCCATCGAGCGATGCCTGTGATGTCACGGGAAGACCTATAATTTCATACTACCTCTAACCGGCGATCTTCATCAACTGGTAGAACATGCCAAGAAATTCCTCAACGTGGCATGCGGGCACTTCTTGCTTCCATGCCACAACGTGTACAAGAGTGTATCTATACCCCTGGGGCTTACACCTCATACTAATGTTGCGGCCCGCCATCAGTTTCGAATGGAATGGAAGTTTAATTAATTACAACTCGTCACTTTATGAGCATCTCCATGAAGTTTCATAAATATCGTACTGGAGCTTCATGCTGAAAAACTCCCCACTTCATCCACTGTATGTTTCGTCTCAGCTGCCGATGTTGACTGCATGCGCTTATCATCTGCAAGCCCCTTCGCATTTCGTAATAAGTTTCTAACCCTCTCTTGTTCACAAGTACGTCATCTGCGAAGATCCTCAGAGAGCTACAGATATTATTCACCACTGCGTTTCTGTACGGGATGATAAAAAAAAGTCATCCATATTTTGAGAGGTTGTAGTACGGACAAAAATGGACAAAGAAAGGACAGCAATATCAAATAAACTTGCATACCTTGAGAGCTATGAGTTCTTGTTCATCTCCGGTATTGTGAAACACATCTTTTTCACAGCAAGCTCTCTGCTATTACGAACGGTCTACAGCATGCAGTCAACAGATACGCGTAAAAAATGAGAACACATTTTCCAGCACTAAGGACACGGGCAAGACAGTTGCTTCTAGACCATTGCAGAAGATCATTTACATCATTTCACATGTGCAATAACAGGCTTCCGTTATGGTGGCAAGTGAAATGATGAAACTACAAGTAAAAGCATTTCGTAAAGTTATCAAAACACATACTGGTTCCATTAGAACTAATGTATGCGCTACACTTAGCCAGAAGAGCGAATATTTATTTTGACGATATCCCGTTCCAAAACGCAAACTACTCAGGTTCGGTAACGGGTTTAACAGATGCTTCCTGCATTCAGAATCCATGGACAATAACAGAGGAAAGTGTGCTTGTCTGTTTACTCTAGTCCGTCGATCGCTCATAAAAGAAAACAGCTTGCAGTAGAAGAGATGTGTTTTACAGTAGTAAAGATGAACAAGTTCTCATAGCTCTTTAGCTACGCTTTTTACAGCCTGTGTTTACCGGACATACTACCGACTCTCAAGGTATATAATATCGTTTCTATACCCTATATTTTGTAAACATCAGCGGCCATTTAACTCTTGTCTCGGGAGACGCTGGACGCTGTCTCTGTCCTGACAAGGCTTCGCCATTAAGAACGACATACTGAGTTCCGTCTGATCTCTTTGCTATACTCTGATGACATCAAAGACATTTATTTTCACGATATCCTGTTCCAAAACGCAAACTACTCAGGTTCGGTAACGCGTTTAACAGCTATTGAACGTGTTAACAGCGGTCGACAGCGTGCTTCATCCTCATTGATACTCGAAGTACTTCAAAAGATCGGACGCCGCTTCTGAGCGATCGCATTGTGCGGCAACAACGCGAAGGTTCCGGGTTCCCCATTACCCTTCCCCCTCCTTCCACTCCCAGTAACCATCCCTCACAACCACAAACCGCGATAATGCCAAGAATGTTTCCTTCTTGAGAGAATGGAGTCTGTTCAGCTTCAAAAGCGGAACTAAGGAGTTACTTCAAGTGAAGTAGACGGTCCTGTTTCGAATAATTACATTAACGACAACCAGAACAATGCGAAAGTACCTTCAATACCGGTGCCCAATGACCCCTTAGCATAGCACAATAGAGGATTCTACAGGCAGCTTCGTGTACTACTGGGCTAGACGACAGAGTTAAGTTACGCTATCTCAGACGGCTACTACGCCCATGCTCATAAATTAAGGACAATTGCAGAATGTGGTGTCACACAACGTGGCACTACACAAAACTGGAGCTAGTAGTTTAGGCCCATAGGGGATACACACGACACAGATCTGTAAGTACACGGTATTGGTGATAAGTTGAGAAAACCGTACCGAAACACATGTGCTACAAAACGCCGCTGTTTCCTGCGCATGTATGGGACATGATCACCATGCACACGTACACAGGCCGCACAACGGGTTGCCATAGTCTGGATCAGGTGGTCGACCAGCTGGTGGGGTTAAGCCTCCAATTCTTACACCAGTGCCTCTCGGAGCTCCTGAAGTATCCTAGGGATTTGAAGACGTGCAGCGATACGTCGACCGAGAGCATCCCAGACGTGCTCGATGGGGTTTAGATCTGGAGAACAGGCAGCCCACTCCATTCGCCTGATATCTCCTGCTTCACGGTACTCATCCACGATGGCAGCTCGGTGGGGCTGTGCGTTATTATCCATCAGGAGAAAGGTGGGACCCACTACACCCCTGAAAAGGCGGACTTACTGGTGCAAAATGACATCCCAATACACCTGACCTGTTACAGTTCCTCTGTCAAAGACATGCAGAGACGTACATACACTAATCATAATCCCACCCCACAACATCAAACCACGACCTCCATACAGTCCCTTTCAAGAACATTAAGGGATTGGTATCTGGTTCCTGGTTCACGCCCAATGAAAACCCGGCGAGAATCACTGTTCAGACTCTACCTGGACTCGTGAGTGAACATAACCTGGGACTACTGTTCCAATGACCATGTACTAGGTTCTTGACACCTGGCTTTACTGGCTCTCCTGTGACCATGGGTCAGTGGAATGCGCCTTGCAGGTCTCTGGGTGAATAAACCATGTCTGTTCAGTTGTCTGTAGACTGTGAGCCTGGAGACAACTGCTCCAGTGGCTGCAGTAAGGTCCAGAGCAAGGCTACCTGCAGTTCTCCGTGGCAGTCTGTGGGCACTGGTGGTGAGATATCGGTCTCCTTGTGGTGCTATACAATGTAGACGTCCCGTACTGTAGCACCTGGACACATTTCATGTCTGGTGGAATCGTTGCCATAACTTTGAGATCACACTTTGTGGCACACGGAGGGCCCGTGCTACGACCTGTTGTATTTGACTAGCCTCCAGTCGCCCTAGTGTTCTACCCCTCATAACGTCATCAGTACGTGTTCTTTAAGCCATTTTCAACACACAGTCACCATCAGCACGTTTGAAAACGTCTGCACACTTACTCGCTGCACCGTACTCTGACATCCACGAACACACCTCTGCATATGTGGACTGCTGCCAGCGCCACTATATGATGCTCATACCCAGAGGTGGTTTAAACCCCCAAACCGCCCACCAAAGCGTTGTTTCATCATGTATCAGCATTATCCTTGTGAGCATGAGTATAGTTCGTTTCACTGGGCTGTAAGACTTGTGGCGTGGAAAAAAGAGCCTTTCAGCTGCATCATTGCTCAGCATTCGTGATACCTTACCTCAAAATCAGTGGGCTATTTCACGGTTCCGGACGTAGACAACTGCTGCACTCGTACTCACCCTTGTCAGACATAAATACTTTGTCTGATTCCGTTCAGAGCATCACCAGCGCTTGTTGATTTACTCATCTATAGTTAAAGTGTCTTTACTATTTACGTCCCTTTTTCGATAAACAATAAACATTTTAAAAGATTACGCACACTTGATACTACTGGAAGTGATCACCCTACACATTAATCCCCACAGAACATCTCACAGCTGCACATCCCCCCCCCCCCTCCCGCCCCAGCCCACGCAACACTGATAACCTCTCCACGAATGCTTCGTGCCAGCTGGAGGACCCGCCGGGAAAGTACTGGTATACAAATCGGAAGCCATCCGTTAACTTTTGAACTGATGACAGCTCCCATTGCCTCCTCCCTCTTGCAACACACCTTGTCAAATGCCATGTCCACTCACATCTCAACCAAATCCTTCTTTCCTCATCGCACACACTGACACCATGATCTCCTTCTCCATGAGTCCCCCCATACTGACTGCTCCTTTCTCTAAACACACGGGCGAGACACACATACATACACACATCCAGAAACCCACCCACCCGCCCACTCATCCATCCACCCACCCACCCGCCTCCCACCCATCCACGTAGCCACACACAAACATACACATACATGCAAATACGGAGACACACCAGAAGCCTAACAAAAGCAAAACAAGAAAAAAAAACTGTTACAGGCAAAAAACATGTGTCATTTTCAGTACTACACTACCTATAATCACCTCTAAATACCTCACACCGCCTTACTGATAAGAATCTCTATCTCAACTATCCACTTGTGCACAATAATCACCATTTACTTAACAATCTAAGCTAATCGCTTCGCATACCACATCTCACATATTTTCCGATCCGTGACCATAACATTCAGTTTGATCACAGATTTCCCGTATTTCGCTAATGAAGTGGCACACCTGTCTCATCTCTTGCTTCTGGTGTCCAGAACCTTGTCTACATAACACGAACAGCTCTTAATACTTCAGTCACACTGCAAGACATCATACAAATACTACACGATAAACGAAACACTGCTCCTGGTCACGACTGTATTACCTATTGGTACATGAAAGAATGTGTAAATTCTTTCCTAGAAATCTTTGCCAACGTGATCCCTCATACAGTCGACTATACTGAGGAAAACTTCCCACAGTGTATCTTTCTTTAAATCCAGCCTGACAGTGCTTGGTAACCTACCAACCCATCAACCTCACCTTTGTGTTCAGCAAGGTTTTCGACTCCGTCCATTATCAAAACGTTCACAAACACCTAAACCGGCACCTAACAGTCCGTATCAACCAAGCTGGCCTCCCTCCCAACTTCGCTCTGACGACCAGCTCCTCTGCCTTAGCCAGCTGTGTGGGGCGGCGAAGAAGTTGTCGAATGAGTTGTTTGAATGTTCATTTCACGTAACAGACTATTCCCGATGCAACATATGTGGGACGGCGAAGAAGTCGTTGTTTAATGTTGAATGAAAGTTGAACATTGCCACCTTAAATCACGCGAGCCTGGCAACTAATTTGGTGGCCAGTCAGAAAGCGAAGGGAAACTTACTGACCTTAGTTCCCAGTCTGCACGGCCACATTCCTGTACAGCCCAGCTAAACGAAAAATATCCATAGTTCTTCACGGGATTAGGGCTGCTTCAATAAAATTTAAAGTTCCAAACAAGATTTTATTATCTTAAATGCTCACACAAATTACTCGAAACTTCTGAAAATGCTAAAGACATTAAATATTGTTAATTCAGCCAATCGTTTAATAGTTCAGAGGCGACTTCTACAGCAAGTTCCTCCCGAATAGTTCATTACTCTAACTAACGGTGCTCTATTAATAGTTCGCAATAATGTTAAAAAAAAAATTAATGCTCGCCTTAAAAGTGGAGTTAGTCACCACTTGCCACGCGGAATTATACTTCACACGGACGGCACAATAACAGTTCGTTACCGAAGTCTAAACGATCCAGGACGGTGTACAGTCCTCGCGATTTTCAATGTCCGTTTACATTGCTAAGTACGCGCATGTCACAGCCCGCTATGACGTCACCCGAGGCGAAGCGCGATCGGACGTTAAGCTCGCGTGGACTAGGCGTTGGTCTAATGCGGAGTGAGCTTACTACTGCCTCTGCCGCTCTTTTTATATAGCTCCGGCGCGTACCGCCAAGAGAGCATCTGTTCTTTCCGTTCCTATGCAGATGCCTGTAGCCTCCAAATGATCGCTATCTCAGGCACATAATCTTAAATATCACATTTAATAATAGCTTTACAAACTTCTCAATTTTTGTATACATACATCTGAGCAGTACAGAAGCACGTAGAAAATCTCAGCCCGCTAAAATTAAAACTTTACTCTCTAGAATTTTTACAATGGAACTAACGGTAGATTGTTACCTCTGAACCATAGCTTTATCAAGACTTGTATCAGCTGTTAATTATGCTACAAGACTAAAACTTGGTGTAGCTTTGTTAATTGTCCTATCTGATCATTGGTCTTAAAGAATTTGTTTTATCATTAAAATTTAAAGTACTTAATCTATAATGCTTATGTACATTTTACTCACAAAAGTAGTTTTTACTAAATTACTAAAAAACTAGAAGAGGTAACTGATTGTGGTATTTCCATTATTATTATTAGGGTGAACTGAAGCATCCTACCAATTTTCAATATTGTAGCTCTATTATTTCGCGCCTCAGATTTTTCCGAAAAACGCGGATTCTGGAGTCAATTTTAGTTTTATGGTTTTGGAAACCAGCACCACTCATTAATGACTTCTTACTGCACCTTCTCACCAAATTTTGGCTTCCTAGCGTCATTATTTAGCGCCTCCTATTTTTCTTTCAAAACGTGAATTTTACGTAAACTACTAATTTTATAACATTAAGATTTGTTACCTGAAACATTATTACATAGAACTATACTTTAACAAAGTTTTACACACAAATCTTAATTTTTACTTTTATGTTAAATGTGGTGCAATACTATATGCAGGCGCGTTACGATGACGTGACGCTACTAGCAGTGAACTAGGGTAAGTCCCGTGCACTCGCTCGCCCATGTATCTTATACATGATACAGCGCTTGCTTTGCTTCATCACCCCCTTTTTAATTTTCGTGAAAATCTATTTTTGAACAAAATTAAATTTCTAAAAGAACAAACAAGCGATGGATTACTTTAGTATACCTCTTTCAACTTAAGTTGCTTCTTCTTAGGAAATTCCTTATTACTACATACACAAAATAACCATACTCATATACACATAGAAAACCTAGTACAGAAGACATTCACAAATTATTTACATACATTTACATGGAAATATAAATTTTTCAATGGTTACAAAATAGTTATTTTTTTTTCTTTAAAATCAGTCTCTTCCTGAAAAAGAAAATACACACGACTTTTATCACTGCAACGCACTCACATTTTTCTTTTACTATAATACTCGGCACTGTGGTGGGTGTCCTATTGTAACACTCATTTAATTTCACTGATTGACAAAATTGTGGGAGGAAATTGTATTCACTGTGGTTTGCGTCTCTACTTCCAATCTCCCTACCGCTTGTTGTCAGTCATTCATGCAGCCTGCATGTCCCTGAGAAACAGACAATACAGTCTAAGTTTCTGTTTTCAACTTATATCTAAGGTAGGACAAAGTACATTTTATAGTTTATATTCTGGCATTATTTTACTAATTGTGAAGTTGTCTGAAAGACATTTAGCACTAAGTCGTATCTGATACAATAGCTCCTACTTTCTTCTTTCATAAATAATCTTTTAGGTTCCTAAATAGTGAAAATTCTTTTAGCAAATTAATATATTAAGATCTTGCTTCAACTTAGAAAATTGAGTAACCTTTTAGTTTTAATGTACTCTGGCTTAATTATCGTATGGATTAGTTCATCAAAGAAGTCATTTGCTGACCAGCACTTTGCTTTATTGTATGAATTACTAAAGAAATTAGTTATTTTCAGTATACCGATTCCAAATTTCTGCATTTTCCAATATTTGTGTGTTTCTGTTGTCTGTTTAACTATTTATTTGCCTCAAGCAAGATTTAGCGTTTTTCACCATTTCACGAGACGTGAGGGAATTATTCTTTAATCCTACATCATTTACTTCAATTTACTACTTCACTTCTTCACCTTATTCATTTTCTCCCTTTTCTTCCAGATTCAAAATACTTCATTTCTCCACTTCTTTCTCCCTTTTCCTTTTGTCAGCCTATTGACGTCCTGTTTCTATATATTTGGTGCGATCCTCACACCACTTCCACACATCTCCATTTATTTAATTCTAAAACGCCATTGCTTGCCTCTATGAGCATTACCTTCTTACGCTGTTTTCCTTCAGACAACCTTATTTCTAGCAACATACTACCTTCTGCATAATCTCATGGATTATTCATATTCATACCGTACTTCGTATACTGCAAAGTGTCTCTCTTAGTTGTAGTTTCTAACCCTTTACAATTACATGAAATATTTTAATTTATTTATTTTAGCCATGTTTGCCTCTTATTGGTACTCAGACTTTTGTTTTGCCATTCACTAGATAGATCCTTACTAAGAATACTTAAAACCTAATAGCATATATACAACATGAAGACATATGTGATTCTTACCTGTTATGATAGACCAGAAGAAGGGAATGAAACTTGAAAAGGAAATAAAGTTTCACCCAGCTGGGACTGCACGGTACGCCAAACCGTGTATCCGCCAAAGAGTGGCAGACTCCCTACAGTAATTAATTACTGTTAATTTTAAATTCCTTTAGATCCACAATATTTCTTAGACCTAGTTCTCTCTTACTCTTTGTATATTCCAAACGATAGGCATTTGCATGAGGTTTACTTACTATTCTAAATGGTCCATGATATACATGCATAAACTTTTTAGTTTCTGCAGAAATTTTCTTTGATTTTTCTTTTGTTTTGACCAGCACTAGCTCACCAATTTTAAAACTAGTGGGGGAAGCCCTTGCATCATGTATTGGATAAGGCTTCTTAAAAAATACCTTCCCAGGCTTGATATTCAAATGGCATTCATAACCTTTAACTTCACCAGGTGCGTTTGAGAATACATTACTATGCTTAGTTAACACACTCTTTAACTCTGATCTTTGTTCGTCAGCAATTTGCTTTGTTGATTGTACCTTTTCCTCTATTTCCTTTAGGATGTGTCTCTCTTCAACCTTAGCACTTTCCTCATTCTCACTGAAAACCAAATTTTCCTGCAAGTATCCTTTATTCTTTATTACTCTAATAGGCAGTTCCCAAGTTTCATTACTACCGCCTATATGACTTCCTATAAAAGACTCTCTTATCACTTTAGAGTCAGGTAAAGTTAAAATTAAGTTGTTCTGATCAAAATTGATCTTTCCCTGGTACTTTGATAAGAAATCAGTACCAATCAACATATCAACACTTAAGCCTAGCACAATCAAACAAGGATGATCTATTACTACGTCATTTATACCAATGGGTATCGAAGCTTCGTGTTGAACTGGTCTAGAGACTTTTCCAGTAGCACCTATAATCTTTAAGCCACTTACTTTCATAACTGTTAACTTCTCTTTATTGGGTATGGTGTCAAAAAATGTTTGTGATAAAGCACTTGCTTCACTGCCACTGTCAAGCAGACAACGCACAGTGACTCCTGATATGTTTACTTTGATAACAGGGTGAGTTATTTTACATTGAACAGGTTGCTCACACACCTCGTCTAATAAATCTCGTTCTATGTTCTTCCAGCTAAAGTAATTCTGATCAGTTGCAATTACATTTACATCCTGGGGCTCATCATGCTCTATAATCTTAGCTGCTTTCTCTAATCTGTCCACTAACTTTAAATCGAAGCATCTGACGACTTTTTCTACTTTTGTTTGCTGCACATCAGCCAAACTATCCTCTACCTCTGAGCAACTGCGTCCCTGCGCAATATTGCTGTTCATAAGAATGTCGTCACCTTCAACCATTTGTGGCACGTTTACACAGCTACTAGATTCTTTCACCTCGTTACTATTTCTACCCCCTTCATTCATCATTTTGTTTGTTATGTGACCAGTATTCGTTGAGAAATGCAGACTTAAATTCAGATAAAGTTTTACATTTGATCATTACAACCGCTGACCATCGCAAAGCATCACCTGACAAATGACTTCTTATAAATGAAATTTTTTCTCTTTCTGACCAAGTGTTGGGGAGAACATCCTCAAAGTCATTCCAAAATTCAAGAGGGTGAATGTACTTATCAGGATCAAAGCGCAAAAACTGTCGACACCCTATAAAAGCGGCGTCAACTGAAGTCACATGCTGTACAGTAGAATGACTAGAATTAACAGAGGTTACTCTATTTTCTAGGTTAGCAATGTTAGTATTTAATTCCTCTACTTGTGACTCTACTGCTTCTATCCTGGCAGAACATCTTTGTTCCACTGCACCACGAATTTCGGTACAGGTTTCTTTTACTTTCTCAATGTTTTTCTGACAAGTATCTACTTTAATTTGTACCTCTTTAACTTTGTCAGAGCAAAGTTTGGACTCGTTGCTCAATCTTTTGGACAACCTCACTTCCAAAAGTTCATCTGCCTCTTGATAATTTTTTTGAATTTGATCTATTTCACATTTGAAAGTACTATGCATTTTAGTTAACTGTTGCCCTACTTTTACTTGAATGTCATGATGAATAGCATCCATCTTATAATTCAAACTATTCCATTTTGATTGCAGTTCTTCTTTTAGTTCTTTATTACTATTTTCAATTTTAGCCTCAATTTTATTTTGGTTTGATTCGAGTTTGGCAAACAGTATTTGCATCCAATCCGGAGCTTCTACCTTGATACTTTGTATCTCTTGACTTGACTGAGCTGGAGATATATTGAGCTCAGTTTCACTACCTGACAAAGTTAGCAACTCTACTGGCTCCCTTTTGACTTCTATTTCACTTATTGATTGCATCCCTGCACTCTCATTTAAATTAAAGTCATAATTTACTGGTGACAAATTACGTTCTAGTTCAATATTTGAGGGATTAATGGAACCATCCTCATTAAACTCAATTCCTGATCCTGAGGATTCTTGGTCAGAGACCGGTTCCCTTCTGAAATGTACACTACTTTCCATATCTTTTAGTTTGTTAGCAGCAGTTAATAAATATTTTAAAAGTCTTTGACTTAACTTAAATGCTTGATTTCGACGAATGATGTCGTCGCGGTGTACCAGCAATCGTGATGCGACGCGTCGCGACGTATTGAAGGCAGCAGCAGCAGCTGTAGCGTCGAGTACCGCCACAGGAATCGCCTACTGCAATAGCTCCAGGGGGGGGGGGGGGGGGGGGGGCAGCAAGGCACCGTTGACCGCTCGGCGCAGCCGGCAGCTGTCTCGCAGATCAGCGCAGCTCCGCGATGACGCACCGTCTTCCTTTAGTCTCAGCGCCGTCGGCAGCCGCGATCCAGCATCGTCGCCTTCCTCACCATCGTCACTAACCAACGTACAGCGGTAGACACTTATTGTTTATACACTACACCCGCCTTTACTGGTAACACTGTTCCACACACTAGTTCAATTCAGTGTCCTGTTATTGCCTACCGAGTTCGTTAATTTATACCAATCGCTTTCACACATCGAGCACTTTTATTTGCTTTTAATTCAGTTTTCCCGGCCGATGCACCATATGTGGGGCGGCGAAGAAGTCGTCGAATGAGTTGTTTGAATGTTCATTTCACGTAACAGACTATTGCCGATGCAACATATGTGGGACGGCGAAGAAGTCGTTGTTTAATAGTTCAGAGGCGACTTCTACAGCAAGTTCCTCCCGAATAGTTCATTACTCTAACTAACGGTGCTCTATTAATAGTTCGCAATAATGTTAAAAAAAAGATTAATGCTCGCCTTAAAAGTGGAGTTAGTCACCACTTGCCACGCGGAATTATACTTCACACGGACGGCACAATAACAGTTCGTTACCGAAGTCTAAACGATCCAGGACGGTGTACAGTCCTCGCGATTTTCAATGTCCGTTTACATTGCTAAGTACGCGCATGTCACAGCCCGCTATGACGTCACCCGAGGCGAGGCGCGATCGGACGTTAAGCTCGCGTGGACTAAGCGTTGGTCTAATGCGGAGTGAGCTTCCTACTGCCTCTGCCGCTCTTTTTATATAGCTCCGGCGCGTACCGCCAAGAGAGCATCTGTTCTTTCCGTTCCTATGCAGGTGCCTGCAGCGTCCAAATGATCGCTATCTCAGGCACATAATCTTAAATATCACATTTAATAATAGCTTTACAAACTTCTCAATTTTTGTATACATACATCTGAGCAGTACAGAAGCACGTAGAAAATCTCAGCCCGCTAAAATTAAAACTTTACTCTCTAGAATTTTTACAATGGAACTAACGGTAGATTGTTACCTCTGAACCATAGCTTTATCAAGACTTGTATCAGCTGTTAATTATGCTACAAGACTAAAACTTGGTGTAGCTTTGTTAATTGTCCTATCTGATCATTGGTCTTAAAGAATTTGTTTTATCATTAAAATTTAAAGTACTTAATCTATAATGCTTATGTACATTTTACTCACAAAAGTAGTTTTTACTAAATTACTAAAAAACTAGAAGAGGTAACTGATTGTGGTATTTCCATTATTATTATTAGGGTGAACTGAAGCATCCTACCAATTTTCAATATTGTAGCTCTATTATTTCGCGCCTCAGATTTTTCCGAAAAACGCGGATTCTGGAGTCAATTTTAGTTTTATGGTTTTGGAAACCAGCACCACTCATTAATGACTTCTTACTGCACCTTCTCACCAAATTTTGGCTTCCTAGCGTCATTATTTAGCGCCTCCTATTTTTCTTTCAAAACATGAATTTTACGTAAACTACTAATTTTATAACATTAAGATTTGTTACCTGAAACATTATTACATAGAACTATACTTTAACAAAGTTTTACACACAAATCTTAATTTTTACTTTTATGTTAAATGTGGTGCAATACTATATGCAGGCGCGTTACGATGACGTGACGCTACTAGCAGTGAACTAGGGTAAGTCCCGTGCACTCGCTCGCCTCTGTATCTTATACATGATACAGCGCTTGCTTTGCTTCAGCTGGTCTCCACCAACTGCATAATCGTTGATCTGCCATCCTTGTATCCCTTGACCATGAGAAAGCATAAACTTGTATGGCACCCAACAAACGTCAGCCATTTGCTCTTTCTACAAGCTGTGTTCGCCTTTTAACCATAAGCAACACTAATTCCGGTTCCTTCCATCCCACTGCAGGTGTGCCTTCTCTGCTTATGTATGTCCTCCTACGGATGGATTTATATACACTACTGGCCATTAAAATTGCTACACCACGAACAAGACGTGCTACAGACGCAAAATTTAACCGACAAGAAGAAGATGCTGTGATATACAAATCATTAGCTTTTCAGAGGATTCACAAAAGGTTGGCGCCGGTGGCGACACCTACAACGAGCTGACATGAGGAAAGTTTCCAACCGATTTCTCATACACAAACAGAGTTGACCGGCGTTGCCTGGTGAAACGTTTTGTGATGCCTCGTGTAAGAAGGAGAAATGCGTACCATCACGTTTCCGACTTTGGTAAAGGTCGGATTGTATCCTATCGCGGTTGCGGTTTATCGTATCGCGACATTGCTGCTCGCTTTGGTCGAGATGCAATGACTGTTAGCAGAATATGGAATCGGTGCGTTCAGGAGGGTAATCGGAATGCCGTGCTGGATCCCAACTGCCTCGTATCACTAGCAGTCGAGATGACAGGCATCTTATCCACACGGCTGTAACGGATCGTGCAGCCACGTCTCAATCCTTGAGTCAACAGATGGGGACGTTTGCAAGACAACCACCATCTGCACGAACAGTTCGACGACGTTTGCAGCAGCATGAAATATCAGCTCGGAGACCATGACTGCGGTTACCCTTGAGGCTGCATCACAGACAGGAGCACCTGAGATGGTGTACTCAACGACGAACCTGGGTGTACGAATGGCAAATTTTTTCGGACGAATCCAGGTTCTGTTTACAGCATCATGATGGTCGCATCCGTGTTTGGAGACATCGCGATGAACGCACATTGGAAACGTATATTCGTCATCGCCATACAAACGTATCACCGGCGTGATGATACGGGTAGCCATTAACCTACACATCTCGGTCACCTCTTGTTCGCATTGACGGCACTTTGAACAGTGGACGTTACATTTTAGATGTGTTACGACACGTGGCTCTACTCTTCATTCGATCCCTGCGGAACCCTACATTTCAGCAGGATAATGCACGACCGCATGTTGCAGGTCCTGTAAGGGCCTTTCTGGATACAGAAAATGTTCGACTGCTGCCCTGGCCAGCACATTCTCCAGATCTCTCACCAACTGAAAACGTCTGGCCGACCAACTGGCTCGTCACGTCAGGCACTACTCTTGATGAACTGAGGTATCGTGATGAAGCTGCATGGGCAGCTGTACCTGTACACGCCATTCTACCTCTGTTTGGCTCAATGCGCAGGCGTATACGATGTGCATTCAAGTTCTAAGGCCTCCGATTTTTTTTCTAGCTAACTACTCACCCGAAATCGATGAAACTGGCGTTACTTCTCGACGTAATCGCCCTGCAGACGTACACATTTTTCACAACGCTGACGCCATGATTCCATGGCAGCGGCGAAGGCTTCTTTAGGAGTCTGTTTTGACCACTGGAAAATCGCTGAGGCAATAGCAGCACGGCTGGTGAAATTGCGGCCACGGAGAGTGTCTTTCATTGTTGGAAAAAGCCAAAAGTCACTAGGAGGAAGGTCAGGTGAGTAGGGAGCATGAGGAATCACTTCAAAGTTGTTATCACGAAGAAACTGTTGCGTAACGTTAGCTCGATGTGCGGGTGCGTTGTCTTGGTGAAGTAGCACACGCGCAGCCCTTCCTGCACGTTTTTGTTGCAGTGCAGGAAGGAATTTGTTCTTCAAAACATTTTCGTAGGATGCACCTGTTACCGTAGTGCCCGTTGGAACGCAATGGGTAAGAATTACGCCCTCGCTGTCCCAGAACATGGACACCATCATTTTTTCAGCACTGGCGGTTACCCGAAATTTTATTGGTGGCGGTGAATCTGTGTGCTTCCATTGAGCTGACTGGCGCTTTGTTTCTGGATCTAAAAATGGCATCCACGTCTCATCCATTGTCACAACCGACGAAAAGAAAGTCCCATTCATGCTGTCGTTGCGCGTCAACATTGCTTGGCAACATGCCACACGGGCAGCCATGTGGTCATCCGTCAGCATTTGTGGCACCCACCTGGATGACACTTATCGCATTTTCAGGTCGTCATGCAGGATTGTGTGCACAGAATCCACAGAAATGCCAACTCTGGAGGCGATCTGTTCCACAGTCATTCGGCGATCCCCCAAAACAATGCTCTCTACTTTCTCGATCATGTCGTCAGACCGGCTTGTGCGACCTCGAGGTTGTTTAGGTCTGTTGTCACACGATGTTCTGCCTTCATTAAACTGTCGCACCCACGAACGCACTTTCGACACATCCATAACTCCATCACCACATGTCTCCTTCAACTGTCGATGAATTTCAATTGGTTTCACACCACGCAAATTCAGAAAACGAATGATTGCACGCTGTTCAAGTAAGGAAAACGTCGCCATTTTAAGTATTTAAACAGTTCTCATTCTCGCCGCTGGCGGTAAAATTCCATGTGCCGTACGGTGCTGCCATACCTGGGACGTATTGACAATGGACGCGGCCTCATTTTAAAACAATGCGCGTGTTTCTATCTCTTTCCAGTCCGGAGAAAAAATATCGGAAGCCTTAGAACCTGAATGCACCTCGTAAAGGCCGATATTATGGCCAGAGGTGGTTGTTTTGGGTACTGATTTCTCAGGATCTATGCACCCAAACTGCATGAAAATGTAATCACATGTCAGTTCTAGTATAACCAGTTAACCTTCTGGTGCAACCATTGGCTCCTCCAGCTCACCCCTTCCAAGATATAGGCAATAGTTATAGAACGAACCACCAGAATCTCCACTCTCATGATTTATACCTCAAAATTTACGACCGAACTGTACGATTAACTGACATACTAAAACACCCTGGACTAACCCCCATCTGTACACTATCTTATAAACTCCATCTTCTAACCACCCAATTGAAAGCCCTCAATAGACTAAAGCCACTAAGCGACTGAACATGAGGAGTGCATCTCTCTCCCCCATACTCTGTACATTCAAAGCCTTGATCCGACCAGTCCGCAACCCAGCGTCACCTGAACTTCTGCTCCACCAAAATTTTGCCACTCCCTTCAAATTATTAGACGACATGTACTGCTCTTCGCCTTCTATATCAACGCACCATCCCCACGTAAAATCTTCCGAGTTTTACCTCTCCCCTCTAACACACTGAACACTTTCGGATATTCTACATATCCTGCAAACTTGATACCAAGTATCTAATCGATTCATCCCTAGTTGTCAACCCTTGTCCTCTGCTGCGCTCCAACGTTGCACCTACACACTCGCCACATCGTGTCCCGACGAAACTTGAACCTGACCATGAAATCCGCCCCAATATCGCTTTAACAGAATACTTCCCTTCCTCTCCTCGTCGGGCTTCCGTCCCACCGCCCCCACTCCTCGCCCCTCCCACTTTCCTCCGTCCTTCAAAAATGTTCAAATCCTTACAACAGCCTCATAGTACATTTACTCACTAATGACATTTGTTCTCAACAACACGGACCAGTTTAAAAACAACAGTGACATTCATGATCATAATACCAGAAAAAAAGGAAGACTTGCACCATCCTTTACTCAATCTATCTTTGGCTCAGAAAGCGGTAAACTATGCTGCTATAAAAATTTTCGACAAATTACCAGATGAAATAAAATGTCTGACAGACCGCAGTAATAGCTTCAAAAATGAATTGAAGTCATATCTCCTTGACAACTCCTTATATACCATAGATGGATTCTTGAATAGGAATAAATAAATCTATAAATACGGTACATGTATTTTGTGCCTTTTAAGGGAATGGGGTAAATAATAGAAATATTAATCTTTAACTCTCTCTCTCTCTCTCTCTCTCACTCTCTCTCTCTCTCTCTCTCTCTCTCTCTCTATATATATATATATATATATATATATATATATATATATATGAAACAATTTTGTTTCACATGTGCATTTCTTGTGCACTTGACACGTTCCGCATGATAACGGTTACCGTACCGTGCGATTGGTCAATGGAACACGCTACTAACTAACTAACTGTGTGTGAATTCCTAAGAGACCAAACTGCAGAGGTCATCGGTCCCTAGACTTACACACTACTTAAGCTAAGTTAATCTAAGAACAGCACACACATCCGTGCCCGAGGGAAGGAGCTGCATCCTTTTCCAAACGCTTGGCTCGGAGCCCTCAATTCCTCCGCCCACACCCCCATTTTGCTCCAACAGTCCTCCTCACCTACTGCTCTCGCAACTTCAGTAAAGTGTTCTATTTTATAAAGAGTATCGTCAATTAACTGTATTTTTAAGAAAAAACAAAGCTATTTTACTTGAAATCTTAAATAAGCAAATACCTGTTTTAATAATTTTAAAAATGTACATATTTTTTACTTTTAAATATCTTAGAAACCATGTTTGTCTATTTTATTACTGTTCTTAGCTGAGATCGGCAGTAGACCGCCGCCAGCCCATATTCGCCACGACTGGCGACGGAGTGAAATAACAACAAAGGGAAAAAAGAAACGTATTCTTTGATATTCCAGCAACCGAAATGACTACATTTGACATTTTAGCGTCCTGTGACGGAAACGGAAGGCAGAAGTTAAATGCTTGTTTTCTTTCAGGTGGCCGTGGGCGTGGTGCTCATCTTCAAGGGCAAGTCTGACTTGAAGGGCGAGGAGAAGAAAGCGCACGCCAATAAACTCAACAACTACGTGGTGGTGGGCGTCTTTCTGGTCACCATCATCAACGTGTTCGCAGCGTCCTTCAGCGACGTCTCGGCCACGCCAGCTTCCCCTTAGTCTTCTGTAGAGTCCACTTAACCCTGTAACGTACACAACAGGCAGTCTGGCAACGCCACCTATGTGTGTACAGTGTCAGCTCCAGGCCTTCTTCTACAGTTCTACTTGTGAGCGTGTTATGTGCCTTAGTGCGTGAGCAATTTTTTACATTCCTTATAAAGAAGCTGCAATCTTTATTCTTCGAAAGTGACTGAGAAAAGTGAAACAGCGGTTTAGGAAATGGACTCATATACTGGAATGAGATTTTCACTCTGCAGCAAAGTGTGCGCTGATATGAAACTTCCTGGCAGATTAAAGCTGTGTGCTGGACCGAGACTTACGCGCCGTCCTCACAGCGTTACTTCTGCCAGTACCTCGTCTCCTATCTTCCAAACTTTACAGAAGCTCTCCTGCGAGGGAGGAGACGAGGTACTGGCAGAAGTAAGGCTGTGAGGACGGGGCGTGATTCGTGCTCGGGCAGCTCAGATGGCAGAGCACTTGCCCGCGAAAGGAAAAGGTCCCGAGTTCGAGTCTCGGTCCGGCACACAGTTTTATTCTGCTAGGAAGTTTCGGCTCGTATACTAGTTGATTGCGTTTCAAATCCCGTTATGGGCATCTTCATTTAGGTTTCCTGCGAATGGCGGGATGATTGTTACTATAGGGGTGTGGCTGATTCCCTTTCTCATCGTTTCCGACTGAGTTTGTCATCTTTCTCGAATGACGTCTACAAGACAACCTAGTTTAACACAAAATTTACCATTGTGCGCTGATTTGATTTGGTAGAATGATCGCCACTGTTAGAAGGTCGTGAGAATACATACAGAGAATCGCGGATGCCATAAACAAGATCGTATTCACTGAATCCATCATTTCGGAAGGTTGCATCTTTGGCTGGGCGTCTCTGTAAGGAACCGGTTGAAAGTTTTCCACTCTAGGGAAATGTATTAGCTATTCGATTTCAGTGATTTCCAAAAGTAGGCGACGTATTGCTTTGTGCGTTGGCTGCCAAGCTGTGTTTCGCGTGGATCTGTTCTCCTCTTCTTATGATTGGCTACGCGTACGTTCGTATGCACTTTCCAGGTACTGAACGGATGCCAGATTGGGTTTAATTTCTCGTCGAGAGACGGAGCACAAGCTCGCACTGCGAACCGATGGAGAGGTAATCGGTCGCGCTCTATTCAAAGAAACCATCCCGGCATTTGCCCGAGGAGATTTAGGGAAATCACGGGAAACCTAAATGTGGATGACCGGACAGGGATTTGAATCGTCGTTCTCCGGAATGCGAGTCCAGAGTGCCTGCCCCTGGTACAAGGGGGAAAGCAGTTGCCTTCCTCCCCTTCGCCTTAATTCGTGCCCATAGCTGTTCTGTGTTGCTTAGGTTACGGCTGTGTGGTCAGATATTACTGAACCACCTCTCATGATCAAGTTACCCAACGTGCTTTTGTGTTGTACACTTGACGGTTACCTTCAACTGTTAAAATTATTTATTCAGAGGCAACAATGATGTCTTTTGAAAAGTTTTATATGACTGTGAACAGCATCCAAGAAAAATTAATCAATAATCTAATATGTGGGGAAAACCACCGGAAATTATCTCGTTGATTCTGGAAAGATATAGGATCATTGTTGACTATTGTACTGCGACCATTTATTTATATGTAAACATTGAAGTGTGTGTGAGCTCAGTGGTGAATTTATTCTTAATTCTGTAGATAGGTTGTTACCAAAATAAACAACAAAACATAAGGTACATTTTTATTTAGTGAGAATCCTAAATATCAAAAGAATATTTAATTTGTACTCCTATCGAACACATTATTAAATTTATTCATGTAATTTAATATGTTATCACACATTTCCAGCATGTTTCGCTCGTCATCAGGCATTTTTATTTCAATGGCTATGATGCCCTAATTTCTTTTGCTAAAATGATCTAAAATTAACTATTTAATAATCTATCAGCTATATCTGTTGTAATCTTGATGCAGTCGCCTTTTTGAGAAAACTGGGTGTGGAGGAGGTGGGGGGTGAGAGACATGATAGTGACATAGACTGTTGCTGTTTTAATACTAGACTGCATCTTGTTGACTGTATTGTGAAACTGATCTTTGGTACTGCTACTGAGATACGCTAATGGAAGATAATTGCTCTGTCATAAAGACTGCAGCACATGTGCAAGGTGCCAATAATTGAATGATGTGAAATAAAATCGTCATGACTTCTGAACGGTTTACGTTATGACGTTCAAACTGCACGGTTGGCCACGGGGCATGATGGGAATTAGTATGCTCATGTATGGTTTGGTTTGGCGATGAAGCCCACTTTCATATGGATGGGTTCGTCAATAAGCAAAATTGACACATTTCGGGGACTGAGAATCCGAATTTCGCGATCGAGAAGTCTCTTCAACCTCAACTGGTAATTGTATGGTGTGCAGTGTCCAGTCACGGAATAATCGATGAGATGAAACTTCCTGGCAGATTAAAACTGTGTGCCCGACCGAGACTCGAACTCGGGACCTTTGCCTTTCGCAGGCAAGTGCTCTACCAACTGAGCTACCGAAGCACGACTCACGCCCGCTACTCACAGCTTTACTTCGCATGGCAGAGTGAAAATCTCATTCTGGAAACATCCCCCAGGCTGTGGCTAAGCCATGTCTCCACAGTATCCTTTCTTTCAGGAGTTCTAGTTCTGCATGTTTCGCAGAAGAGCTTCTGTAAAGTTTGGAAGGTAGGAGACGGATACTGGCAGAAGCTGTGAGTACCGGGCGTGAGTCGTGCTTCGGTAGCTCAGTTGGTAGAGCACTTGCCTGCGAAAGGCAAAGGTCCCGAGTTCGAGTCTCGGTCGGGCACACAGTTTTAATCTGCCAGTAAGTTTTATATCAGCGCACACTCCGCTGCAGAGTGAAAATCTCATTCTGGAATCGATGAGATATTCCCTGATGGCACGGTGACTACCTAACGGTACGTGAAGGTTTTGGAAGACGATTTCATCCCCATTATCCAAAAACGAAGCACCAATTTAATAAAGAAGTGAGAATGGCTGATGAAGACTAAATGATTGAGTTTCTTTCAAGGCATTTTGACTTGAGGCTTAGAAAACTGGAGGCTACGTCTGGTGCCCGAACAATGGGCTTCTATCCTACAAACGTTTCCCAGTTTTTTTGAGTTTCTGGTAGGAATTCTTGGCAAGTACAAGCTTTGTGCAGATCAAATTTGTAAGTGCGACGAGACTGGAATATGTGACAACCCAAAGGGGCTTTCAAAGAAAACTGCATCCTCAGAAAAGCGTCAAGAAGGCATTCTTACGTTATCAGAGAGGGGAGGAACAGTAACAGAATGAATATGCGTTTCAGTTGCCAGTGTCCACGTGCCTCCTATGCCGATCTTCCCCAGGAAAAGGATTCAGAAGGAGCTGGGTCCTTCTGTAGGTGGTTAGGCAGAATGCAGTGAATCAGGCTGGATGAACGCCAAGAGTTTTACCAAGTAGTTCGAGAAATTCGTAGTGTTTTCCAGACGAAGCCAAACAAAATGTGGTGCTATTGATTCCAGATGGCCACTCAACGCACACAAGGAATCACCACGTCATTGACCTGGCGAGAGAACATGGTGTGGCTATATACTATGTCTTCCATCATTTCTTTTCATAGGCTGCAGCTCATTGATGTGTCT
Organism: Schistocerca gregaria; assembly: GCF_023897955.1. Classification (NCBI taxonomy): domain Eukaryota; kingdom Metazoa; phylum Arthropoda; class Insecta; order Orthoptera; family Acrididae; genus Schistocerca; species Schistocerca gregaria. The sequence goes on along the minus strand of NC_064921.1, from coordinate 687,745,971 downwards.
CAAATGGAGCCACTTAGTTCATGCTGTGAGCAAGAAATTCAAAAGTGACTCAGAACACATTCTGGAAAAGTAATCACGCTTTGGCAAGTACAATCTCTTTCTGGTTTAGCACTTATAAATGCTGCGACTACAGTTTAAGGGCTTGAGGCCAAAGGAATTTGGCTTGTCGACATGAGTGTCTTCACTAATGCAGACTTCTTATCATTAGCGAATAACTGAGCGACCTATGGACGCAAAGTCCATTAACTTGGTCGGACGTAGATCCAGCAGTGATGCCTGTCTCTGATGATTTGCCGAAGTAAAGCTAACCAGAAGACACAAGTAGGCTAGTTTGAAGAAGCTGCTTCCCCTTTCAGTTCCACAACATTTCCCCACGTTTATCAAGAAGGTCTTGTTATCATTTTAAAATCTGATGTGAAAGTAAAGAGAGCTAAAAAGAAAGAAAGAAAGGTCGTGCTGTGATTCTGACGTCTCCCTACACCAGAAAGAACTTCAAAAGAGACAAAAATTCATTCCTGAGAAAAGGAACACAATAAATACAAGTAAGAATAATACAAATCAAAGTGGAGAGACAGGACTGACCATCAGTGTCTTTACTGTATCTGTGAATTTTATGTCTAAAGTCACTAACATTCTGCCAGTTATAAACTCTCAATGCTCACTGCTTGTTTTCCCGGCTGTGCGCCTTCAGATTTGACTTCTTTACGATATTGCAGTGCCTGTCTTAATCTAATTACGATGCAAAGCTCCTTTGGACGTGCACAGATAGCCAAATGGTAAGGCAACCGCTCGCGATAAACGGGAAATCCATGTTCTAATCCCAGTCCCGTACAAATTCCCATTATCGTCATTCCATTCTACAGCTGATAGTTGTCCTTACTCGCAATTACGAATTCATTTAATGTATATGATTTCCTTGTTTTGCTGTTTAAAGAATGTAAATTAAATGCCACGCAAGACCTGTTTTAGTCTTTTCTTTGGCATTTTAATGTTAGTGTTACCGTTCTTCCGGGATCCCCTACTACCGATGAGATTGCTACGATGTACCCTCCGCCATCCAGGGGTTTGAGTAATATGTACATGGATGTAAAAGCTGTCAAGTCGTAGCAGAGCGGACGAGAGTGGCAGTACTAAACTGCCTCTGCAAGGATGATCCAAGAGCAAGCTCAGCGCGAGACTCGAGTCGAGTGACGTACTATGTCTGCAGGTAGTGGGAGCACTTCGCATGATTATGACTGCACCGGGAGTCACCAGGTCCAAATTCCGCGAAATCTCGGTGGTAGGGAGCGAGTGCCCCGGTACTTCCATGTAGCGGATTTCCGTCACGTCTCAAGTGAAGTACCCGGTTCTCAGTTCCCCATGCACGTGACTTCTAGCTGGTCTTCACATCGCGACGTTACTACATGTACAGGAATTAATATCGCATTATCTCACACTGGTTCGTACTGTGGCGAGAGCCTCTTAGTGCTAGCTTCTTTTTAGTCCACGAAAGACCACGCTGAAATAAAATAAAAGGAAATGTGCTCCTTTCATAAAACTGATAATGTTGGAAATGTTGTAAGAGTAATACTTAGGTATTTTTTACTTGTCTGGGTAAAAACTACAAATACGTATTTATTTCCACATACACGTCCCGTTTTATTGGATTAAAATTTTGTACGTGGTTAGGAATGAAACGCATGTACAATTTTGCTTTTGTTGTAGAGCACTAGACAGTACAATAAATAAGTTATTAAGTGTAGTAATTTCGCTTACTGCATTTTTGTCTGTTCTCTGCTTACATTCGTAAGCGTCGTCTGGATAAATATTAGTCTTTGGTACTAATCGTTTTAATCTATTTTTCACATAACATTATTGCAGTACTCCAATTTCGTAATGTAACACCAAACTAAGGTTAGTTAGGTTTAAGTAGTTCTACGTTCTAGGGGACTGATGACCTCAGAAGTTAAGTCCCACAGTGCTCAGAGCCATTTGAACCATTTTTTCTGTGCAGTTGTGGTGCAATATGTAGTTGCAGTAATTGGAAGTGCTCAAAGTGATGTGATAACTGATCAAAATGGCCAAGGCCAAAGAGAAGTATACTTGGCAAATGTACACAGAATCGACACTTTCTTATGCAAGCAGAAAACAGACGAAAATGCAGTAAGTAAAAAGAGGCACACTTCAGTAACTAATTAAAGGATCTGTTTATAGATTTACAAAATGGCTCTGAGCGCTATGGGACTTAGCGTCCGAGGTCATCATTCCCCTACTACTTAGAATTACTTAAACTTATTGTATTGTATTGTATGTGAACCGGGGAACTAGAAACGACGGAGAGGCTCAGTCCCCGACGCAGCCACAGTGGTCCACAAACCCACGACGACTACCGCAGTCCACTTCACCCTTCCGCCGCCCCATACCACATCAGGGTTATTGTGCGGTTCGGCCGCCTGTGGACGCCCCAAAAAACATTTCATACCAGACCAGTGTAGCCCCTATGTTTGCGTGGTAGAGTAACGGTGGTGTATGCGTGCGTGGAGAACTTGTTTGCTCAGCAATCGCCGACATAGTGTAACTGAGGCGGAATAAGAGGACCCAGCCCGCATTTGCCGAGGCAGGTGGAAAACCGCCTAAAACCATCCACAGACTGGCCGGCTCACCGGACCTTGACACAGATCCGCCGGGCGGATTCGTGGCGGAGACCAGGCGCTCCTTCCCGCCCAGAAAGCCTTGCGTTAGATCGCACGACCAACAGGGCGGGCTACTTAAACCTAACTAACATAAGGAAGTCATACACATCCTTGCCCGAGGCAGGATTCGAACCTGCGACCGTAGCAGTCGCGCGATTCCGGACTGAAGCGCCTAGAACCGCTCGGCCACTTGGCCGGCATAGATGTACTATGAGACGAAAATGGTAAATATACCTACTCCTTTGCAGATCACTGACGATGTAAAAATCTAATAACATGAAAGTCGTAAGTAGTTGCGAAGACGGATCCAAAATACTTCAAGTAGTAATAGAAAGTACGGGCATCATAGCCAGTGAAAGAAAGATATTTAAGACTTATTATAGTGTAGTGACCATGGACCATGGACCTTGCCGTTGGTGGGGAGGCTTGCGTGCCTCAACGATACAGATAGCCGTACCATAGGTGCAACCACAGCGCACGGGTATCTGTTGAGAGACCAGACAAACGTGTGGTTCCTAAAGAGGGGCAGCAGGCTTTGCAGGGGCAACAGTCTGGATGATTGACTGATCTGGCCTTGTAACACTAACCAAAATGGCCTTGCTGTTCTGGTACTGCGAACGGCTGAAAGCAAGGGGAAACTACAGCTGTAATTTTTCCCGAGAGCATGCAGCTTTACTGTATGATTAAATGATGATGGAGTCCTCTTGGGTAAAATATTCCGGAGGTAAAATAGTCCCCCGCTCGGATCTTCGGGCGGGGACTACTCAGGAGGACGTCGTTATCAGGAGAAAGAAAACTGGCGTTCTATGGATCGGAGTTTCAAATGTCAGATCCCTTAATCGGGTGACTGGGTGTTGTGTGATGTCCTTAGGTTAGTTAGTTTTAAGTAGTTATTAGTTCTAGGGGACTGATGACCATAGCTGTTAAGTCCCATAGTGCTCAGAGACATTTTTTGAACATTAATCGGGCAGGTAGGTTAGAAAATTTAAAAGGGGAAATGGATAGATTAAAGTTGGATATAGTGGAAATTAGCGAAGTGCGGTGGCAGGAGGAACAAGAATTTTGGTCAGGTGAATACAGGGTTATAAATACAAAATCAAATAGGGGTAATGCAGGAGTAGGTTTAATAATGAATAAAAAAATAGGAGTGCGGGTAAGCTACTACAAACAGCATAGTGAACGCATTATTGTGGCAAAGATAGACACGAAGCCCATACCTACTACAGTAGTACAAGTTTATATGCCAACTAGCTCTGCAGATGATGAAGAAATTGATGAAATGTATGATGAGATAAAAGAAATTATTCAGGTACTTAAGGGAGACGAAAATTTAATAGTTATGGGTGACTGGAATTCGTCAGTAGGAAAAGGGAGAGAAGGAAACATAGTAGGTGATTATGGATTGGGGCTAAGAAGTGAAAGAGGAAGCCGTCTGGTAGAATTTTGCACAGAGCATAACTTAATCATAGCTAACACTTGGCTCAAGAATCATAAAAGTAGGTTGTATACATGGAAGAATCCTGGAGATACTAAAAGGTATCAGATAGATTATATAATGGTAAGACAGAGATTTAGGAATCAGGTTTTAAATTGTAGGACATTTCCAGGGGCAGATGTGGACTCTGACCACAATCTATTGGTTATTAACTGTAGATTAAAAGTGAAGAAACTGCAAAAAGGTGGGAATTTAAGGAGATGGGATCTGGATAAACTGAAAGAACCAGAGGTTGTACAGAGTTACAGGGAGAGCATAAGAGAGCAATTGACAGGAATGGGGGAAGGACATACAGTAAAAGAAGAATGGGTAGCTTTGAGGGATGAAATAGTGAAGGCAACAGAGGATCAAGTAGGTAAAAAGACGACGACTAGTAGAAACCCTTGGGTAACAGAAGAAATATTTGATATAATTGATGAAGGGAGAGAATATAAAAATTCAGTAAGTGAAGCAGGCAAAAAAGAATACAAACGTCTCAAAAATGAGATCGACATGAAGTGCACCCAAATGGCTAAACAGGGATGGCTAGAGGACAAATGTAAGGATGTAGAGGCTTATCTCACTAGTGGTAAAATAGATACTGCCTACAGAAAAATTAAAGAGACCTTTGGAGAAAGGAGAACCGCGTGTATGAATATCAAGAGCACAATCTAAAAGCAGAAAGGTGGAAGGAGTATGTAGAGGGTCATACAACGGCGATGTACTTGAGGACAATATTATGGAAATGGAAGAGGATGTAGATGAAGATGAAATCTGAGATACGATACTTCGTGAAGAGTTTGACAGAGCACTGAAAGACCTGAGTCGAAACAAGGTCCCCGGAGTAGACAACATTCCATTAGAGCTACTGACAGCCTTGGGAGAGACAGTCCTGACAAAACGCTACCATCTGGTGAGCAGGATGTATGATTCAGGCGAAATACCCTCAGACCTCAAGAAGAATATAATAATTCCAATCCTAAAGAAAGCAGATGTTGACAGATGTGAAAATTACCGAACTATCAGTTTAATGAGTCACAGCCGCAAAATACTAACACGAATTCTTTACAGACGAATGGAAAAATTGATAGAAGGCGACCTCGGGGAAGATCAATTTGGATTCCGTAGAAATGTTGGAACACATGAGGCAATACTGACCCTACGACTTAGCTTAGAAGATAGATTAAGGAAATGGAAACCTACGTTTCTAGCATTTGTAGACTTAGAGAAAGCTCTTGACACTGTTGGTTGGATTACTCTCTTTCAAATTCTGAAGGTGGCAGGGGAAAAATACAGGGTGCAAAAGGCTATTTACAATTTGTACAAAAACCAGATGGCAGTTATAAGATTCGAGGGGTATGAAAGGGAAGCAGTGTTTGGGAAGGGAGTGAGACAGGGTTGTAGCCTATCCCCGATGTTATTCAATCTGTATATTGAGCAAGCAATAAACGAAACAAAAGAAAAGTTCCGAGTAGGTATTAAAATCCATGGAGAAGAAATTAAAACTTTGAGGTTCGCCGAGGACATTGTAATTCTGTCAGAGACAGCAAAGGACTTGGAAGAACAGTTGAATGGAATGGAGAGTGTCGTGAAAGGAGGGTATAAGATGAACATCAACAAAAGCAAAACGAGGATAATGGAATATGGTCGAATTAAATCGGGTGATGCTGAGAGAACTAGATTAGGAAATGAGACACTTAAAGTAGTAAAGAAGTTTTGCTGTTTGGGGAGCAAAATAACTGATGATGGTCGAAGTAGAGAGGATATAAAATGTAGACTGGCAATGGCAAGGAAAGCGTTTCTGAAGACGAGAAATTTGTTAACATCGAGTATAGTTTTACGTGTCAGGAAGACGTTTCTGAAAGTATTTGTGAGGAGTGTAGCCATGTATGGAAGTGAAACGTGGACGATAAATAGCTTGGAGAAGAAGAGAATAGAAGCTTTCGAAATGAGTGCTACAGAAGAATGCTGAAGATTAAATGGGTAGATCACATAACTAATGAGGAGGTATTGAATAGAATTGGGGAGAAGAGGAGCTTGTGGCACAACTTGACTAGAAGAATGGATCGGTTGGTAGGACATGTTCTGAGACATCAAGGGATCACCAAATTAGTATTGGAGGGCAGCGTGGAGGGTAAAAATCGTAAAGGGAGACCAAGAGATGAATACACTAAGCAGTTTCAAAATGATCTAGGCTGCAGTAGGTACTAGGAGACGAAGAAGCTTACGCAGGATAGAGTAGCATGGAGAGCTGCATCAAACCAGTCTCAGGACTGAAGACCACCACAACAACGACATATCTAAGCCCTTTACAACGTTCGATCAGGCACCAAACATTTTACAAAATAGACATGAATACATTTGTGTGATAATTAACGGAAATAGTTGGCTTCTAGCTCATCTTTGGTTTATAAGAGCCACAACCAAAGTGAAAAAATACGGACAAGAAAAAAATAGAAAAAGATAAAAAGATGAGTAGAAAGAGAACAAGAGGAGAGAAAGTTAAGTGTGCTCAAGACTAAATATTGTATTGCATGAAGAGTCAATGCTAAATTAGGTCTGTGGCCAAGAACTGTAGCTGGGAGGATGACTTTTAACGCTGGATGAAATTTAAGGAGCGTTGACATTTGTGTTCCGTCGACCTGTTAAGATTAGGGCGCTACTTGACGCTGTCATGGATGATTCATCCACATCTACATCTACATACATACTCCGCAATCCATTATACGGTGCGTGACGGAGGATACCTCCTACCACAACTTGCATATTCTCTCCTTGTTCCACTCCAAAACAGAACGAGGGAGAAATGACTGCCTGTATGCCTCTGTACGAGCCCCAATCTCTCTTATCTTTGTGGTCTTTACGCGAAATGTAAGTTGGCGGCAGTAAAATTGTACTGCAGTCAGCCTCAAATGCTGGTTCTCTAAATTTCCTCAGTAGCGATTCACGAAAAGAACGCCTCTTTTCCTCTAGAGACTCCCACCCGAGTTCCTGAAGCATTTCCGTAACACTCGCGTGATGATCAAACCTACCACTAACAAATCTAGCAGCCCGCCTCTCAATTGCTTCTATGTCCTCCCTCAATTCGACCTGATAGGGATCCCAAACGCTCGAGCAGTACTCAATAATAGGTCGTTTTAGTGTTTTATAAGCGGTCTCCTTTACAGATGAACCACATCTTCCCAAAATTCTACCAATTAACGGAAGACGACTATCCGCCTTCCCCACAACTGCCATTACATGCTTGTCCCACTTCATAGCGCTCTGCAATGTTACGCCCAAATATTTAATCTACGTGACTGTGTCAAGCGCTACACTACTAATGGAGTATGCAAACATTATGGGATTCTTTTTCCTATTCATCTGCATTAATTTACATTTATCTGTATTTTGAGTTGGCTGCCATTCTTTACACCAATCACAAATCCTGTCCAAGTCATCTTGTATCCTCCTACAGTCACTCAACGACGACACCTTCCCGTACACCACAGCATCATCAGCAAACAGCCGCACATTGCTATCCACCCTATCCAAAAGATCATTTATGTAGATAGAAAACAACAACGGTCCTACCACACTTCCCTGGGGCACTCCAGATGATACCCTCACCTCTGATCAACACTCACCATCGAGGACAACGTATTGGGTTCTATTACTTTAGAAGTCTTCGAGCCACTCACATATTTGGGAACAAATCCCATATGCTCGTACCTTAGTTAGGAGTCTGCAGTGGGGCACCGAATCAAACGATTTTCGGAAGATAAGGAATATGGCGTCCGATACCCCTCATCCATGGTTCGCAAGATATCATGTGAAAAAGGGCGAGTTGCGTTAGGCAGGAGCGATGCTTTCTAAAGCCGTGCGGTTGCATGGACAGAAACTTCTCTGTCTCAAAGAAATTCATTATATTCGAACTGAGAATATGTTCGAGAATCCTGCAACAAACCGATGTTAAGGATATTGGTCTGTAATTTTGAGGATCCGTCCTTCTGCGCTTCTTATATACAGGCGTCACCTGCGCTTTTTTCCAGTCGCTCGGGACTTTACGTTGGGCAAGACGTTCGCGATAAATGCAAGCTAAGTAAGGAGCCAATGCAGTAGAGCACTCTCTGTAAAACCGAATTGAAATCCCATCAGAACCTGGGCTTACGAAACCTGATATATACAAAAATCCGCGTCAGTTTAGGAAGACCTGCATCGCCTGCTCGCTTATCACAGTTCGTCATATGTGCACGGAACATGGCCCCCACATAGGGCTACTTTACATGTACACTACTGGCCATTAAAATTGCAGCACCACGAAGAGGACGTGCTACAGACGCGAAATTTAACCGACATGAAAAAGATGATGTGATATGCAAATGATCAGCTTTTCAGAGCATTCACACAAGGTTGGCGCCGGTGGCGACACCTACAACGAGCCGGCATGAGGAAAGTTTCCAAGCGATTTCTCATACACAAACAGCAGTTGACCTACGTTGCCTGGTGAAACGTTTTGTGATGCCTTGTGTAAGGAGGACAAATGCGTAACATCACGTTTCCGACTTTGATAAAGGTCGGATTGCAGCCTATCGCGATTGCGGTTTATCGTATCGCGACATTGCTGCTCGCGTTGGTCGAGATTCAAAGACTGTTAGCAGAATATGGAATCGGTGGGTTCAGGAGGATAATCGGAATGCCGTGCTGGATCCCAACGGCCTCGTATCACTAGCAGTCGAGATGACAGGCATCTTATCCACACGGCTGTAACGGATCGTGCAGCCACGTCTCAATCCCTTAATGAACTGTGCTATCGTGTTGAAGCTGCATGGGCAGTTGTACCTGTACACGCCATCCAAGTTCTGTTAGACACAATGCCAGGGCGTATCAGTGCCGTTATTACGGCCAGAGGTGGTTGTTCTGGGTACTGATTTCTCGGGATCTATGCACCCAAACTGCGTGAAAATGTAATCACATGTCAATTCTAGTACAATATATTTGTCCAATGAATACCCGTTTATCATCTGCATTTTTTCGTGGTGTAGCAAATTCAATGGCCAGTAGTGTATATTGAGGAGGGGGGTAGGGGGGGGGGGGGGGAGGGCTAGAAAAGAAAGTTAAAGGAAGGAATTACTGATGTCAGTTGGATCGGGACATTTCGCAGAATCAGGGGCGACCAGCGAAAATGTGTACTGGACTGGAATTCGAACCCAGGATCGCTTGGTTATGACGCAAGTGCGGTAACCACCTGCGACATCCGGGACAGAGTGTCAGCGCACCTGGGCGGATATTCTCAGCATGCCTCACGGCCAACCCTTATTCCAAGCGAGCGCCACCTATCCGCAGTTCTTGTTCATTTTCTCCATGCCCACTACTCTGAAATTCCTGCAGGAAGTTGAACGTACTTTTACATCCGCACTGAAGAAGGTGGATCCATTGCCCATCTAGGCGAATCACCAAACACTCATATAACTGATTCGCCTAGATGGGCAATGGATCCACCTTCTTCAGTGCGGATGTACAAGTGCGTTCGACTTCCTGCAGGAATTTCAGAGTAGTGAGCATGGAGAAAATGAACAAGAACTGCGTATAGGTGGCGCTCGCTGGGAATGAGGTTGGCCGTGAGGTGTTCCCAGATGATCCACGCGGTTCTCATAACACTGTATCTCGAATGGCGCAGTGGTTAACGTATATGTCTACTAAGCAGATCTCCGCTTCGAATCCCAATGCGCTAAACGTTTTCACTTGTTGCAGCTGATTACAGATAATGTCCCGATGCAGCTGACATCAGTAATTCCTTCCCTTTTGTTTCCTTTCTCCCACAGCTCCACCTTCAATTTACATATTATGTATCACAGTCGCGGACTCCGTGTGGGGTCTGTTGTTTCGTACTTGTCCGCAAGACCACACACAACGCATTCCTATACACGGGGCTACAATAGCCTGAAAAATCAACTTTGGCGAAACATTGTGTAAATGAGGTACCCGTGATGAAATCTAACAAGACGCTGACAGCAGCCTGTACAACTGGTTTTTGGGACAGTGTTGTAAGGAATCATTGGGAATTTGCTTGGCAGCCAACTTGAGTAACGGTTCACAGCCAATCAGATGCCACCCTTTGGGCATAAAAGTGAGATCCTCGCCAGTTTCATGACAGTCAGAGTCAGCGACTGGAGACGATGATGCAGGAAATCATCGGAAGCTTGGGATTTTGTGGGAATTTGACGGGACCGATAACTTTTCATCCTGGGACGTCGTCGCGAAAGACATCGTAGACTTTTCATGACTAATGTTTACACTGCTTTTGACTTTCCTGTATGGGCATTAGGCAGTGCTATTGGACACATTTCTTGCTCCTAGCTTTTCGTTTCCTAAGACTGAGATATCAACATCAGAGGCCAATAAACCGATCCGTTTATACGTAACTGTGCAACGGTCAGGTTGTGGATCATCAGACCGCTGTGTAAGATTGCAAAAACAACAGAAGACTGACGTCAAACAATTTTTAGGGTTTAGTGGTAAATAAAGGAAACACGCTAACTCTTACCCAGTAACACGCATCGGCGCAAGTCCGCCAGCAAGACCTTTACTTCTCCTAACAACTACCTGCACCTGTTGACACTAAAAGGCTATGAAAGCTTCTCAGTTTCAGATAATGAATCGAAAACTACGTGCAAGTAAATTCAATGTAAGTTTGCTCGCTATAGATCTGGAAAAATTCCACTTGTCTCAGTGCTATGTCGTGCATGTGGTACATAATAAACACGCGAAGTCCCAAAAAACTGTTCGCAGAATGAATTTGCACTCTGTAGTGGAATGTGCGCTGATTTGAATCTTTCTGACGGATTAAAACTGTGTGTCGAGCGAAACAACAGACACCTTGCCTTTCGCGGGGAAGTGCTCTACCGACTATGTTATCTCTTTTTCTTCATTATTAGAAAGATTTATTTAGTTTTAGGATAGACATACAGTCATTATGTAACATAAGGTTTACAGACATAAGAAAACCATACAGCAGCAGTTCAAGAGGTTACGTTTCTGCCTCTTGTGGAATCAGTAACACTGAAATGTGTCATAGGGTCTATGATCAAACATTTGATTCCCACACAATATACCTCTTTTGCAAATAAGCAAATAAATATTCATCTTTATAAGGAAAGCTATTGAGGGCATTTCTTATTTTTTTAACATTCGTGCCATTACCTGTAAGTATATTTAAACAATGTAGTATTCTTAGATTGTACACTACTACATAGCTAGAAAACACTCAGTTGCTTTTAGGAATGAACAGACAAATGTAGTCCATTGGAACTGTTAAAGGCACTTCTAATATAAAACGGAGTCCAAGTCATTAACAGAAACCAAAAGAAAATTTAAAAAATCTCGTTTAGCGATCGGAAACAACAGAAAAAAATTTACTTTCACTCAAACGCAAAAGTTATCCATAACCTCAATGTGAGATTTTTGAAACAGTTTACTATCCACGCTTACGTATCCTACTAAAGCAGTCATATTAAAGAGAAAAGTGTGCCTATATTTCACATATGCACTTGAGTTCTACTTCAGTGCATAACAAAAGGCCATTTCAATATCATCCATATCATTCCTCGTCAGAGTACCAGTACATTACACTGTACAGTGGAAAATTAATCGTAGTTTTTGTTTTCGCGTAAGTCTTGTGAATATCCTTGTCTAGGGCGACTTCCTAGTGTAAATCTTCTCGTCGCCAGAAACTCCATCACTCCACTAAGTTTTAATTTTGCACTAGCAGACCAGCATAGAGTTTAGATCAGAGCATTCTAATATGAATATTTATCTCGTGCAGTAATTTTTCCGTATACAGTGTTTCAAATAACCGCTATATGCTAATACATCAACTTCAGTAGAGAAATTTGTTTCTGTTTAATAGCTTGCGGTCTCAGAGTACAACGGGAAATCGGCACAGCAATTTTTAGTGTTACTTTATTCTCCTTTGGCATATTTTCAAACTCAATTGCGCCATTTGAGACCTTATATATATTTTATACACGGTACAATACGGCTAGGGGCTGTGCTCGTTGTGAGGGGACACAAGGAATGTTGGCTGCTGTTCGTAAACAGCTGGAAACTGCGTTGGCTACCGTCGACAAGCTTCTAACTAATGTTCAAAGTTGCGGTGACGTCGGGACGCCAATGAGACCTGCGACACCTTTGATACCTCTGGAATCCCCAGGTGACTCGGCTTCTGATATGCATCATCTGACTGGTTCGTCCTCACTCAAGAGTGAGTGGCAGACAGTGGTGGGTTCGCGTGCCACTGGGCGGAAGGCGAAAGAGGGAAGAGGCCGTGTTGCTGGTTATCTGGCAACAGGTACGAGGTGCTTCCCAGTGCTGATGATAACTCTGAGCCAGCACGGGATGCCTCTGCTGGTGGGCCAGCAGTCGATTTTCCTGCCAAGTGCGGACAAGTACTGAGGGTGGGTATGCGTGTCATTGGGAGCTTCAATGTTAGGCAGGTGATGGAGCCCCACAGGTAGATAGCAGGCAAGGCGCGAAAGAATTACAGTGTGCATTCGGTGTGCATTCGGAGGTCTCATTTGTGGTGTGGAGGAGGCCCTGTCGGCGGCTATAGAGCGCACTGGGTGCAACCGAGTGCATGTTGTGCACATGTCGGCACGAATGACACCTGCCGCTTGGGTTCCGAGGCCATCCTCGGTTCCTTTCGGCGGCTGGCTGATTTGGTGAATGCGACTAGCAACGCACGCAGGGTGCAGAATAGCTGTCTATTTGTAGCATCGTACCCAGGGCTGATCGCGATCCTCTGGTTTGGTTCAGAGTGGAGGGTGTAAACAAGAGGTTCAGACGGTATTAGATGCGAATTTCTCGACCTCCGCTGTCGGGTGCAGAATTGCAGGTTTCCCCTTAATAGGTCAGGCGTGCACTACAAGCAAGAAGAGGCTACTAGGCGAGCAGAGTATGTGTGGCTTGCGTATGGGGCTTTTCTAGATTAGAGAATCCCTCCCTTGGGATCAAAGTCGATTAGCCTGTTAAATCAGTCACAGTGACCTCAGAGAATCATCTTCCTCGTAGATCAGGATAGAAAAGATTAATATGATTTTTGTAACCTGCAGGAGCATCCAATTAAAGGTCCCAGAAACAGTATCGCTTACTGAAGGTTATAATGCACAGACAGTATTGGGAACAGAAAGCTGGTTCAAACCAAACGTCAATAGCAACGAAATCCTAAGTTCAGATTGGAGTGTTTATCGTAAAGATAGGTTAGTCGCCAATGGTGGCTGTGTGTTTATTGTATTAAAAAATTCGATAAAATCTAGAGAGGTTATCATGGATTCCGAATGTGAATTAATCTGGGTGAAACTGAGTATGAAAGGTGATGATGTTTGGTTTGTGGGGCGCTCAATTGCGCGGTCATCAGCTCCCATACAAAAACCCACTTTTTATTACACAGACCAATTTTTATGCAGTCCAATCTACTCACTGTCACGAATGATGATGATGAAATGTTGAGGACAACACAAACACCCAGTCCCCGGGCAGAGAAAATCACCAACCCGGCCGGGAATAGAACCTGGGATCCCGTGATTCAGAGGCAGCAACGCTAGCCACAAGACCACGAGTTGCGGACGAATTAAGTGGGAAAGAACGGTCAAAAATAGTTATCTGATGCTTTTATAGAGCACCTGGGTCAGGATATGTAGTTGCAGAGCGCTTTCGACACAACTTGCAGAATATCATTAGTAATTTTCCTAATCATGCCATTGTAATAGGGGGTTGACTTCAACTTGCCAGTTATAGATTGGGAGTGTTATGCCATCAAAACTGGTGCCAGAGACAAGGATTCGTGTGGCATTGTTCTGGATGTCTTGTCCGAAAATTACCTTGAACAGATAGAGAACCAACTCGTGAGGATAACGTCTTAGACCTCCTGGCAACAAACGGACCTGAACTTATCGAATCACTTAAAGTAGTGAAGGTATCAGTGATCATAAGGCTGCGACAGAATCTATGACGACGGATCCTACAAGGAATGTTAAGAAAGGTAGGAAGATATATTTGCTCAGCAAGGGTGACAGGATACAAATTTCAGAATATCTCAGCATCAAATATTCGGTGATGAGGACGAAGATGAGGAGCACAAATGGAAAGAATTCAAAGGCATCGTTCAATATGCCCTAGACACGTATGTTCCGAGTAAGGTTTTAAGGGATGGGAAAGGTTCACCATGGATTAATAGCCGTAATAGAAAAGCTCTACGTAAACAAAGAACACTTCATCTCAGATTCAGGGGAAGTAAAAAGCTAGCTGACAAACAAAAGCTGAACGAAGCGAAAATGAGCGTAAGGAAATCAATGAGAAAAGCGTTCAATGATTTTGAAAGTAAGATGTTGTCAACCGACCTGAGTAAGAACCCTAAGAGATTTTGGTCCCATGTAAAATCAGTAAGTGGGTCAAAATCATCTATTGATTTTTTCAGCGACAACACAGGCACCGAAACGGAAGATAACAGAGAGAAGGCCGAAGTACTGAATTCGGTCTTCCGCAGTTCTTTCACATTAGAAGATCCTTTCAATCGTTCTACGAACGTCGAAATGGCAGATATTGATGTAACCGATAGCGGAATTGAAAAACAGCCACAATCGCTTAGTAGTGGAGAGGCGTCAGGAACAAATGAGATAGCTATAAGATTCTATAAAGATTACGCGGAAGAACTTGCTCCCCTTCTAGCAGTAATTTATCGTAGATCGCTTGAGCAACCAAAGGTACCTAACAGCTGGAAAAAAAAGGGCACGTCATTCCCGTTTTTAAGAAAGGCCGTAAGACAGATCCACAAAATTATAGACCTATATCGTTGACGTCAATCTGTTGTAGAATTATGGAACATGTTTTACGCTCAAGAACTATGACATTTTTGGAAAATGAACATCTCTTCTATAAAAATCAACATGGATTTCGCAAACAGAGATCCTGCGAAACTCAGCTCTCTCTGTTCCTCCATGATATCCACAATTCAGTGGACAATAGCGCTCAGGTTGATGCCGTGTTCCTTGATTTTAGTAAGGCATTCGGTACCTCCCCGCATTGCACTTTAATGGAAAAAATACGAGCTTACGGAGTATCGGAGCAGACTTGCGATTGGATTCAACACTTTCTGTCAGATGGAACACAACAGGTCGCTCTTAACGCAACAAAATCGACAGATGTAATATCCCCAGTGCCACAGAGAAGTGTGATAGGACCGTTCCTGTTTACAACATACCGGGTGATCAAAAAGTCAGTATAAATTTGAAAACTAAATAAATCACGAAATAATGTAGATAGAGAGGTTAAAATTGCCACACATGCTTGGAATGACATGGGATTTTATTAGAACAAAAAAAAGAAAAAAAAAACAGCTAAGTATTGCTAGTCGCGTGAGAGATCGCTTGCGCGCGTCGTTTTTTGAGGATCGTGTGCTCAGCCGCTTGCTTGCTTGGCCTCCCAGGTCCCCAGACCTCAGTCCGTGCGATTATTGGCTTTGGGGTTACCTGAAGTCGCAAGTGTATCGTGATCGACCGACATCTCTAGGGATGCTGAAAGACAACATCCGACGCCAATGCCTCACCATAACTCCGGACATGCTTTACGGTGCTGTTCACAACAATATTCGTCAACTACAGCTATTGTTGAGGAATGATGGTGGACACATTGAGCATTTCCTGTAAAGAACATCATCTTTGCTTTGTCTTACTTTGTTATGCTAATTATTGCTATTCTGATCAGATGAAGCTCCATCCGTCGGACATTTTTTGAAGTTTTGTATTTTTTTGGTCCTAATAAAACTCCATATCATTCCAAGCATGTGTGTCAATTTGTACCTCTCTGTCTACATTATTCCGTGATTTATTCAGTTTTCAAATTTATACTGACTTTTTAAATACCCGGTATATAAATGATGTAGAAAGTGTCGGATGCTCTTTAAGGCTATTGACAGATGATGCAGTTGTCTATACCAAAGTAGCAACGGCAGAAGATGGTAAGAATTTGCATAATGCCATTCAGAAAACTGATGAATGGTGCAGGCCCTGGCAGTTGAACCCGAACGTAATTCAGAGAATTGATGAATGGTGCAGGCCCTGGCAGTTGAACCCGAACGTAATTAAATGTAACATATTGCGCATACATAGGAAAAGAAATCCACTACTTTACAGCTAAACTGTTGATGATAAATAGCTGGAGATAGCGTCTCCCGTAAAATATCTAGGTGTAACTATCCACAACCACCTTAAGTGGAATGACCACATAAAACAGGTAGTGGGAAAAGCAGACACCAGACTCAGACTCATCGGAAGAATCTTAAGGGAATGTAACTCATCCACGAAAGAAGTGGCTTATAAGGCGCTTGTTCGCCTGATTCTTGAGTATTGCTCATTTATCTGGGATCCCTATCAGGTAGGACTGATAGAGGAGACAGAGAAGATCCAACGAAGAGCGGCGAGTTTCATCACGGGATCGTTTAACTGCCGAGAGAGCGTTACGGAGATGCTAAACAACAGACGTTGCAAGAGAGGCGTTGTGCATCACGGAGAAATTTACTATTGAAATTTCGGGACAGCACTTTTCAGGAGGAGTATAACAACTTATTACTCCCCCGCCCGTATATATCTCGCGTACTGACCATGAGGAGAAAAGTCGAGAAATTAGAGCCAATACAGAGACTTACCGACAATCATTCTTCCCACGCACTATTCGCGAGTAGAACAGGGTTGGAGGGATAAGATATTGGTACCGGAAGTATCCTCCGCCACTCACCATTAGGTGGTTTTCGGAGTATGGTGTAGATGTAGATCTGGATGTAGACACAAGTTATTCTTCATCCGGTCGGTCCGATGTTTAGTCTTCCCAGGATACAATGTTTTGCTCCACAGCCCTTTTTTGGAGGTCATGAAATTCTTTGAAAGCAACTCGGAGATTGGCGTGATGGCATCGTCCTTTCTTCTCTTTATATTTGTTGATATTCGAGACTCGAGTTTGGGTTTCGCTTCTCAGTGTCTTCGCTACGCGCCGCATATGTTTTGTGCAAGGTACTGTTGTTGGTTTGTACTTGCGCAGCAAATATTTTTGAAGACTGTCGCAGTGTAGAAGAGATTCTGATATCAAGTCCCTTTTTCACGGATTGTTCCAGCATGTTGCCCTCGTTGTTCATAGATTCGTCGTCACGTTTGTTTTTGCGGATTCAGACTAACTAGGTCCACCGTGTGTGAACCGTTCTTTGCAGTCACTAAGGCACTGAGGTTTGCTGCATCTCCATATCCTCTTCCACTTAAGAAACTCATCCTGATATTCCTAATCCTGTACGTTGGCATTGACGATGGTAGACGCTTCGTCTATTAATTTACTTTCATTGTTTGCTATACCACTCACCAGTCCGTTCCCTTGCTCTACGGCTCTAGTTTCATTAACGCTTGATACCGTCTTCATACCCTCTTCCACCTCAATAGGGGCTTTCTAGTGTTCATCATCATCTGTGTCGTCAGTGACTCTGATACCACCGGTGTTGGTTGATTTACTTGTATTGCAGTTTTACTGCTCTCCATTCCGTTCTCTTATTGGTCAGAGAAGGTTTTATAGCTTTCTTATTCACATTTCTCCTACTGCCAGGACATGATATGCCCATCGAGGGGTCATTCCGACGTGACGGAACAGTTGCACGTGTATATGTTCCAAGTTGACTTTTTTCAGTATGCAGTTGTACAGGGCGTCTACCGTCACTGTTTGTCCTCAAGTGTTCAGTGACATTGTATGTGGAGTAAGTGTAGGGTTGGTTTTCATATAAAACTTATGCCCTACTACCGTATGCAGTCACATGAGAGAGTATGAGTTTTGTAATTTCGTTTTAGCTTTTCGAATTCCACTGAGCTTTCCATGCCAAAAGTTTTCTACCCACACTGTAGTTTACAAACAATTATTTAATACTTACATTATGATTAATGATAAAAATTGGAGATTAATATATACAGAACAACACTAAATCTACTGGTTAATCTTCATAAGCTGTGCAGGTCTATTTTGGCCCACAAGGATTCTTGATGGTCTGTCATTTCAAAAATATTCAGTTTTAATAAATTTCCTTCATTGACTTTGTTTGGCCCTTATTGAAATGTATTCTGCCAGATAACTTGGTTCTTGCACTCCTCCATTTTGCCAGAAATGCAACATGTATTTGACTGAGCATTCAAGTTTAAGAGAATAATGCCGTTTGTGCAATGGAATTGTGATCGTACTGGAAAATTAACTTTTGGCCCTGATGTTTACTTAATGAAATTATATCTTTACTTGATTAATGCCAGTTGTGCAATGGCATAAATTAGTTATTTGAAATAACTTTGCTCTGATAAAGTTAGTTATACGAAAATCGATTTCAAACTATAAACTGCACATACATATTCCATAGAGGCCTCATTTTCTTTACGTTCTTTCATTGGTGGGTAACTTTACTACTCATTTTCATATTCAATACAAGCAAAGGATGTGGATTATGATTCAGGCTGTTAGATTTAAACACAATGTTGATCTCAATATATATATTGTTAAAATTTTTAGGTCATACACAAGTAGCACGAATCACTCTTAGAAAATTTTTTTACAAACCTCTTACTGTGTCGAACCTTGGACATACAAAACCTAACTCTGAACATTATATAACAAAAACCAATTTGAAATTATTATATATCTTCTCTCATTTACGTGCTGAAGTTTGGCCAGGGACAGCGAGCGCGACCTACTTAAAGCTGTCACTACACGTCTGCTTCCTCCGGGCACCAACCTGCGACTGCTACCTTAAAGCTGTCTGCACACGTCTGCTTCCTCCGGGCACCTACCTGTGACTCGTCGGTTTTTTACTGCGCGCACCCGGCTCTTAACCATCAAAGATCCTCCTACTCACAGATATTATTCTCGTTCCATCTTGCGGTTGGCAACTACCGACTTTATTTTCTGGAGCTATCCTGATCAGACCTTAGCACATACCTTTCAATGTGAAAAATACAAAGTAGCACAACGCAAGAACTTGCTGAAGGACTTGATGTACTTGAAAAATATGCTGTGCAGCCGTACTTGTTGAGTCTGATGTGGCACCATTTTTTATCACAGAGCCTGTACGCAACGTACCCATAACTCCTCCAAATAAAATATCGTTAGTAATTTTTTTGCTGATGTTTGTTGCACTGTGTCCGCCTTCTGCAGTTCATGAGCTCATGTTATTCCAATAGGGTTCTGGTGTGACACCCGTTCCCGCAGCCTTTGGCATCCAAATTTCAATAAATCCTCATTTGTTGTGTGTGCTGCATTCTTTTTCTCGTCGGAGATTCCTTCGATAGCATTTCGGCTTCAGAAATCTCCGAGTCCTGAAGAAATAACACTAATTTCAATCATTTTATATGTATCACAGATGTAACTCAAAGTACTGAACATATTACCCTATTATTTAGCCACTTCAAGGACCAACGCAAGACCTACTTGTCTACTGTTAAATTGACAGTACAATAGACTTCAACTACCAAATCAATCTACCCTCTTAAGCGTCATTACTACCCAGAAAAATTGCTAGAAGTACTAGTTATAAGTTTACTTTTCAAATGCCTACGACTGTCACTGAACGGAAGTGTGTGGCACAACAGTTTAGTTGTCGCTTGAGTTTCCCTCACTGCCTTGGAGCAGTTGGTGGGCAACATGCACATATTGTGAAACCACCTCATTCTGGATCATGTTATAACAACTACAAAGGGACGTTCACCGTCGTCCTGCTGTCAACTTCAAATGCTAGTTATGAGTTCATTATGCTTAATATTGGGATAAATTGCCATGGATATGATGGAGGCGTGCTAGGATAGTCTGCCTTTGGAAATCTGCTGGCTGAAACCGGTTGAACATTCAAAAATCAGAAGTAGTTGCCAACTACACAACTAAACTGACTTACGTTTTTCTTAGTGATGATGCTTTTGCTATGTCTGAGAAACTAATGAAGCCTTAATCTGGAGGGAAACTGAACAATCATCAGATAATATACGGTTGTCGTTGTAACATAGCACGTCACATTTCAGAAATTACTTTTGGGATTTTGGAGTTTGCAAAAGACGTTTCCTCATTTCCCTGGAAAGGTACAAGAAAATTATCTTGAATTGCTGTTATCTGCATAACTACCTGAGGTCGAAAATACATACATCAAAAAAAGTTTTGCATCACCACGGTTCCAAGAACTTCTGAAGAGAGGATTTAACTGTGGATATTGTATCACAGACACAGTCACTTTGACTGCTCAGAGATGTCACTAAACCCGCCCACAGATGTAAACAACCACGTGTGAGCAGCGCCTGTTAGACGGAGAGGGTCCGACAGCCAATCAGTCCAGTCATTCCACCAGGAAGGAGGTACACGGCTCATGTCGTCTGTAGTTAATCCATGTCTAGACGGTCCATACCGCGGTTCGATGGCGTCCACATTGTTACTATCTGCCGGGAAGGGCTCTCAACAAGGGGAGTGTCCAGGCGTCTCGGAGTGTTGTTTGCACATGGAGGACATACAGAGAGACTGGACCTGTCGATGACATGACTCCCTTAGGCCGCCCAAGGCCTACTACTGCAGTGGATGACCTCTACCTACGGATTAAGGCTCGCAGTATGCCTGACAGCAACGCCTCCATGTTGAATAATGCTTTTCGTGCATCCACAGGGCAGGAGTGAGACAATCTGAACCAACAGTCCCTTGATGAACTTGTGGATAGTATGTCACGACGAATACAGGCATGCATCAATGCAAGAGGACGTGCTACTGGGTATTAGAGATACCGGTGTGTACGGCAATTTGGACCACCACCTCTGAGGGTCTCGCCGTATGATGGTACAACATGCAATGTGTGGTTTTCATAAGCCATAAAAAGGGGGGGAAATGCTGTTAATGTTGAGCTCTAAACCTATTTTCTATATAGGTTCCGGAACTTTCGGAACCGAGGTGAGCAAAACTTTTTTTGATGTGTGTGTATAATGTGAATACATGGCAAGAGGATCAGTGAATCTGGAGCTTGAAGAGACAGATTATACAGTTGACAGTACATGAAGAAACGACTGTGCTGAGTCACAGTACTTCTATAACAAAACACGCCCTGAAATTACACAGAATGAACGAAGCAAGTCCAAGAACATTTCTGCGAGTATTGAAGTAGCCAGAAGCTCTTTCATGGCAGCATAGATTCGTGCAACACACCAACAACTAATTCCAAATGTGAACTGTATAATTTATATATGCACATAGACTCTTTCCAGTGTCTGTCTTTACTGTAAACTGTTTCAAAATGAATAAAACAATTATGCTTTCATGACCTTATGTGTGTACAAAGGAGATCCGTTGCAAGAAAAATAAGCGAGGGACTACCTCCTCCCCCCCCCCCCCCCACGAAAAAACAAAAAAAACCGGAATAACAAAGCCGTGTGCGGAGATTGTGTGTTGTACGCGCTTCTGGCGCTAGGCGTGTATAACGCAATTCCTTGCCGGTTTAGAGCAGCCTGTGTTGTCGACCTGGCTTGTTCTGTTCATCTGCAGTGATTGTTTTTGCCAGCACTGTTTTCTCCTTGTTTCGTTTTTTGTGATCGTAAGTTCAAGTGAACAGCATGCAGCTGTCAAATTTTGTTTTCTACTAGGTAAAAATCCTGCCGAAACTATTTTAACATCGAAAACAGCTTAACAGGGTGTCGCTATGGGAAAAACTCAAGTGTACGAGTGGTTTGCACGATTTAAAAATTGTGGTATGTCAGCTGCCTGAATCGACGAAAATATTGAAAAAATTCGAGAGCTTGTGCTCAAACCTTTCATTTGGAAGTTTTAAGAAGGTTGCGCAACAGTATTCGTCGAAAGAGACCCGATTTGTGGCAGACAGGAGACCGGGTCTATCACCACGACAACGCACCTGCAAACACAGCCATTTCTGTTAGTTTTGGCTAAGTATGGCATGATTCCACTGGCTCACTCGCCTTATTCACCTGATCTGGCTCCGTGCTACTTTTTCTTATTTCTACACATGAAAGGACACCGGTTTGACAACATTAAAAAAAAACGAGGGAAGACCTGTCAGCCATTTCTAAAGACGACTACTAAAAATTTTTCAAACAGTGGAATCACCTATGGGACAAATGTATTAGTTGTAATGGAGAGTATCTTGAAGGGGATAATGGACGTATTTTTGGGCACCCCCTCGGATGTGCCCTGGACGTATGACGTGATCTTATTTGTCAATTCTGAGAACTGATATCTACATCTGCGTGATTACTCTGCTATTCACAATAAAGTGTGTGGCAGAGAGTTCAATGAACCACCTTCATGCTGTCTCTCCACCGTTCCACTCTCGAACGGCACGCGGGAAAAACGAGCACTTAAATTTTTGGGTGCGAGCCCTGATTTCTCTTATTTTGTAGTGATGATCATTTCTCCCGACGTAGGTCGGTGCCAACAGAATGTTTTCGCAATCGGAGGAGAAATCTGGTGATTGAAATTTCTAGAGAAGATCCCGTCGCAACGAAAAACGCATTTGTTTTAATGATTGCCACTCCATTTCACGTATCATGTCTGTAACACTACCTCCCCTATTTCGCGATAATACAAAACGAGTTGCCCTTCTTTGTACTTTTTCGATGTCATCCGTCAGTCCCACCTGATGCGGATCCCACACCGCACAGCAGTACTCCAGAATAGGGCGGACAAGCGTAGCGTAAGCAGTCTCTTTGGTAGACCTGTTGCACCTTCTAAGTGTTCTGCCATTTAATCGCAGTCTTTGGTTTGCTCTACCCACAATATTATCTATGAGATCGTTTTAATTTAGGTTATTTGTAATTGTAATCCCTAAATATTTAGTTGAATTTACAGCCCTCAGATTTGTGTGACTTATCACGTAATCGAAGTTTAGCTGATTTCTTTTAGTATTCATGTGAATAACTTCGCACTTTTCTTTATTGAGGGTCAATTGCCACTTTTCGCACCACATAGATATCCTATCTAAATCATTTTGCAAGTCGTTTTGATCATCTGATAACTTTACAAGACGGTAAATGACAGCATCATCTGCAAACAATCTAAGACGGCTACTCAGATTGTCTCCTATGTCGTTAATATAGATCAGGAACAATAGAGGTCCTATAACGCTTCCTTGGGGGACGCCGGATATTACTTCTGTTTTATTTGATGACTTTCCGTCTATTACTACGTACTGTGACCTTTCTGACAGGAAACCAGGAATCCAGTCGCACAACTGAGGCGATACTCCGTAGACACGCAGTTTGATTAGAAGACGCTTGTGAGGAACGGTGTCGAAAGCCTTCTGGGAATCTAAAAATATGTAATCAATTTGACATCCACTGTCGATAGCACTTATTACTTCATGAGTATAAAGAACTACTTGTGTTCCACAAGAACGATATTTTCTGAAACCGTGCTCACTATACGTCAATAAATCGTTTTCTTCGAGGTACTTCATAATGTTCGAATACAGTATACGTTCTAAAACCCTACTGCAAATCGACGTTAGTGATATAGGCCTGTAATTCAGCGGATTACCCTTTTTGGGTATTGGTGTGACTCGAGCAGCTTTCCAGCCTTTAGGTACGTATATTTCTGTGAGCGAGTGGTTGTACATAATTGCTAAATATGGAGCTATTTTATTAGCATACTCTGAGAGGAACCTGACTGGTATACAACCTGTACCGGAGGCCTTGCCTTTATTAAGTGATTTAAACTGCTTTGTTACACCGAGGATATCTACTTCTATGTTTCTCGTCTTGGCAGTTGTTCTTGATTGGAATTCAGGAATATTTACTTCGTCTTCTTTGGTGAAGGAGTTTCGGAAAACCGTGTTTAATAACTCTGCTTTAGTGGCACTCTCATCAGTCAAGTAAAATAATCATTTCTACTTACTATCATGATACTACAATCTTTGCCTGTCCCTGCAGGTGCTGACAATAAGGAATCTAGAGTTTCTTGATATATAAGAAACTTCATTTCATCAAAAAACCAGATAGTGCTTCCTTACACGTTATCAGTTCCACTCCCTGATTCTCTCTCGTTGACCTATTTCAGCTCTTTTGTAAAATTTGTACGAAGTGAATTACATTTTTAGTATCCTCCTTCGTAGCCAAAGGGTATCTTTCCTTATATGCTTTCAGGAGGACATTGTAGGCATCGTTTCTTAATTCACTTTTCAGATATTCATCAGCTTTTACTCTCCAAATAGCTGGAAGGGATCTGTAAGACGAGTAAGTAAATTTTTGCAGAGAACGGGTAGATAGGTAGTGCTATACGTATTTCTGCCATTCAACAGCCTGAAGAAATAAGTTGCTTCTGTGCTATTTCTTTAATTGTAGACTTTTATCGAATGTTTTTGCAAGTAATAACTGAATAAGTTTTACATATATAATGAAACTAGTCACCTAAATGCACTTAAAGAGTCGACGTCTTTCATCTGCCTTTCCTGCAGTATGCATGTTAATTTTTGTCGCTATCGCACCTTCTGTTACGTCTGAAAAGCACGAAACCTCGGTGGGAACTGCCGTGAACTGCGCTATACTACCGTTACATGGAACAACACATTGCGTAATATTTTTAAAGCTCGACGTACTTCTTCAAAATATTGCGCAAGCAGTCAATAGCGCAATACGCTGTATTGTGCCTCAGATACTGATGGTCTGAGGGCCCCTTAAAAAAGTTGCTGCCTGACTTGAAAAACGGCTTGTGAACACGGGACGCGATCGATTGACTTGTGAGAAGGATGGCGGTGCTGATTTTATTTATCTTCACAGAAGGACGTGATATACTTTTATTCAGTAGAATACAGATCGTTACACGTTACCACTCAGTCGTCACAACGTTAGTTCGAAAGCAGTTTTATCAGCAAGTTCTGTGATACATTCTACTGTGAGCAACGTGTGGAAGGTATCCAGTGCAGGGCTTTTCCGTACCCAAGCGGGATTAGCCGCGCGGTCGCCGGCACGGTAACTCAGCGTGTTCGGTCAGAGGGTTAGCTGCCCTCTATATTAAAAAAAAAAAAACTGAGTTAATGGATCAACGACGAACTGAAACGGGTCTCTTGTGACGTCCGCCCCGAGCAAATACAACGAATGAAAACGAACAAAATGAGATTTTAAAAAAGCGGTCTAAGGTGCTGCATTCATGGACTGTGCAGCTGGTCCCGGCGGAGGTTCGAATCCTCTCTCGGGCATAGGTGTATGTGTTTGTCCTTAGGATAATTTAAGTTAAGTAGTGTGTAAGTTTAAGGACTGACGACCTTAGCAGTTAAGTCCCATAAGATTTCACACACATTTGAACATTTTTTTGAACGAAAATGTTGTTACCTTAGATTATGACAAAGCATCCGTATATAAGACATGCCACCGTTCCCGAGCGTAATGCTTCGATATCCTATACGCCTGCAGGTGACCTTAGTCTTCTGAAGCAGTGCAGGGATTCCTCGTTGACGTAAGTTTAGGCGACTGCTCATTAAAAGCACCCATAGAAATGAAGCACAAGAAGTTTAGTTAATAGGGCTTCTAAGAAGAACGCAATACCAAGAATTCGCTTAGCAATAGGTGCCTTACGTGTGGTGCTATATAAAACCACCTGCATCGCCGGCAAAATATAAGACTAGCTAATTCGTATTTACTAGGGCTGTTTCCACAAAAGTAGCTTCGACATGAAGAGCTCTAATGTTGATTCATGAAGGAAGGAAGACGTTGATGAAAGGAGATTAAAAGTTAAATTTCCGCCACCGACAAAGCAGAGAAGAAGCTCAGAACTTGGACGTAAACTGGTAGTGTCCTCATCAAAGGAATCATTCCCGCGTTCGCCTTGAGTGACGCATAGAATCAGCGCAGACCTACGTCTGTATAACCGAAAGAGGAAATGAACCCCTTTTCCCCGAATGACAGTGCCGCTACTCCGACGTAAATTTATTTAATTTTTGTTTAATTAATTTATTTATGCTATAACAACTTTAAGCCTTGTCAGAGGTGATGTTAAATCGCTAGTGGGAATCTGTCTCCTAGCGCTTGCTTTATTCGCTTTGATTGTGTAACTCTCCCTGTGGTCGCGCTCCTGTCTGGACGTGCTAACAAGCAGTGAGTAATTTTAGCTGCTCCCGTAATCGCACACATCGTTATATATACGATATTGGTAGGATTTCCAATTCACGCTTAGAGTCTTACATCTATTTTACGACGATGAATGATTTTTAATAAATTAAGGTAATCAATAAGGCGTGTTACTTATTTATAGTGCAGCGTAGATCACCGATTGTTACTAATGAAATCCTCCGTTAAAGCTTTTTGCGATCGAAAAAATATTGTTGTGGCGTTTCACATTTTTGATGTTCCACGCTGTTACAGAGGAGAAGTTGTATAGCTATCCTCCCTTGCAAACTGGACTGCAGTCTTAAATAACTAAACTTCTCTTAAAAACGTCTAAATATTGTAATTTAAAATAATTAATAATTATACTGATACAACACTGGAAGCAAATAACTCTAATAAAATTACTTGAAACAATCTTTACTGGATGTCACAGCCCTCGCCACTGCACCAAGTTATTCGGTTGTGCTTAACGACTATGACGCTCGAGTTCAATTCTGCCAGTTCAGTGGATATCAATCAAGGAGGTGGACCGTGACAACAACAGGAATTGCGGGATTTACCTTCTGTCTTCTGTATTGTGTTTCACAGTTTCTGGAAATTTAGAAACGTAGGTCCTTAGCAAACCAAAGAGCAATTTAAAATAACTTTAAGATGAAGGTGTTTGTACACAGGAATTCTGCTGGAAACTTTTTTGTTTTGCCTTTTTGTGTCTTTATTACACGTCACGATCACACGGACGAAGCCTTATGTACAACAACATATTCTTCGAAATTTCTCTACCATTGACGAGATACTTCAACATCTACAAGCCACCGTATGATGCGTGGTAGAGGATACCTTGTATCACTATTACTCTTTTCGTTTCGTGTTCCACCTGCTCCACTCGCAAATGGAGCGAGAGAAAAGCGATTGTCTACGTGCTTCTATGAGTCCTAATTTCTCTTATCTTCGCGGCCCGTATGTTGGCGGCAGTATAATCGTTCTGCATTCAGCTGCAAATGCTGTTTCTCTGAACTTTATCATCAGTGTTTCGTGATAAGAACCTTCGGGATCTCCATTTGAGTTCGCGAAGCATCTCTGTAATCATCGTGTGTTGATCGAAGCTACCGGTAACAGATCTAGTAGCCCGTCCCTGAAATGCCTCGATGTCTGCCTTCAATCCGATCTCATGGGGATCCCAAACACTCGAGCAGCACTCAAGAAGGGATCGCACTAGTGTTCTATACCAGGTCTTCTTTATATCTGAGCTATATTTTTCTCCCAACAAACCGAAATCGACCACTGGCTTTTCTTGTTACCAACCTCACGTGCTCGTTCCATTTCATTTTGTTTTGCGACGTTACGCCCAAACATTTAATCGACTTGACTATTCACATTAACTTTGTTTTAAATAAGACGTCTAAAAGGAGACGAGGTGTGAATTTACGAGACAGTCCGCTTTCTGTATCAGTGAAATGCGTATGAGGTTCAAATGGCTCTGAGCACTATGGGACTTAACATGTATGGTCATCAGTCCCCTAGAACTTAGAAGTACTTAAACCTAACTAACCTAAGGACATCACACAACACCCAGCCATCACGAAGCATAGAAAACCCCTGACCCCGCCGGGAATCGAACCCGGGAACCCGGGCGTGGGAAGCGAGAACGCTACCCGCACGACCACGAGATGCGGGCGCGTATACGGTTGTTGACAGAAATGGAAGTGGACGTCACTTGGGCTAACGTGATGAAAGTGTGACAGGTTCTGAGTTTTGAATCCAGTGTTACACAAGAGATCCAGTGACCAGTCTTACGTTGTACGAAATGCTAACCTGAGCAAGGATCGTGCTTGCATGTGGATGGAAGTCAAAGGTTTGACTCATCAGCCGCAGCTTTTAGAAAACGGAAGTGTAGGCATGCAGTTGCCTGGTTTAATTCAATTACGTTAAGAAACTGCATTCGCATAACAGCAACAGTGAGGTTTAAAGTTTGTTTAAAGCTTTAAGTAGTATTGTTTTATCCTGCTCCTTCGCCGTTTATCAGATAACTATTCTCATTACAATGAGACTCGACAAATACTTTAATTAATAGTTGCAAATGATTATTAAGTAATGAAATTATTAACCAAAATTTTAAGGCACTACTTTCATTAATAGTTGCGAATAATTAGTATATACTGAAATTACTTATCCAAATTTTAATTATGAGTATATGAATGGTACGCTGCTCATTCACTGCGTATCCCAAAATCATTACGAAACAATGCTGACATGTGCACTAGTGACCACGTGTGAGCTTAGTCCGTGTAACAATTGCACGCAGGTATGAATGCGCATTTCATTTTAAGATTGTTCATATTTACTTGCTTTGGATTGCTCTTACTTTGCACTGTGTTTCTATTGTGGGGGATTATATCATTACAACATTTCAAAAGTACCCTTTTGGAGCTGAATAACTGACATTAAATTCAGTCCACTGTGACCTGCAGTTTTTTTGCGATACTGAACTGAGAATAACAATTGCACCAGCATGAGTAAACGTTTAGTGCCAAGTAAGCTACTTAATATGTAATGAAAAAATCACGAGATACTTGTAAATGTCGTCAATAATATAGCACAGTGTAGCTATTTAGAATATGTGGTTGAATTCAGTAACACTGCTACGATAATTAATCAGTTGGCCAAAAATTAATGTCTGAAATCGGAACTTTGTACATGTGGTTGTGGATAAGATGCACATCAGGCTGAGATTATATTGACGTGTGTGAGGTAATTAATTATTTACTATTAGTCCATAAAACTTAAAATATAACTTAACACTCAGCTTTCGTCACAGAATTTGCTCTACAGCGTTTACTTAGTAAAAGAGTCGAAGAATTACTTCTGACTTTGCGTATTATGAACTTGTTTCCTATTTACATTTACAATTACTGACTTGTTATTGGATCTGCATTCGAAGAGCAAATGCATTAGGTGCTTTCCATTAATAAATATTATATTTTATTCCTTATGCAGCTTATCGCATTTTTAATTGACCATGTAAATTTCTTGTTATTTACTCTCTGGTACTAAGAATGCTATAAAACTTCGTCATTTATTTCTTTGTCTTTTTCTTTGTGCGACTCGACAATCAGATTCATTTTGTTTTGTCCGAAGACCAACCGGAGAGGCTTTCTTGATTTTGCTACCGAAAGATGTTATTCTAAGACGATAACATATTTAATGCGCCAATATAAATCTGTTTAATGAAGTGTAGTTGTTGGAAAACTTAGTTATCAAATGTGTACCTAAAATCAGCGTCCCTGTGTATACTAGGGTTATTAGATATGCAACGTAGTAAGGGCTTATCACAGGTCCCAACACGTGTTCTCCTAGAGGCTGCCTGAGCCCGGCACTACCTGCTCAGTCTGAGGAAGCCAGTGATTAGCTGCTTCCTACCACTGAACTCGTTTTGCTATCGCAATCGAGTTTCCTTTTCCGCTTTATTTTTCGTCGATGCGCTAAGCCGTCGACGTTGGTAAACAAATTTGACGACCATAATTAAACCGCAGTATGGAACACTGAAACAGGTGTGAATCCCATAGTGCTCAGAGTCAAAATCGTCATAACTTCTGAACGGTTTGCGTTATGACGTTCAAACTGCACCGTTGGCTGCGGGGCACGGTGGGAATTAGTATACACTGTATGGTTTGGTTTAGCGACGAAGCCCACTTTATTTGGATGAGTTCGCCAATAAGCAAAACTGGCGCGTTTCGCGATCGAGAAGTTTCTTCACCGTCAAAGGGTGACTGTGTGGTGTGCAAAGTCTACTCACGGACTAATCGGTGAGATATTCCTTGATGGCACGGTGATTACCGTTCATGCAAGGCGGGCCTTGACCCCATCGATGCAGGAGAGTGTTTCATACTCTGGAGAAGCACTTTACGGACCGCATTCTGACTCTGGGATACCCAAGCGCCACTGGCATCGGCCTTGATTGGCCACCATATTCTCCGGATCTGAACACATGTGACTCCTTTTTGTGGGGCTATATTAAAGACAAGGTGTACAACAATAACCCCAAAACCATTGCTTAGCTAAAAACGGCCATTCAGAAGGTCATTGACAGCATCGATATTCCGACACTTCAGCGGGTCACGTAGAAATTCGCTATTGGTCTGCGCCACATCATCGCCAGTGATAACAGGCATATCGAACATGTCATAACACTAAATCCGATTATCAGTAGTGAAGTTTACATATTGAATAAAGTGTGTGCAGCCGTAGTTTGTAACTACTTTAAGGTTTTTTCATGTAGTTCAATAATTGTAGCCCTGTAATTAAGCAGCATTTATACAAAAAAAACAGTATTTCAGGCCCTTATCAAATTAATTGCACATACTACATAGATTCTTCGCATCGTTCAGTAATGATTGCTTCATTCTTTTTCTTATATTTGTCGGTAGGAATGTCTTTCAACGAACCGTCACGGTCAATTCGGATGGATCTACCTACAATCGCACAATGTGTGCATGAAACGCGTGCTGCAGTAGATTAAATTCTGAGACCTATATACCTGCCTCCACCTAATACACCACAGCCTTAAACCACTGCACAACACACGTGTAGAAATTATCCGAATTGTCTGGGGCCCATTAACGGTAAGCACGTTCCGGTTAAGTACCCCCCCCCCCCCCCCCCCCCTCATTCTGCGACATTGTACTGCAGTTACAGTAAAAAAAAAATCACTTACATTACTAGCTTTAGCCGGCGCTAATTTCAGGTGAATAGTAATTGACGTTAAAAGTTATGGTGGGTGATATTTTGGGGGGGGGGGGGGGGGTGCCGTTTAGGGCAAGTAATTTGTTGAATAATATTTTGAGCGTTCCCCAAAACGGGGCTCCATCGTGAGAAGAACTGCCTGGCGCTTCAGTAAAAGCCTCGTATGTATTGATTGGAGACGAATCCCTTCCCCTGTTGGAAAATTTAACACGTCCGTTTCCTGGACTGACACTGAGAGAGGAATTTGGAAATTTATGGTAAGGACTATGGGACCAAACTGCAGAGGTCGTCGGTCCCTAGGCTTACTCACTACTTAAACTAACTTACGCTAAGGACAACACACACACCCATGCCCGAGGGAGGAGTCGAACCTCCGACAGGGGGAACCGCGCGAACTGTGACAAGACGCCCAGACCGCACGGTTTCCCCGCGCGGTCGAGAGAGGAAGAAAGATTATTTAACAAGAGGGTAGCGAGAGCAAGAATGGTGGTGGAAAACACTTTCTGAATTATGGCCAGCAAGTTACATCTTCACCGAAAGGAAATTGAAACTTCTGTGGAACACTGAGGTATTATTCATTGAAGCTGCGCCTTGCACAAAATAATAGTAGATAAAGATGGGCCCGACGTTTCCCTTCAATTATGTGTTGGTCAGAACACAATCGAATACAAAGTTTGGGAGCATGATTTCAACATGACAGAGGAACAACAAACAGAGCGAGGAAATTCAGAGAGATGTTCGAAAACTGTGTTAACAGTCATTAATGCAAACGTATTTGATGACTAATTTTTCGTATACTGTGACTATTGTGGACATCATTTCATTGTGTAAATGATAAAATCTGGACATAATTAAGATATAATAAACGAAAAAGTTCGTGCTACGTAATTGTATCATTTTTGGTGTTATTTATTTTTGTTTTGTACTTACTTTCTGTTTCGCAGTCTAGGGCTACAGCATTTCAAGTTTGACATACCAGATCCTGTTGTGGTAATGTTCGCTTTCCTGGTGCCACTAACGGGGTATTCGTGTGCCTGGTTCATGAGTAGACACCGGATTATATGCATCTGCGTGTTGCATATGCATTTGGATATTTGGCCCCCTTTCACCAGTTATTGTATATTTTAATTAAAGACTAGTCACTACACACATTTTGGCTCTATGTTTACAATATTTTAAAAAAATTTGGTGGGTGGTCTCTAGCTCGATCTAGTTTTGATGTCTCACAGATTGACCGCGACCTAGAACTGCGTGCAGTTGTTAACCGCGAGGCCACTGCCTAGCGAAATCGTTACAGAAGATGAACAGGAATAGGCAGACAGAGTCAATGCTCCTGCGCCCGCGCCACCGGTTAACCTCCTCCGCTGTCGTACCGTAGGCGTCGGCAACAATTAAATTAAACTACGCAAGCTTTTAGTAGCACGTCCATTGTTTCAGTTTAGCTTTCTGTTTACTTGTACAAAGTTGAACGTGTTTACCAAGTGCAGTGTGTAACGTGTCGTGCGCCATGCCGCCCGAAAAAAGAAACGTCGTTTCGTCGATACCTGGCCACCCTGGAACATTTACATATGAAGCATTCATTGCAAGCAATATTCCTCACCACAAACTTACAAAATCTATCCTCAGAGGCTTCCTGCTCAAATATTGCTTAAATAAAAGTATAGAAGATGAATCAACATTGCGTAGAAATTGCATACCAGCAATTTACGCATGTATTCTGGAAGAAGTACGCAATGAACTCAAGGACAGTATTATGTGGATTTCAGTTGACGAAACTACAGACATTTGTGGCCGTTACATTGCAAATTTAATTGTTGGTGCTTCTTCCTATTTAGCGGGCTGCAAAGAACTTGAAAAAGTAGTCATTCTACGATCGCCAGATTTGTGGTTGAGGGTATTAGAAAAACATTTCCAGAATCTTCTACAGATGAACATCAACAAAAGCAAAACAAGAATAATGGAATGTAGTCGAATTAAGTCGGGTGATGCTGAGGGAATTAGATTAGGAAATGAGACACTTAAAGTAGTAAAGGAGTTTTGCTATTTGGGGAACGAAATAACTGATGATGGTCGAAGTAGAGAGGATATCAAATGTAGACTGCCAATGGCAAGGAAAGCGTTTCTGAAGAGAGAAATCTGTTAACATAGAGTATAGACTTAAGTGCCAGGAAGTCGTTTCTGAAAGTGTTTGTATGGAGCGTAGCCACGTATGGAAGTGAAACATGGACGATAACTAGTCTGGACAAGAAGAGAATAGAAGCATTCGAAATGTGGTGCTACAGAGGAATGCTGAAGATTAGATTGGTAGTTCACATAACTAATGAGGAGGTATTGAATAGGATTGGGGAGAAGAGAAGTTTGTTGTACAACTCGACTATAAGAAGGGTTCGGTTGGTAGGACATATTCTGAGGCATTAAGGGATCACCAATTTAGTATTGGAGGGCACCGTGGAGGGTAAAAATTGTAGAAGGAGACCAAGAGATGAATACACTAAGCAGATTCAGAAATATGTAGGTTGCAGTAAGTACTGGGAGATGAAGAAGCTTGCACAGGATAGAGTAGCATGGAGAGCTGCATCAAACCAGTCTCAGGACTGAAGACCACAACAACAACAACTACAGATGAAAGGGTGTTTGTCTTTATTTCAGATGCTGCTCCCCATATGATCAAAACAGAAAGCCTTCCGAGTATTTTATCCCAATTTGATTCATGTCACGTGCTTTGCGCGTGGAGTACATCGCCTTGGTGAAGAAGTACGTTCCGCGTTTATGAATGAAAATAAACTGATTTCATCCACTGTTTCTAAAGGCTCCTGCTCGCATCAAGACCTACAAAGAAAAACTACCAAATGTGCTTTTACCTCCCGAACCAGTGGTAACTCGTTGGTGTGCGTGGTTCGAAGCTGTGTTGTTTTACAATGAACATTTCGAGGCCATTAGAGGGGTAGTAAACGGCTTCGATAGCGCAGAGGCTTTGGCAGTTTGTCAGTGCAAGGAAGCTTTTAATGATTCCGGTATTAAAAAGGACACTGCTGTGATTAACACTCATTTTTCCTATACGCCTGCAGGTATTAAAAAGCTTGAAACTCAATGTTTGGTGTTGAATGAATCTATTCAGTTAATGAATGAAATTATTCTAGTGAACTCCTCATTGTCGGTGGTATTCCCAAGAAAACTTAAAGAAAAGTCCGAAATCATTTTAAACAATAACCCAGGCTTTGAACCCTTGTGCTAAATTGATAGTTTTATTAACAGGATGGGTGAACTTTTACTAGAAACAATAAGCGCCAACATAGCACCCAAATTCAAATGCTGCCCAGTTACCTCAGTTGAAGTAGAACTGTCCTTTTGTGCTTCTAAAATGTTTTCACTGATCGAAGACACAATCTTACTACTGAACATTTGGAGCAGTACTTGGTCCTATATGTTTGCAGTAGTAGCAAAATGTAAAATAAACTGTAAATGATGCTTTGGTCCAATAACATTAATTAAAAGTTAATGCTGTTCAAAAAAATTCAAGATTGTTCGTTGTTTATTAAATAAAATATTACTGAGTTTTTGAGCGTGTCCCTCTGAGTGAGATATATCTCGAAGTTGATCCTGTACATATCGATTGTTTCGCTGCGACTTACTCGCATCGCATCCGCTTGTTACCGACAACAATAGCAAATAAGGAACAATTCTTGAAACACGATATGCGTCTTGATTTCGCAAATTTTTAGAGAATAATCCCAGAAAGGCCCCCTTTCTAACCCCTACCAGAATGTATTCAGAAAATGATATCACCGTTCTAAATCTACCGATTTTTGGCGTGACCAGCGCTCTTCCTCGTAAGTGATATACACAGGTTTGACTTCGAGATATAATGCGCGCAGTAACTACTATGTTTTTGTATTATTTGCTCTTGCATATATCGACACTTTTCATGCATTTTTAAGCATTTTTCGTGCATATTTGCATGCATATTTTAAGGTTTCTATAATGCATATAATACGTCTATCGCAAAAAACCGCTCCAAACAGTCGCCACGACTCGAACTCGCTTTACACTACGACGGAGTCACCGCATCGCATCACACCGCTCGGTTCAGCCTGCAGTCTCAATCAGCACCACGCTGTTCCGTTGTTGAACCCACTCACTCCACTGTGACGCGATGTCAGCGATTCATCGTGCGACTCGGCTAGGCATCACATCGCATCCCAATGTGTGCAGTGTAAATACAGCCAAACATATGTTGAGCTTGTAAACAACAGATTAATGCCAGTCTCCCTGAAATTGCGAATAAATCATGTACATTAAGCAAACACACATGACAATCAATACTGAAAATAAAACCAAGCAAAATGTAGACAAATCATGGGAAAGGCTAGAAGAACAATATCTAAAATTCCACAAAACATGTCAAAATCCTACCAGACGACTTCAGCGCACAGTTAAGGAAAGGATTTACAGGAAAACAATTGAAAAATTCCGACAACATAAATGGACAAATCTGAACGAGCGGTGATTAGATTAACCTTGCAGGATATTCAGCCTTAAAATCATGCCAACACAAACAAAACGAAAACATAAAAAATCTCATAGAGATGACCGAACTCACTCTTCCAGGAATTATAAACCGACCATGTAGCAATCTCTTTCTCCAACCACAAAGAAATTACGAACCCACAAGTCAGAAAGAAGACAAAAGTTTCCAAATTTGACACTAGCTGGAACCAACTATCTCTCATGGAAGAACTGTAAAAAAGCAATCAAACAATTGGCAACAACTCATAAGAAAATTGATCGAAAGAACATAAACACTAATTACTCTGCAGAAAAGGGACCCACATCCTTCACGGAATGAGGAAAGTGAGTATCCAATTCAATCTCGACTGGATGGGTGCAAGAATTGGAACAGGAATAAGACACTAAGAATATACTTGACAGTTAGGAAAGAGACAGCCAAATTAACCTGAAATACCAAAAGAAAATACGAAAAGACTCAAACAGTTGAAATCGAGAAAGACCTCGACAGAAACAATACACGAAGTTTCTGTAGGAACATCAAAATTAAGCTAGTAAGATATCAAACACAAAGTCTCTCCTTCAAGAAAGAAATCGGCAGTTGGATCTAAACAATCACGAAAACTGTAAGGAACTTTCCAGGAGTTTCAAACAACTATTACACTGCTAGCGCCAACACAAAGATTACTGCCTGAGGACCCTAATCCAAGCTGGTTATCACCAGATAAAGAATAAATTGCCAGACATACCAGATGACTCAAGAACAATGAAACATTGAGGAAGATGTAATCATGGCAGAAAACCTTAAATAATCAGTCTCAAACACCATTAAAGCAATAAAAAAATCATGGAAGATATTTGGCATGCAGAACATATTCCAAAAGATTGGAGAAATGCGTTAATTCATCCATTACTGAAGGCAGCAGATAGAACGGAAGGAAGTAACTACACGGGTATCTCATTAATGTCAGTAGCATTAAAAATTCTATACCAGTGTATTCTCGATAGAGCATAGACTATGTGATCAAAAGTATCCGGATACCTTGCCAAAAATGACTTACATGTTCATGGCGCCCTCCATCGGTAATGCTGGAATTCAATATGGTGTTGGTCCGCCTTAGCCTTGATGACAAGTTTCACTCTCGCAGGAATATGTTCACACATGTTCTGGAAGGTTTCGTAGGGAACGGCAGCCCATTCTTCACGAAGTGCTGCACTGAGGAAAGCTATCGACGTCGGTCGGTGAGACCTGGCACGAAGTCGGCGTTCCAAACATCCCAAAAGTGTTCTATAGGATTCAGGTCAGGACTCTGTGCAAGCCAGTCCATTACAGGGTTGTTATTGTCGTGTAACCATCCGCCACAGGCCGTGCATTATAAACGGGTGTTCGATCGTGTTGAAAGATGCATTCGACATACCCACATTGCTCTTCAACAGTGGGAAGCAAGAAAGTGCTTAAAACATGAATGTGGGCTTGTGCCGTGATTGTGCCGTGCAAAACAACAAAGAGTGCAAGCCCCTTCCATGAAAAATACAACCACACTGTTGGCACTACACACGGTGGCAGATGACGTTCACCGGGCATTCGCCATACCCACACCATGCCACCGGAGCGCCACATTGTGTACCGTGATTCTTCACTCCACACAACGTATTTCCATTGTTCAATCGTCCAGTGTTTACGCCCCTTATACCAGGCGAGGCGTCGTTTGGCATTTACCGGCGTGATGTGTGACTTATGAACAGGTTTTCTCACCTCCCCCCTCACTGACATAGTACTTGCAGTGGATCCTGATGCAGTTTTTAATTACTATTTGATGGTCTGGATAGCTGTCTGCCTATTCCACATTACGACCCTCTTCAATTGTCGGCGGCCTCTGTCAGTCAACAGACGAGGCCGGCCTGTACGCTTTTGAGCTGTACGTGTTCCTTCACTTTTCCACTTCACTACCAGATCGGAAACAGTAGACCTAGGAATGTTTAGGAGTGTGAAAGTCTCTCGTGCAGACGTATGATACAAGTGACACCCAATCATCTGACGACCTTCGAAGTGCGTCAGTTCCCCAGAGCGCCCCATTCTGCTCTCTTACGATGTCTAATGACGACTGCGGTCGCTTATATGGAGTACCTGGCAGTACGTGGCACAATGAACCTAATATGAAAAACGTTTATTTTTGGGGTGTCCGGATACTTTTATCACATAGTGTAGAAACATTCTGAACCAAAATGGAGAATATCAGGCAGGATTCAGTCGAGGCTGTTCATGTGCGGTTCTTGCACCTAAAGTTAATCGTACGACATCAGAGAATTTGTAGCAAAAATTTAGTCAACACATTTGTTGATTAAAAAAGAAAACGGATTACTCAGATGACTGTGAATCACTCTTACAATATTTAAATAACTTCGTCAAGGACTGAAAACGAAGAGATACGAATTAAACTATTAATTTAAGGGGGAACTCTCAGATGTGTTGAAGTCATCGCAGGAGTATGACAACGAGATGCGCTGTCTCCATTACTTTTTCGCTGTGTCCCTGAGAAAGCCTGAGAAAGTGGTTCACAATCGGCCCAAACGAAATCAGTCCTCATAATCGACCAACCAATCACTTTAGATAAAGGAAAGTGACATTCAGATTGCCTAGCATTTGCAGATGATTTAGCAATATTAATTCCTTGCCATCCCCCCCCCCCCCCCCTCGTGAAACATGGACCTTGCCCTTGGAGGGGACGCTTGCGTGCCTCAGCGATACAGATAGCCATACCGTAGGTGCAACTACAACGGAGGGGTATCTGTTGAGAGGCTAGACAAACGTGTGGTTCCTAAAGCAGAGCAGCAGCCTCTTCAGTAGTTGCAGGTGCAACACTCTGGATGATTGATTGATCTGGCCCTCTAGGAATAACCAAAACGGCCTTGCTGTGCTGGAACTGCGAACGGCTGAAAGCAAGGGGAAACTACAGCCGTAATTTTTCCCGAAGGCATGCAGCTTTACTGTATGGTTAAATGATGATGGCGTCCTCTTTGGTACAATATTCCGGAGGTAAAATAGTCCCCCATTCGGATCTCCGGGCGGGGACTACTCACGAGGACGTCGTTATCAGGAGAAACAAAACTGGCGTTCTACGGATCGGAGCGTGGAATCTCAGATCCCTTAATCGGGCAGGTAGATTAGAAAATTTAAAAAGGGAAATGGATATTTTAATGTTAGATATATTGGGAATTAGTGAAGTTCGGTGGCAGGAGGAACA
This sequence comes from Schistocerca gregaria, assembly GCF_023897955.1. Lineage (NCBI taxonomy): Eukaryota > Metazoa > Arthropoda > Insecta > Orthoptera > Acrididae > Schistocerca > Schistocerca gregaria. The sequence goes on along the minus strand of NC_064921.1, from coordinate 687,707,213 downwards.
AGACTTTTGGTCAGGTGAATACAGGGTTATAAATACAAAATCAAATAGGGGTAATGCAGGAGTAGGTTTAATAATGAATAAAAAATAGGAGTGCGTGCAAGCTACTACAAACAGCATAGTGAACGCATTATTGTGGCCAAGATAGACATGCCTACTACAGTAGTACAAGTTTATATGCCAACTAGCTCTGCAGATGATGAAGAAATTGATGGAATGTATGATGAGATAAAAGTAATTATTCAGGTTGTGAAGGGAGACGAAAATTTAATAGCCGTGGGTGACTGGAATTTGAGAGTAGGAAGAGGAAGAGAAGGAAACATAGTAGGTGAATATGGACTGGGGGTAAGAATTGAAGGAGGAAGCGGTCTGTTAGAATTTTGCACAGAGCATAACTTAATCATAGCTAACATTTGGTTCAAGACTCATAAAAAAAGGTTGTATACATGGAAAAGTCCTGGAGATACTAAAAGGTATCAGATAGATTATATAATGGTAAGACAGAGATTTAGGAACCAGGTTTTAAATTGTAAGACATTTCCAGGTGTAGACGTGGACTCTGACCACAATCTATTAGTTATGAACTGTAGATTAAAACCGAAGAAACTAAAAAAGGTGGGAATTTAAGGAGATGGGACCTGGATAAACTGAAAGAACCAGAGGTTGTACAGAGTTTCAGGGAGAGCATAAGGGAAAAATTGACAAGAATGGGGGAAAGAAATACAGTAGAAGAAGAATGGGTAGCTCTGAGGAATGAAGTAGTGAAGGCAGCAGACGATCAAGTAGGTAAAAATACGAGGGCTAATAGAAATCCTTGGGTAACGGAAGAAATATTGAATTTAATTCATGAAAGGAAAAAATATAAAAATGCAGTAAATGAAATAGGCAAAAATGAATACAAACGTCTCAAAAAAGAGATCTACAGGAAGTGCAAATGGCTAAGCAGGCATGGCTAGGACAAATGTAAGGATGTAGAGGCTTATCTCACGAGGTGTAAGATAGATATAGCCTACAGGAACATTAAAGAGACATTTTGAGAAAAGAGAACCACTTGTATGAATATCAAGAGCTCAGATGGAAACCCAGTTCCAAGCAAAGAAGGGAAAGCAGAAATGTGGAAGGAGTATATATAGGGTCTATACAAGGGCGATGTACTTGAGGACAATATTATGGAAATGGAAGAGGATGTAGATGAAGATGAAATACGAGATAAGATACTGCGTGAAGAGTTTGACAGAGCACTGAAAGACCTGAGTCGAAACAAGGCCCCGGTAGTAGACAACATTCCATTAGAATTACTGACAACTTTGTGAGAGCCAGCCCTGGCAAAACTCTACCATCTGGTGAGCAAGACTTCAAGAAAAATATAATAATTTCAATCCCAAAGAAAGCATTTTTTGGCAAATGTGTAAGTTACCGAACTATCAGTTTAATAAATCACAGCTGCAAAATACTAACGCGAATTCTTTATAGACGAATGGAAAAACTGGTAGAAGCGGACCTCGGGGAAGATCAGTTTGGATTCCGTAGAAATATTGGAACACGTGAGGCAATACTGACCCTACGACGTATCTTAGAAAATAGATTAAGGAAAGGCAAACCTACGTTTCTAGCATTTGTAGACTTAGAGAAAGCTTTTGACAATGTTGACTGGAAGACTCTCTTTCAAATTCTAAAGGTGGCAGGGGTAAAATACAGGGAGCGAGAGGCTATTTACAATTTGAACAGAAACCAAATGGCAGTTATAAGAGTCGACATGAAAGGGAAGCAATGGTTGGGAAGGACGTGAGACAGGGATGTAGCCTTTACCCGATGTTATTGGCTCTGAGCCCTATGGGACTTAACTTCTAAGGTCATCTGTCCACTAGAACTTACAACTACTTAAACCTAACTAACCTAAGGACATCACACACATCCATGCCCGAGGCAGGATTCGAACCTGCGACCGTAGCGGTTGCGTGGTTGTAGACTGTAGCGCCTAGAACCGCTCGGCCACCCCGGCCGGCCCCGGTGTTATTAAATTTGTATATTGAGCAAGCAGTAAAAGGAAACAAAGGAAAAATTCGGAGTAGATAATAAATTACACGGAAAAAAATTAAAACTTAGAGACAGCAAAGGACTTGGAAGAGCTGTTGAACGGAATGGACAGTGCCTTGAAAGGAGGATATAAGATGAACATCGACAAAAGCAAAACGAACGTAATGGAATGTAGTCGAATTAAATCGGGTGATGCTGAAGGAATTAGATTAGGAAATGAGACACTTAAAGCAGTAAAGGTGTTTTGCTATTTAGGGAGTAAAATAACTGGTGATGGTCGAAGTAGAGAGGATATAAAATGTAGACTGGCAATGATAAGGAAAGCGTTTCTGAAGAAGAGAAATTTGTTAACATCGAGTATAGATTGAAGTGTCAGGAAGTCGTTTCTGAAAGTATTTGTATGGAGTGTAGCCATGTATGGAAGAGAAACATGGACAATAAATAGTTTGGACAAGAAGAGAATAGAAGCTATCGAAATACAGTACTACATAAGAATGTTGACGATTAGATGGGTAGATCACATAACTAATGAGGAAGTATTGAATAGAATTGGGGAGAAGAGGAGTTTGTGGCACAACTTGGCAAAAAGAAGGGACCGGTTGGTAGGACATGTTCTGAGGCATCAAGGGATCACAAATTTAGCATTGGAGGGCACCGTGGAGGGTAAAAATCGTAGAGGGATACCAAGAGATGAATACACTAAGCAGATTCAGAAGTATGTAGGTTGCAGTAAGTACTGGGAGATGAAGAAGCTTGCAGAGGATAGAGTAGCATGGAGAGCTGCATCAAACCAGTCTCAGGACTGAAGACCACAACAACAACAACAATTCGTTTCATTTCATCAGCCAGTATCAAAATATACCCTTGAAAGAAACTGCACAAACGGGCGGTCTGCAGATAACTTATGAAAAGGCAACGTACATGACCTGCAAACAAGCACCAATATTCATGGCGACAACATATGACAAAATTTAAATATCCTGGTGAAACACACGAGGAAATGGAATTGAAACAAAAGCAAACGGAATTAGGTGCCAAAAGATGGAAAGTGCGTACCGACTTTCCGAAAACATCTACAACAAGAAATGTATCTCCAAGCACACGAAACTAAGACATTACAATACATCATTTAAATCAGAGTACATTGATGGATCAGAAACACTAATTTTGAACAAAATGGAAAGCAGAATCGCAAGAATAATTCTAGGCCCAAAACTTGTGAAGAACAATATCGATTCATAAGCAATCAGGAAATCGAACAATACAAAAACATCCACATTGACATTAGAAAACGCAGGTTAATATTCTACGGACACATTAAAAGAATGAACCCAGACAGGAAACAAACAGAGGAGCTTATTGACAATAGGTGCGAAACCAAAAAGGAGACGATAAAATTGGTTGGTGACATCAAAACTGATCAGAAACTGACAAGAGTTACTCCAGAAGATGACCAAAACCGAGTAATCTTCAGATTCAAAATTCACAAATGGCAAGTTGACCAAGAAGAATAACAGAAGATGAAGACTGGGACAACGTGGTCCGAAGAGAGAAAGGAAGCCTACACCAGGAGAGTGAAAGAAATGTGGGCACAAAGGAAGGCAAACGCCCATCTCTAAGTACTTTGCGCAGTCCTAATGGGCTTATTCACAAATATCAAAAAATATATATAGAATCATACAGGTATCACGTCACAGCCGGTATTCTTCGCTCTATTGAGAAATTTGAGTTGTTTTTTTGTATTCTGCGAGCACGTGATTCCATCTTTGTGGAATTCACGGAACGACTGAAATGATGAAGCACATTAGTACCCTCCATAGTGAAACAATTTCGGAAGACGGAATTCTGAGCTTTAACCTTCTCTGTTTCATCCTCCTTTTTAGCACCATAATTATCTCTTCGCGGTTGTACGGTGGCAGAACCAAACATTTGTTTTTTTAAAACACTATTGAAATTTTTTTATCAAGTATTAATACTGGAATATGAATACTGAACACGTAGTTCTTGTTGACGAATTCCCACTGAGCGAATCACATCAGTCTTTAAAAGCATCTCTGTGGAGGTATTTCCGCAGGAAGCTGGGTTGATTCTGATAAGACGCCAGAGGGCTCGTACCACTGACCTAGAAACACACTTCGCACGGAGTAGTCAGCGGAAGAGTTCCAGCAGCGTCAGTGGAATTGTGGACTGCGGTTTTCAGAAGTGGAGATGTATTTTATATGTCAGCGTGGAGGAGCAGTAGGAAACTTCGCTAGGCAAGTAGCTTGGGTCAACGATAAGCTTTTACTACTTGCTTGTGGCGAGACAAACAAGTTCACAATCAGATTGTGAGTTTTTTGTGCGGCCGACATTAGATGATGCATCAAAGTACGTGTCTGTGAATCGATGATATAGTGTTACCACCATTCAACGAAATCATGCGTGTTAATTGACAAATATATTTACACATTTACGTCATAATGTACAATAAAAACTTCAAATTTCCGTATTGTGTTTCGAAGACAACACTGGCTTGGTGTTAGTATTATTCATTGCTTTCGTTTAAAATTCAAGGAAACATAGGAGGAAGGATATGGCATTCGGTTCTGGGGAGGAGAAGGAGGAGACAACGAGATCCTTAGAGACGGAGCGCAAGCTCGGATTAGGGTAGGGTAGAGAAGCAAAGCTGTGTGCTCTTTCGACAGAACCATCTCTGCTTGTGACTAAAGCGATTTAGAGAAATCACGGAAAATCTAAATGAGGATGGTCGGACGCTGGTTTGAACCGTCGTCCTCCAGAATGCGAGTTCAGGGAGATAACCATTGTGCTACCCCTCTTGGTGCCTTCAGTTTTCTCATCTCTTGTTGACATAACCTTATGTGGTGACTGTACATAGAGTCAGAATCTTTTCACACCTTTTGTTTGAAGCAAATTACTTGGTAAAGTAGTTCTTTACGTATAGTAGTGTCGTTTCCCCCTAGTATCTCCAGTCACAGTACACAGCTCAGAGGAATGCCTGCGAGGGATGAGGTTGGGACACTGCTCTTCTCGTCGGTCCACAAAATATTAGCCTACCGGTAGACTTCATTGTTAGCATGTCTGTAGCGTATTTCGTTGTTTTACTTGTAAGATGTCCAGTTCTTTATTTGGTGCGTTATATTTTCCAGTTTTTTCGGTTTGTGTTGCTTTGCTGTTTTATTTCGTTGTTATTGTTTCTCATTTGCAAAGAAAGTTCCCGGATTCAGTGATTGGTGAATCAATACCCGGCATTATTTCTCCTGCTCCTACAATGTATACATATCGTGTGAAGGAACAGGCGATTCATAGTGAGGATAGGGAAATAGTCACCAATATCATAAAGTAAAGATGTCAGGAAGATAGAACAGGAAATTTTAAACATAGGGCGGAACGAAGTAGCCGGGGACCTGGCAATTATGCTGGTTTATCTGTAGGATCTATCATAAAAACTGGAAAACAGGGTGTATCTGTTGGTAAATCTTTCCTTTGTTCTCCTGGTAAAAACATTCAAGATCTGAATTGTACAAGTTTCATTCTTGTAATTTCGGTAGGGACATTTTTATTTGCTTAGTTGAGAGAGTCTGTATTGCGTGAAAGCTCCTCAGAGCAATCAGTAAAATAGTTTCAAATCCATTGTCTGTCGACACAGCATATGGCTGTTGCATGCAATAGGGTTCAGATGAAAAATATGTCCCAAGAACAAAAGTATAATTGAGCGCCTGAATGCTAGGGAGCAAAATACGTGACAAGCAACAGAACTTTCCACTGCTAGGATAGAAAATTTGCGTCTTTAGGTAAATTTCGGGTGTACAACAGTCTTACATTATGTAAATGCTGGCGAAAAGGAAATATTGTGGATGTTACTAGAAATACTAGCTCATCAAACAGACGTACTTGTCCATGCAGGTTGCAAGAGTGGATTTACCAATGGAGATGAACTGATTTTAACAGCCGGAAAAGCCATTGAAGATTATTGCGGGTGAACGAATGTTACCAATTTCGGTAAGTGGGTATGTGGAAAATCAGACCTCCCATTTTCGAATTCTGTTTGTATTGTTGGAGGCCTCAATTGTCTCAGCTCAAAGCTTTTCAGATTTTATTTTAAATTTAAAAATGTTCTATTGCAATTTCACATTTCAAACCCCTGCAGTTTTCTGTTTTTTCCTTTGATCATTTTTTAGTTTTCATGATGCAGCGTGCTCGAACCGTAGTTTAAAATCTAATTTCGCAGACATTTTTATGGCCAGTAGATTTTCTCACGGTGTGCACTCTGTCGGAAACAAACCTTCTGCAGTCTGTCAGTGGGGTGGGTAGGGGAGAACGCAGGAATTACAGTACATTCATAAATCGGCAATTATCCTGTGAATTACAAGGTAACTCTGGACATTCACTGAGTGTTACTCCGATATACTCATCTCTTATGTTAATAATGCATAGATGATCTCGAGGTGCTTACGCGACACTAAAATGAGTTGCACAGAGCAGGGAAGGGAGGCAGGTGTTTGATCCCACGATACGTCTTAAACGAAATTTAACAGAATTCGTTTAATGACAGCTTTCACGTTACCTCTTTTCTTTTTAACAATACAGATCTAATTCTTTTATCTTTACATGTGACACCAGAGATATAGGTAAAATGACAATACAACCAGAGTTATACCCCTTTAGTGATAAGTGCTAAAAACATCAATGTATACATACACAGCATACACGTCATAGCGAATTTCTCGCCTTACAAAAATATTAAATTGAATCCCCAGTGTAAGGGCAAGTTTACATTGAAACAGTACAGCAAGAGTAGTCATATAGTTTTAATTTGTGCCTCGAAAAACTATGGCTACGTAATTGCTTTTTTGTTTTTTTGTATGTATTTCTCTTGAGTCTTGGTTCACTCGGAAATCCCCGTGAACAGCATATTAGCACGCCGCATAGGAACCAAATCAAACAGTCGCATCCAATTTTTTTTTAGGTTTAGTATTGTGTGGTAACCAGCTTTCTGCATTTGAAGAGGTAAAAACGCTGCAAGAATCCATGCTAACTTCATGGAACTGTACAGCAAAAACGTACTATCATATTACACAGTGTTTAGGCGGTGCTGACGCTCCCAGTGTGATCAAACAAGTGTAAATGACAAAGAAAGACGTGGCAGATCGTCTCTCTCTGTGAAGAACGGGAAATCGCAGTAGAAGCGAAGGCTTTCGTGCTCGACAACCGGCGTATCATATTCGAATCGATAATGGGAAAAGTGAAAATTATTCATGGATCGATTTTCCACATCTTTGACAACATTTTAAAAATGAGGAAGGTCCCCGCCCGCCGGTTTTCGGATCTGTTCACTCTCATTCAAAAAGGCTGCCTAACCAAAGCAGCAGATGAATGTTGCAGCCGTGTCAAGTCGATGGAGATTTCCTCTTTCTGCAGCCTAATCACCATGGAAGAGGGCTGCATAACCACAACGACCCCGTGACAAAAGAGGTTCAAAAATGGTTCAAATGGCTCTGAACACTATGCGATTTAACTTCTAAGGTCATCAGTCGCCTAGAACTTAGAACCAATTAAACCTAACTAACACATCCATGCCCGAGGCAGGATTATTTGAACCTGCGACCGTAGCGGTCGCTCGGTTCCAGACTGCAGCGCCCAGAACCGCACAGCCACTCCGGCCGGCGACAAAAGAGGAAAGCTAGTGCTGGAAACATGCAGATTTACCGCCGCCGATCATAGCAAGGACCCAATCAAAATCGGAGAAGGTGATCAGAGTTTTTTTTCTTGGATTGCCATGATGGGTTCAAATGGTTCAACTGGTTCTGAGTACTATGGGGATTAACATCTGAGGTCATCAGTTCCATAGACTTAGAACTACTTTAACTTAACTAACCTAAGGGCATCACACACATCCTTGCCTGAGGCAGGATTCGAACTTGAGACAGTAGCAGCAGCGCGGTTCTCGACTGAAGCGCATAGAACCGCCATGGTGGGGTACTTCTGCCGGCCGGAGTGGCCGTGGGGTTCTAGGCGCTACAGTCTGGAATCGCGAGATCGCTACGGTCGTAGGTTCGAATCCTGCCTCAGGCATGGATGTGTGTGATGTCCTTAGGTTAGTTAGGTTTAAGTAGTTCTAAGTTCTAGGGGACTGATGACCTCAGAAGTTGAGTCCCATAGTGCTCAGAGCCATTTGAACCATTCTTTGGGGTACTACTAGACTATGCTTGTGAGGGGAAAATCGCCATCGAAGAATACTACCGAATTCTAAAATAACATCTGCATCTACATACCTTCACACTTACGATGTTGTATTTTGGTCTGTACTTTGTGAACTGTTCATATTTTTTCGGAACCATTGTGATACTATGAGAGCTTTGAATGATGTATTTGGTATGGGATCATCATTTTTAAAGTACGTTTGAGGCAGATGACACTTTTGACATGAGCAGAGAATTTTTTTTTGGGTTTCGAAATTATTGGAGGAAGCTACGACGATTTTGAGATTTGGTTGAGGTTTTATGATGTTATGATGACTATGTGTATTACGCTGTTGCGGTATGTTTATGATCAATAAGCTGATGCTATATGAGGAATTTGATTATGTTACGTATTCATTATGATGAAATATTGAAGAAGTGTCTACGAATATGTATATGTACAATAAAGCAAGGAATAATGAGTAGTGGTTAGAGACTCTGGTTTGTGAAAAAGGATGTTGGAAACCAAGAATCGTACTTTAAGAGTAATGAAATATGTGTGTAAATGCGTAATATATCACAATGCCGACGAAAATTTTTTGGACACTGTTATATTTATAGGATTTTGTTTCTACAGATTTGTAACGCAAATTCTCAACCTGGGAATTTTTTTTATATGAGACTGTCACTGTAGCGGAACCTGCTGTCGTAAATATTTCAGTAAGAAAGGTAAGTGACCTTGACGTAACGCGTTTTGGGCGCCCAGCTGAGAGGTAGTCGTCTGACAAAAGAAATCCATTAGGTGAAAAAAAAAGAGGCCATTATCCTCGCTATTGACATTTCTTTGTAGAAAGCGTCGCAAATACGACACCCTCAAACTTGAAAACATGATTACACTGTAGAGTTCTTAATTTATGATATTTACTGAAATGAAATGATGAGAAACGTTTCATGCCTATTGTCTTGCTAGCTGGAAGATTGTTTACTGCATTATGAAGTGCCTTATGGCTAGCGAATGACGTTTCACGCCTTGCTTTGCCTATTTTGTTTAATATCTAGTTTCTTGTTGCAACGCAGCATTGTTTAAATTAAAATTTAATACATGTACTAATATAACTACTTTCTGTCTACAGACCCAGTAAAGAATCATTTTATGATGTACTTCCTTAGAAAAGAGGGCACAAATAGACATTTCCCTTCACAAGATTTGCAAAAATATTTTTTTTTACGATTTGGTAACTTATCTGCTAGCGTATGTTCAAGTGATGCATCACTCTAGTGTTAAGATGTGACATAGGTATTAAACATTTTTACTGTAATATTTTTTCTGCTTCAGCTTTGTCATGTTTAGACATAAATAATTACATTTATTGCTGCTCGCTATGCTTACTTGCATTTTTTGTCATTGCTGTTTGTATTAATTGTTTTCTGCTGCTGCATTGCCTCATCCATTAGTTTAGCATCTGAGCTCAGTAGGTTTAAGTTAGCTTAAAAGGGGGTAGACTATATAAGAAACTAACTATGATGAATTGGAAGAAAAGCATTGAGAAGCTATAAGAAAATGGTTTGGCGAAAAAAGTAGTGTACAGTGGAGGAAAACTATTTTTGAAAGAGGATGAGAACAGAATGCAGAAAGCATGCTTGGATAGGATTTTTTTTTTGGCTGAAGCAAATGTTGAAATAAGAGGGGCGATCTATGGAATGACGTTTTCGGTTGGACTCCAGTACCAAATATTACCCTGAAAACAAACCCTGTCCTTTCCTTTTGTATCCCACTACGTGTTTGTGTACCCTTGTGTATTTATTTTCTTCCTGTCTCTGTGTACTGTTTCATAGAATTTTTTCTGTTCTAATATTAAGCTACATTCACTATGATGAGGAATACTGTTATCCTCAAATATAATTTGCATCAATAATATGTTATTTACTATGTAAAGATGTTTAGACATTATTTATTCTATTTTGTTCTAATGCTCATGTGTGAAGTTGATGTTTCAAAAGTTATTCTGATCTTTTATGTATGTACTTATGTCGTAATTTTTGTAACACTGATGTATTTGCTATTTCGATTCTTTTGTAAAGCCTGTACTACTGCAAATGTTATCTGTAGTGTTATGTTGTTTAAAGATGTATTTTGTACCTTTGTTATTGCATTCTTATGTTGTTGTTGTTGTGGTCTTCAGTCCTGAGACTGGTTTGATGCAGCTCTCCATGCTACTCTATCCTGTGCAAGCCTCCTCATCTCCCAGTACCCACTGCAACCTACATCCTTCTGAATATGCTTAGTGTACTCATCTCTCGGTCTCCCTCTACGATTTTTACCCTCCACACTGCCCTCCAATGCTAAATTTGTGATCCCTTGATGCCTCAAAACATGTCCTACCAACCGATCCCTTCTTCTAGTCAAGTTGTGCCACAAACTTCTCTTCTCCCCAATCCTATTCAATACCTCCTCATTAGTTACGTGATCTATCCACCTTATCTTCAGTATTCTTCTGTAGCACCACATTTCGAAAGCTTCTATTCTCTTCTTGTCCAAACTAGTTATCGTCCATGTTTCACTTCCATACATGGCTACACTCCAAACAAATATTTTCAGAAATGACTTCCTGACACTTAAATCTATATTCGATGTTAACAAATTTCTCTTCAGAAACGCTTTCCTTGCCATTGCCAGTCTACATTTTATATCCTCTCTACTTCGACCATCATCAGTTATTTTACTTCCTAAATAGCAAAACTCCTTTACTACTTTAAGTGTCTCATTTCCTAATCTAATTCCCTCAGCATCACCCGATTTAATTGGACTACATTCCATTATCCTCGTTTTGCTTTTGTTGATGTTCATCTTATATCCTCCTTTCAAGACACTGTCCATTCCGTTCAACTGCTCTTCCAAGTCCTTTGCCGTCTCTGACAGAATTACAATGTCATCGGCGAACCTCAAAGTTTTTACTTCGTCTCCATGAATTTTAATACCTACTCCAAATTTTTCTTTTGTTTCCTTTACTGCTTGCTCAATATACAGATTGAATAACATCGGGGAGAGGCTACAACCCTGTCTCACTCCTTTCCCAACCACTGCTTCCCTTTCATGCCCCTCGACTCTTATGACTGTCATCTGGTTTCTGTACAAATTGTAAATAGCCTTTCGCTCCCTGTATTTTACCCCTGCCACCTTTAGAATTTGAAAAAGAGTATTCCAGTCAACATTGTCAAAAGCTTTCTCTAAGTCTACAAAAGCTAGAAACGTAGGTTTGCCTTTTCTTAATCTTTCTTCTAAGATAAGTCGTAAGGTCAGTATTGCCTCACGTGTTCCAACATTTCGACGGAATCCAAACTGATCCTCCCCGAGGTCCGCATCTACCAGTTTTTCCATTCGTCTGTAAAGAATTCGCGTTAGTATTTTGCAGCTGTGACTTATTAAACTGATAGTTCGGTAATTTTCACATCTGTCAGCACCGTCTTTCTTTGGGATTGGAATTATTATATTCTTCTTGAAGTCTGAGGGTATTTCGCCTGTCTCATACATCTTGCTCACCAGCTGGTAGAGTTTTGTCATGACTGGCTCTCCCAAGGCCGTCAGTAGTTCTAATGGAATGTTGTCTACTCCGGGGGCCTTGTTTCGACTCAGGTCTTTCAGTGCTCTGTCAAACTCTTCACGCAGTATCGTATCACCCATTTCGTCTTCATCTACATCCTCTTCCATTTCCATAATATTGTCCTCAAGTACATCACCCTTGTATAAACCTTCTATATTCTCCTTCCACCTTTCTGCCTTCCCTTCTTTGCTTAGAACTCGGTTGCCATCTGAGCTCTTGATGTTCATACACGTGGTTCTCTTCTCTCCAAAGGTCTCTTTAATTTTCCTGTAGGCAGTATCTATCTTACCCCTAGTGAGATAAGCCTCTACATCCTTACATTTGTCCTCTAGCCATCCCTGTTTAGCCATTTTGAACTTCCTGTCGATCTCATTTTTGAGACGTTTGTATTCCTTTTTGCCTGCTTCATTTACTGCATTTTTATATTTTCTCCTTTTATCAATTAAATTCAATATTTCTTCTGTTACCCAACGATTTCTAGCAGCCCTCGTCTTTTTACCTACTTTATCCTCTGCTGCCTTCACTACTTCATCCCTCAGAGCTACCCATTCTTCTTCTACTGTATTTCTTTCCCCTATTCCTGTCAATTGTTCCCTTATGCTCTCCCTGAAACTCTGTACAACCTCTGGTTCTTTCAGTTTATCCAGGTCCCATCTCCTTAATTTCCACATTTTTGAAGTTTCTTTAGTTTTAATCTACAGGTCATAACCAATAGATTGTGGTCAGAGTCCACATCTGCCCCTGGAAATGTCTTACAACTTAAAACCTGGTTCCTAAATCTCTGTCTTACCATTATATAATCTATCTGATACCTTTTAGTATCTCTAGGGTTCTTCCACGTATACATCCTTCTTTCATGATTCTTAAACCAAGTGTTACCTATGACTAAGTTGCACTCTGTACAAAATTCTACTAGGCGGCTTCCTCTTTCATTTCTTAGCCCCAATCCATATGCACCTACTATGTTTCCTTCTCTCCCTTTTCCTACACTCGAATTCCAGTCACCCATTACTATTAAATTTTCGTCTCCCTTCACTATCTGAATAATTTCTTTTATTTCATCGTACATTTCTTCAATTTCTTCGTCATCTGCAGAGCTAGTTGGCGTATAAACTTGTACTACTGTAGTAGGTGTGGGCTTCGTATCTATCTTGGCCACAATAATGCGTTCACTATGCTGTTTGTAGTAGCTTACCCGCATTCCTATTTTCCTATTCATTATTAAACCTACTCCTGCATTACCCCTATTTGATTTTGTGTTTATAACCCTGTAATCACCTGACCAGAAGTCTTGTTCCTCCTGCCACCGAACTTCACTAATTCCCACTATATCTAACTTTAACCTATCCATTTCCCTTTTTAAATTTTCTAACCTACCTGCCCGATTAAGGGATCTGACATTCCACGCTCCGATCCGTAGAACGCCAGTTTTCTTTCTCCTGATAACGACATCCTCCTGAGTAGTCCCCGCCCGGAGATCCGAATGGGGGACTATTTTACCTCCGGAATATTTTACCCAAGAGGATGCCATCATCATTTAATCATACAGTAAAGCTGAATGTCCTCGGGAAAAATTACGGCTGTAGTTTCCCCTTGCTTTCAGCCGTTCGCAGTACCAGCACAGCAACGCCGTTTTGGTTAATGTTGCAAGGCCAGATCAGTCAATCATCCAGACTGCTGCCCCTGCAACTACTGAAAAGGCTGCTGCCCCTCTTCAGGAACCACATGTTTGTCTGGCCTCTCAACAGATACCCCTCCGTTGTGGTTGCACCTACGGTACGGCCATCTGTATCTCTGAGGCACGCAAGCCTCCCCACCAACGGCAAGGTCCATGGTTCATGGGGGGGATTCTTATGTTATAAAATTGTAATTGACACCAGTTCATCAAATTAAGTAACTTGTAAATTACATTTCACTGCACACATTTCTGTTGGTCATAGTATATGGACAATATGTGAGAAGTAGGGACTGATAGTGTTTGCACATGTGTTAATAACTCAGTAAGGGACTGGATAACAGCATTGCTGGTTCTAAGGACACTTCAAAAACAATCTTTCTGAGTGCACAAGTGGTGGTTATGGACTTGTTATATTATCCGCAAGACTCTTCAATGGTGATTGTGCGCCTGCACAGTCAAACAGATGGCTGCTGACCATCTCTACAAGGACTACAGTGGGTCTACACCTTTGATGACCCACCAATACCATTATTTCTACAAGGACTGCAATGGGTCTGCACCTCTGGTGGCCCACCAATACCATAATCTCTACCAGGACTACAGTGGGTCTGCTCTGTGATGGCCTAAGTACCAATAGTCTTCAACTTCGACTGACTCTGCTGTGGGTTTGCTCTGTTGTGGCCCATTACCTGTCTGCATGTGAAGAGTCAGCACTGTCTTTCCGTTGGAAGGACAACACTACTTCTTCAAGACTGCATGGAAATCCACCACTTCCGTGTGCATTTTCTTTTACTACTCAGACTTTGAGAAAAACACTGCAATTTTACATTGATGAATGATCATGACTGTCTTTATGGACTGTGAGAAAATTTTAGCTTTTGACCAACATTGTATCGATAAGTGTGTGCATTTCATTTCTTTGTTATTGTAATTATGAAAAAAATTTTCAAATCTGTATTGGCCACTGCCCAAAACAACTTGTAAATTTTTTTGTGGGGAGCATGGGGGCTATGTAAGTAGGCTGTTTAGGTTTTTTTATTGGTAACGCCGCCGCCACGTAGCGCTCTGTATGAAAATCACTGGCTGTGCCGTGTGCAGTCTGTGGCTGGTTGGCATTGATTGTTGTAATACTCGCCATTGTAGTGTTGGGCAGCGGCAGCTGGATGCTAACAGCGCGTAGCGTCGCGCAGTTGGAGGTGAGCCGCCAGCAGTGGTGGACGTGGGCAGAGAGATGGCGGAGTTTTGAAATTTGTAAGAATTGGTGTCATGAAGTGATATATATATATTATGACTAGTAAGGTAAATACATTGTTTGTTCTCTATTAAAATCTTTCATTTGCTAACTATACCTATCAGTAGTTAGTGCCTTCCGTAGTTTGAATCTTTTATTTAGCTGGCAGTAGTGGCGCTCGCTGTATTGCAGTAGCTTGAGTAACGAAGATTTTTGTGAGGTAAGTGATTTGTGAAACGTATAGGTTAATGTTAGTCAGGGCCATTCTTTCATAGGGATTACTGAAAGTCAGATTGCGTTGCGCTAATAAAAAAAATTGTGTGTCACTTTAAGCACAGTTGTGTATAATTTTTCAAAGGGGACGTTTCATACTCAGCGAGCTGAAGTATGATGCACGGCGGATAGTATCACGTACTAGTCTTTTCTTTTCCTGTTCCACTCACAAAGACAGAAACGGATCTTTATAAACCTGGGTGCGATTCCAAAGTTTTCTTAAATTCATGGCCATGCTAGTTGTCTAAACTTTCTCAATAACGTTCCGCAAGAAGTCGTCTTCCCTCCAAGGATTCCAATTTGAGTTCAAGAAGGATTCTCTTGTTGATCGAATCTACCTGTTATAGATCTAGCGTCACTCCTATGAATTGCTCTCTGAGCCGTGCACGGCTCGCGTTTATCCCATTTATTGTTTGTCATCTTCTAATATGGTACTTCCGCCTCGTTTTCTTATTCCATTTACTGGCGTCACTAGCTTCCTGCCTTACTTGCCCGTGAGCGGCAGCAGCAGCTCGTATCGATAAGTGCACTGTCTCTGGAGCGACCGATAGTATTTCCGGGTCGTCGTGTGTCTGGCATTCAGTTGGAGACGGACCAGCAGTGCAGTCGGTACTCAGTAGCAGTGAAGTCGGGGACGGAGCGCCGGTGAGGCGCCGACAGCCAGTGCTCGCCGACCGCTGGCGACACACATCAACTGTCCGACGGAGGGTGATTGGAGCGGGACGTCCGTTGGTTGGTGGTCTCATCGGCCGACGTATATTTGGTCCTTTCACCCTTTCCGTGCCTGGGCAGTTGGTCGGTTGCCGTGGAGCAGCGAGGAAGTCTCCGCGGCGCATAGTTTGGCCGAGGCCGCTGGCGGCGTCCACGCGCGATCGGAGTATGTTGTGCTGTTCCCATTGCTACGAGGTCCGTGGCTAACCGATCCTGGACACGAAGGTTGAACTTTGACTTAGTTTACCAGCTAGTCACGACTGTTCACATTGTGTCGTTTGAATTTCGTTGCCGGCTGTTGGGACATTCCCGCGAGCAACAACGTTTGTTTTCACGTCGGCAAATTTTAGCCACCCTCCCATGGAGTTTAACTGTACTTGGTTATTTTGAACTGAAATGCACCAGCGGAATCTTCTGCCTTGTGGCCGTTAACGTTCCGGTTACCTGCCCTGGCCGTTGACGTAAATTCAGGCAGTGTATTTTCCTCATCGTGTTTTTTGTCGCTGTTCAGCACGATGTGTAGTTTGATAGCTAAATGTGTAATTAGTTGTGAGCGCCAAACTTTCTACGTTGTTCCATTGAACTCCCTGTTGTGTACTGGTCGGGTGAAGCAGAAGTTATCTTGTTGATGGGTCAGTTGAGTGCCTGTCGAATGGGTTGTCGTCGGATCAAGAATGGTTGGGCCGACTGCCTGCCTCACCTAAGCGAGCGTCAGTGTTTGAATTCCAGGCCGACCTTCGGAAATCTCTGAGCGCCGTTGGGTGTACTGCCTTTTCTTATTTGTTCTTGTTGGTTGTATTTGTATGGCTTTTAGCCGATTTTTAAATTAAGGTTGTTTTGCTCTTAAGGCTAATTTAAAGAACTGTTTTAAGGTAAGGCCTTTGGCCTTTTAAAAATTTATTTAGTTTGAGTCTTACGTGATGGGCCTTCAGCCGATTTTTCAATTAAAGTTGTTTAGCTCTTAATGTGTCAGATTATTCTGGCCTTCAGCCTAATTTAAAGAACTGTTTTAAGGTAAGGCCTTTTGCCTTTTAAAAATTCTGATTTTGGTTTGAGTCTTAAGTTATTGGCTTTCAGCCGATTTTTAATTAAAGTGGTCTTGCCCTTAAGACATGAGATTGTACGGCGTATTCAGCCGGTTATTAAGTTCCAAAAATTAATGCTGTTTTATTTTTAAAAAAATTTCTTGGCTCTTGTAATTTTTGGTCAAATAAATGAAGTTGGATGTTCGAGTGTAACTGACAGCCGCTTATTTTGGCCCCTTTCCACAATTTAGACTACCTATCCTGTCCTGCGGGCTTAGCAGGGCGTCTCATTTCCATTTCTTCCTTTAATCCGACTTCTCGAGTAGTATTCAAAAATAGGTCCTCATATTGATATTAGGGTGAAGCTGATATGGTTTTAGTTTTAGTAATACGAAACTGTGAGTGTGCCAAAATCCCTCGCTTGTGACGTGAATGCAAGTGCTCTTAAAATTCTGAGTATTGGTTCTAGCGTAGAATCGCCATAGCTACACTACTTTTGAACACGAACATATTTATGCAAACTAAGGTTTAGGTATATGTTTTTAACTGATCTAAAACGCATCTCATTGTTTGTAAATGAAACTGAAAATTAAGAATAGTTATTAGTAATACTCGGAATGGCTTTGCCATGAAACATCATATGCAATGGCTGACTACTGCACAACGAAAATGTGTCATTTTGCAAAAGCGAACCTTTTGAGAGTACATGAAATTTTGGTAACGAAACAGTGCAACAACGATGACCTGAAATAAACCACTGTGCGGCTGTCTGCGTTATTTATCTTATTTTTCAGACTGTTTCTTGCAAATTAAACTGTTATTCCTGTTATGAAGATACGGTTCACTGGCCGTCCAGTAGTGCAAAGCGAGACAGCGCAGGTTTTGCAAAGCCTATCTTTTAATTTAATAATGGGATACGCTTCATGACGTATTTACAATTTAATAGAAAAGTATCCTTGTAATGACACAAAAGAAATCTGAACTAACATGAACGATAATACTGTCAATTATCATAAAATTTACTTTTGCACAGAATATCTGGAGTACGTAAAATTTACCATTTGATTTCATTATGAAATACTTTTAACCAACAGTGCACCCTGGATATCATCACGTAGATATTATTAAACACAAATCTTGGCACTAAAATTCTTTGCGGTTAGCGTTTGCAGCAGATAAAAGATGACGCATATTATCTTGTTCTATAAAATCATGTCAAAATCCTTTTGTATCCCCAATCACAACAGGGGAGCATATCAAATAAATTTCCTTCCCGCGTGGCACCCCCGCCACCCACACTCCTCTCTCTGCCACGGTATAGCAGTCTCTCTCTCCCTCTCTGGCCGACAGCTATTACTGACTACGTTGCTCCTCCGAGCTCTGCTCTATAATACAATCTATGGTAGCCAATGAATAAGTCACTCATGTGTCCAGGCATGCAAAAATGCGCGTAAGGGGCAAACACTCCGAAGAAACTGTTATTTTTCATAATAGACATTTTTCATAACCATTTCTTCTAATATCTACACCTTTCAAGGTGAGTTAAAAACGATTCAAAAACCAAAATCGCACAAAATATTTTTTATTCAATGCAACCGGTTACAACAGTCTTAGCTGTCATCTTCGGTATTAAAATTTTTTTTTGGTAGTAAACCACGTTCATTTTTACGCTGACCTCATGCACAAGATGCCAAATGGATAAAACTCAGCACATTACAAATGTTTGTCATCGCTAAAATACATATACCTCAGAGATGCTTGTTACATGATACACATTTGTACGCAAGAGCACATCTGTTTACATATGCTGAGTTTCATTCACTTCACAACTTGTGCATAAGGTAAGCGTAAAATGAACATGGTTTGCTACAAAGCATGTTTAAGCCCAGAAGGTGTCAGCTAAGATTATTGAAACCGGTTTTCTTCAATAAAAAGTATTTTGTCCGATCTTGGCTTTCGAATGACTTTTTTTTAACAATTAAAACAGATCGCCCTTCGGTAGTCTCCTAATGAGAAAATTTTTTCTCGTTGAGCTACACTTTCCTAAAGTTATCCCAATAAACTGAATCGAGCATTCGACTTCCCTAATGCCGTCCTTATGTGTTCATTCCGATTCATATCGCTTTGCGACGTTACACCTGGATTGTTACGGCGTAAAATGAAGCGCCGACACGCCAGTCGGGAACGACAGGGATGAAGTTCCATGCGGCTTTTCGCGGATGATGCTGAAGTATACAAAGAAGTTTCAGCATTAGAAAATTGTAGCGAAATGCAGGAAGATCTGCAGTGGATAGGCACTTGGTGCAGGGAGTGGCAACTGACCCTTAACATTGCCAAATGTAATGCATTGCGAATACATAGAAAGAAGGATCCTTTATTGTATGATTATATGATAGCGGAACAAACACTGGTAGCAATTACTTCTGTAAAATATCTGGGAGTATGCGTGCGGAACGATTTGAAGTGGAATGATCATATAAAATTAATTGTTGGTAAGGCGGGTACCAGGTTGAGATTCATTGGGAGAGTCCTTAGAAAATGTAGTCCATCAACAAAGAGGGTGGCTTACAAAACACTCGTTCGACCTATACTTGAGTATTGCTCATCAGTCTGGGATCCGTACCAGATCGGGTTGACGGAGGAGATAGAGAAGATCCAAAGAAGAGCGGCGCGTTTCGTCACAGGGTTATTTGGTAACCGTGATAGCGTTACGGAGATGTTTAACAAACTCAAGTGGCAGGCTCTGCAAGAGAGGCGCTGTGCATCGCGGTGTAGCTTGCTCGCCAGGTTTCGAAAGGGTGCGTTTCTGGATGAGGTATCGAATATATTGCTTCCCCCTACTTATACCTCCCGAGGAGATCACGTATGTAAAATTAGAGAGATTCGAGCGCGCACGGAGGCTTTCATACAGACGTTCTTCCCGCGAACCATGCGAGACTGGAACAGGACAGAGAGGTAATGACAGTGGCACGTAAAGTGCCCTCCGCCACACACCGTTGGGTGGCTTGCGGAGTATAAGTGTAGATGTCAAGAAGTCAGCCAATCGCACGCTGACGAGAACTCTCTCCAGGGCGACAACGCGACAGCATCGGCCCGTATGTGAAAAGGACATAAGCGCCGCGACCGACTGATGACGGCCCAGTTCGATAGCAGCGTCAACTCGAGTCACTTCGCTTGTACTATCTATGTAGCACAGACTTGAGATAGTTTATAGTGAGGAAGATTATATTGTATGGCATCCTTTGTTGCGACACATCCATGTAATTGCAAAAGTTTAGTTCTGTATCTTTTCTTTTTGTAATAAAACTCATTAATATGACTGGACTGGTTGCTTGTCTAGGGATCCGAGTGTGCAGGCTTCCTAGACACCACATGGATAATTAGTCGACGTGGCTGTCTCAAGCAGCTCACTGCCAACGCTGTATTCGATCATTACTTCACTGTTTTTCCTACATGTCTGCATAAACTTATATTTTTCTATATATACGGCAAATTACTATGCGTAGCACCAACTAGAAATTTTGTGTAAGTCACCTGGTATCCTGCTACAATCACTCAGTGACGACATCTTCCAGTACGCCACCGCATACTGCTGCTCACCGTGCTCGTCAGATCATTTATGCATATAGAGAGTAACAGGGGTCCTATCACACTTCCATGGGACTCTACTGATGAACATTCGCTGACTAGAACAACGTACTGGTTCCTACTGCTTAGAAGTCTTCGAGCCACTCACATACCTGGGAACCTGTTACATATGCTCGTACCTCCGTTAACAGTATGCTGTGTATCACCATGTCAAACGTCTAACGATATCCGGAAATTTAGAACATGGAATCTGCCTCTTGCCCTTCATGCATGGATCCGTTGAGCTTACGAGAGGCTGTGAAGGCGAAGCGTCGCGGGAAGCTAAGGGAGTATTTTTGCTGCACGGCAACACCCCAGGTCATTCTGCCAGGACGTAATCACATATGCTGCTACTTTGAGCTAAGAAATTTTGTCTCGTCCTTCATATCCCCCCCCCAAGATTCATGGACCTTGCCGTTGGTGGGAAGGCTTGCGTGCCTCAGCGATACAGATGGCTGTACCGTAGGTGCAACCACAACGGAGGGGTATCTGTTGAGAGGCCAGACAAACATGTGGTTCCTGAAGAGGGGCAGCAGCCTTTCAGGTCGTTGCAGGGGCAACAGTCTGGATGATTGACTGATCTGGCCTTGCAACATTAACCAAAACGACCTTGCTGTGCTGGTACTGCGAACAGCTGAAAGCCAGGGGAAACTACAGCCGTAATTTTTCCCGAAGACATGCAGCTTTACTGTATGATTAAATGATGATGGCGTTCTCTTGGGTAAAATATTCCGGAGGTAAAATAGTCCCCCATTCGAATCTCCGGGCGGGGACTACTCAGGAGGATGTCGTTATCAGGAGAAAGAAAACTGGCGTTCTACGGATCGGAGCGTGGAATCTCAGATCCTTTAATCGGGCAGGTAGGTTAGAAAATTTAAAAAGGGAAATGAATAGGTTAAAGTTAGATATAGTGGGAATTAGTGAAGTTCGGTGGCAGGAGGAACAAGACTTTTGGTCAGGTGAATACAGGGTTATAAATACAAAATCAAATAGGGGTATTGCAGGAGTAGGTTTAATAATGAATAAAAAAATAGGAGTGCGGGTAAGCTACTACAAACAGCATAGTGAACGCATTATTGTGGCCAAGATAGACACAAAGCCCATGCCTACTACAGTAGTACAAGTTTATATGCCAACTAGCTCTGCAGATGATGAAGAAATTGATGGAATGTATGATGAGATAAAAGAAATTATTCAGGTAGTGAAGGGAGACGAAAATTTAATAGTCATGGGTAACTGGAATTCGTCAGTAGGAAAAGGGAGAGAAGGAAACATAGTAGGTGATTATGGATTGGGGCTAAGAAATGAAAGAGGAAGCCGTCTGGTAGAATTTTGCACAGAGCATAACTTAATCATAGCTAACACTTGGTTCAAGAATCATAAAAGAAGGTTGTATACATGGAAGAATCCTGGAGATACTAAAAGGTATCAGATAGATTATATAATGGTAAGACAGAGATTTAGGAATCAGGTTTTAAATTGTAGGACATTTCCAGGGGCAGATGTGGACTCTGACCACAATCTATTTGTTATGACCTGTAGGTTAAAACTGAAGAAACTGCAAAAAGGTGGGAATTTAAGGAGATGGGATCTGGATAAACTGAAAGAACCAGAGGTTGTACAGAGTTACAGGGAGAGCATAAGAGAGCAATTGACAGGAATGGGGGAAAGAAACTCAGTAGAACTAGAATGGGTAGCTCTGAGGGATGAAGTAGTGAAGGCAGCAGAGGATAAAGTAGGCAAAAAGACGAGGGCTGCTAGAAATCCTTGGCTAACAGAAGAAATATTGAATTTAATTGATGAAAGGAGAAAATATAAAAATGCAGTAAATGAAGCAGACAAAAAGGAATACAAACGTCTCAAAAACGAGAACGACAGGAAGTGCAAAATGGGTAAGCAGGGATGGCTAGAGGACAAATGTAAGGATGTAGAAGCTTATCTCACTAGGGGTAAGATAGATACTGCCTACAGGAAAATTAAAGAGACCTTTGGAGAGAAGAGAACCAAGTGTATGCATATCAAGAGCTCAAATGGAAACCCAGTTCTAAGCAAAGAAGGGAAAGCAGAAAGGTGGAAGGAGTATATAGAGGGTCTATACAAGGGCGATGTAATTGAGGACAATATTATGGAAATTGAAGAGGATGTAGGTGAAGATGAAATGGGAGATATGATACTGCGTGAAGAGTATGACAGAGCACTGAAAGACCTGAGTCGAAACAAGTCGCCCGGTGTAGACAACATTCCATTAGAACTACTGACAGCCTTGGGAGAGCCAGTCCTGACAAAAGCAAAATGAGACAGGCGAAATACCCCCAGACTTCAAGAAGAATATAATAATTCCAATCCCAAAGAAAGCAGGTGCTGACAGATGCGAAAATTACCGAACTATCTGTTTAATAAGTCACAGGTGCAAAATACTAACGCGAATTCTTTACAGACGAATGGAAAAACTGGTAGATGCGGACCTCGGGAGGATCTGTTTGGATTCCGTAGAAATGTTGGAACACGTGAGGCAATACTGACCTTACGACTTGTCTTAGAAGAAAGATTAAGAAAAGGCAAACCTACGTTTCTAGCATTTTTAGACTTGGAGAAAGCTTTTGACAATGTTGAGTGGAATACTCTCTTTCAAATTCTGGAAGTGGCAGGGGTAAAATACAGGGACCGAAAGGCTATTTACATGTAAAATTTGAAATTTTCCCGGCGAATCAATTGTTCAAATAGATTTCGAGCTTGCAGCCGGTCGTCGTAAACTTCTTCGCACGATATTTCGGCTGGACAACTGCCAACCATCTTCAGGTGAGCCGAACGAGGACTGACGAAGACGTTCTCCGTTCCGTGTTATATAGTGCGCTGATTGTACTGCCGCGCATGCGTTGCAGTCGCGGAGACAGAAGAACCACACCGCCCAGCAACAGCGCCCTCGCTGGTGGAACTACGAAACTCAGGTGCCGTCGGTATTGTCGCTGGCCCAGGTGTGGAAGACTGTTGTACAGAACATCAATGTTGCACCCGTCTACTGCAACCCAGTAAATCTGCAGTTGCGGAACATTGTATTTCTAACGGACATTCAATGGAGTATGACAAAACTTCGATTTTGGCCACAGCAACAACTTTTTGGGACTCCATTATTAAAGAATCCGTTGAAATACGCAGTGCTGGAAATTTATTGAACCGGGACAGTGGTTACCAATTGAATAATGCATGGAATCCCGTCATCACAGAAATTTTCTCGAGACGAAGACGCCAGAAGACATCGATACCTGCGGCCACATATTCCTTTCCTCTCCGATTCAGCGTAGAACCTCCTCATTCCTTACCTTATCAGTCCCACCCAATTTTCAACATTCGTCTGTAGCACCACATCTCAAATGCTTCGATTCTCTTCTGTTCCGGTTTTCCCACAGTCCATGTTTCACTACCACACAATGCTTTACTCCAGACGTACATTTTCATAAATTTGTTCCTCAAATTAAGGCTGATATTTTATATTAGTAGACTTCTATGGGCCAGGAATGTCCTTTTTGCCATTACTAGTCTGCTTTTTGATGTCCTCCTAGCTCCGTCCGTCATTGGTTATATTCCTACCTAGGTAGCAGAATTCCTTTACTTCATCTACTTCCTGACCATCAATCCTGATGTTAAGTTTCTCGCTGTTCTCAGTTCTGCTGCATCTAATTACATCCGTCTTTTTTCGATTTACTCTCAACCCATATTCTTTACTCATTAGGTTGCTCATTCCGTTCAGCAGATCATGAAATTCTTCTTCACTTTTAACTCAGTACACCAATGTCATCAGTGAATCGTATCATTAATATCCTTTCACCTCGAATTTTAATTCCACTCCTGAACCTTTCTTCTATTTCCATCACTGCTTCTTCGATATACAGATTGAACAGTAGGGAGGAAAGACGACATCCCTGTCTTATACCCTTTCTAATCCGAGCACTTCGTTCTTGGTGGTCCACTTATTATTCCCTGTGGCTCTTGTACATATTGTATATTACCCGTCTCTCCCTATAGCTTACCCATATTTTCCTCAGAATTTCGAACATCTTGCACCATTTTACACAGTCGAACGCTTTTTTCAAGTCGACAAATCCTATGTACGTGACTTGAGTTTTCGTTAGTCTTCCACTATCAACTGCAACGTCAGAATTGCCTCTCTCGCGCCTTTACCTTTTCTAAACCCAAACTGATCGTCATCTAGCACATACTCAATTTTCTTTTCCATTCTTCTGTATATTATTATTGTCAGGAACTTAGCTGCATGAGCTGTTAAGATGGTGTGCTATAATTCTCGCACTTGTCAGCTCTTGCAGTCTTCGGAATTGTGTGGGTGATAATTTTTCGAAACTCAGATGGTATGTCGCTAGACTCATACATTCTACACAACAACGTGAATAGTCGTTCTGTTGCCGTTTCCCCCAATGATTTTAGAAATTCTGATGGAATGTTATCTATCCAGTCTGCCTTATTTGATCTTAAGTTCTCCTAAGCTCTTTTAAATTCTGATTCTAATACTGCGTCAGCTATCTCTTCTAACTCGACTCCTGTTTCTTCTTCTATCACATCATTCAGATCTTCCCCCTATACAGGCTTTCACTGTATTTTTTCCACCCATCTACCTATCTGCTCTCTCCTCTGCATTTAGAAGTGGAATTCCCGTTGTACTCTTAATGTTACAACACTTGTTTTTAATGTAACCGAAGGTTGTTTTGACTTTCTTGTATACTGAGTCTGTCCTACCGACAATCTTTTCTTTTAAGATTTCTTCACATTTTTCATGGAGCCATTTCATCTTAGATTCCCTTCTTTTCCTATTTATTTCATTTCTCAGCGACTTGTATTTCTGTATTCCTATGTTTTCCGAAACATTTTTGTACTTCCTACTTTCACCGATCAAATGAAGTATTTCTTCTGTTACCCATGATTTCTTCGCAGTTACCATCTTTGTACCTATGTTTGGCTTTCCAACTTCTGTGATGGCCCTTTTTAGAGATGTCCAGTCCTCTTCATCTGTACTGTCTACTGAGCTCTTCCTTATTTTTGTAATGATAGCCTTAGGGAACTACAAGCTTATCTTGTCATTCCTTAGTACTTCTGTATCCCACTTCTTTGCGTATTGCTTCTTCCTGACTAATGTCTTAAACTTCAACCTACTCTTCGTGACCACTGTATTGTGATCTGGGTACGCCTTACAATCAAGGATCTGACTTCGGAATCTCTGTCTGACTATGATGTAATCTAACCGAAATCTTCTCGCATCACCTGGCTTTTTCCAAGTATACTTCCTCCTCTTGTGATTCATGAACAGAGTATTCTCTAGTACTATATGAAACTTGAAACTTCCTGGCAGATTAAAACTGTGTGCCCGACTGAGACTCGAACTCGGGACCTTTGCCTTCATATCAGCGCACACTCCGCTGCAGAGTGAAAATCTCATTCTGGAAACATCGCCTAGGCTGTGGCTAAGCCATGTCTCCGCAATATCCTTTCTTTCAGGAGTGCTAGTTCTGCAGGTTTCGCAGGAGAGCTTCTGTAAAGCTTGGAAGGTAGGAGACGAGATACTGGCAGAAGTAAAGCTGTGAGTAGCGCGCGTGAGTCGTGCTTCGATAGCTCAGGCAAAGATCCCGAGTTCGAGTCTCGGTCGGGCACACAGTTTTAATCTGCCAGGAAGTTTCATATCAGCGCACACTCCGCTGCAGAGTGAAAATCTCATTCTATATGAAACTTGTTAGGGAACTGAATTAGTCATTCTCCTCTCTCATTCCTTGTCCCAATCCCATATTCTCCTGTAACCTTTTCTTCTACTCCTTCCCCTACAGCTGCATTCCAGTTTCCCATGACTATTACATTTTCGTCTCCCTTTACGTACTGTATTACCCTTTCAATATCCTCATATACTTATCTATCGCTTCATCCTCAGCTTGCGGCGTCGGAATTTATACCTGAACTATCGATGTCGGCTTTGGTTTGCTGACGGTTCTGGTAAGAACAACCCTATCACTGAACTGTTCACAGTAACACACTCTCTGCCCTACCTTCCTACTCATAACGAAGCCTATTCCTGCTATACCATTTTCTGCTGCTGTTGATATTACTCTATATGCATCCGACCAAAAATCCTTGCCTTCCTTCTATTTCACTTCAATGATCCCTACTACATCTACATTGAGTCTTTGCGTTTCCCTTTTCAGATTTTCTAGTTTCCCTTCTATGTTCAAGCTTCTGACATTCCACAGCCCGATTCGTGGAACGGTATCCTTCCGTTAATTGTTCAATCCCTTTCTCATGGTTAGCTCCCACTTGGCAGTCCCCTCCCGGAGATTCGAATGGGTGACTATTCCGGAATCTTTTGCCAATGGAGAGATCATCATGACACTTCTTCAATACAGGTCACATGTCGTGTGGATACACGTTACGTGTCTTTAATGCAGTGGTTTCCACTGCCTTCTGCATCCTCATGCCGTTGATCACAGCTGATTCTTCCGCCTTTAGAGGCAGTTTCCCACCCATAGGCCAAGAGAGTGCTCTGAACCTCTATCCGCTCCTCCCCCTTTTTCTGTCAAGGCCGTTGCAGAACGAGGGTGACTTCTTATGCCGGAAGTCTTCGGAAGCCAATGCTGATTATTAATCAAAATTTAAGCAGTGGTGGGATTCGAACCCGTGACCGAGAATGTTTTGATCTAAGACGCTAACCCTAGTCCACGGGTACGTTCTTAGTGAAAATACACTAACATGATAATAGTTTCAACAAGAAAGGCAAAATCTTTGTGGTAAGTGGATGCTGTATTCCCATGCTCCAGCGAAGGAGCGTTCCAGACAGCATGGACAAAACTAAAGCAGGAAAGTTCTCAGGCGGTGGAGCGGCAGGTGCATATAATCTCCGGTTGACGGCTGGACTCTAGTCCGCAACCAGCAACGAGGACGCCGCTCACTGGGCTGACTCGCTTCAAAACCTGGATATAATGGAAATAGAAAAAGTTGTGCGTTCCGGCTTCAGTCCCGCGATATCTTGTGTAGAAGGCACTGGTCCATAATAGTCGAATGCTACGGTGGCATTGGAGTGACAAGTCGATGTGATACATGCCATGGAAGTAGCTGGTAAACAGTTCGCAAATTGTCTGTGTGGTCTGCGTAATATGACACAAATCTTGGCCAGATCTCATGATAATATAAGGTGGGTAGCGCTCCAGAAGGACATTTTTAATCGGTGTAATGATATACACCGACTGAAAACTAAACTAGTTCCGATGTTATCAAAAATCTTTCGCTACAAAATTTCCTCTGCAAGGGTCCACTTTTGTGAATGGCTCTCGTACTACCTTTTATGTTACAGTTAACGAGTTCAAATGCATTTGTGTGCAAATATGTGGGTGTTTTTAGAGGATGGTCGTTTTTGTATCGTGCGGCAGTGTCACATGGTAGACAATTACTGTGCAACGATGTACAATATTCTACAATACTGCACAATAACTAAGAATCAATTCAATAATTCCTTAATCACTGACCTCAAAATTAATCAATAAACAATGTAATGGGTAATTCTATGACAAATGTTTTGAATTATTTCTTCTTCAGCACTTGTCATTCTACATTTAAGAGCCAAAGACACTAGTACACCCGTCTAACATCGTGTAGAGTCCCCGCGAACACGCAGAAGTGCTGCAGTACGTCGAGGCATGGACTCGACTAGTGTCTGAAGTAGTGGTGGAGGGAATTGAATCGTGCAGGGCTGTCCATAAATCCGTAAGAGTACGAGGGGGTGGAGATCTCTTCTGAACAGCATGTTGGAAGGCATCCCAGATATGTTTAATCATGTTAATGTCTGGGGAGTTTGGAGGCAAGTGGTTGTGTTTAAACTCAGAAGGGTGTGTAACATTATGTGATTGCCTTATCACTTTAAATCATTCACTAATTGAGCAGTCGCTCGGCAACAGCTACAGTTAGCAAATAATGTTGCGAGAACGTAAAAGCTGAACGACCTGCGACGTAACTTGTTTATTGTCGAAGCGCTGTCAGAGATGCAGTGAGTTATTGACTTTGAAAACCGCGGCGCGAAAAACGGACAGAAGAAGAACACTTTTACACATTTTCTTTTTTTATGTACGAGATATTCTCGATGAACAGATACTCATTCTTCTCTTGTCTCTTGTAACTTGTGTCGGACGCGCATGTCTTG
The DNA here is from genome assembly GCF_023897955.1 of Schistocerca gregaria. Taxonomy (NCBI): domain Eukaryota; kingdom Metazoa; phylum Arthropoda; class Insecta; order Orthoptera; family Acrididae; genus Schistocerca; species Schistocerca gregaria. Next base: position 687,678,668 of record NC_064921.1, on the reverse strand, counting down.
CCGCCGTATTATTATCGTTAAAAATAATAATATTTTAGTGTAAAGTAAAAGTGCAATACTGCATAGCAGTATATTTACTGTGCGACGTGTATGTGAAAACGTCAAAGGAATTAATTTTATTACGAGAAGAGAAGTGCCAGCCAAGAAGCATTCCATGTAAAATCTTTCATTGCAGTGTAAGTTCATCTATTAATTGCCATAAATTCAGAGTTAAATGGAACTGGTGTATGGATTATTTATTTAATATAGAGTCTATGTCTCACTCCTTCTTGAAGTTATTTAATTTTCTTTATGTTTCTGCCAAATAGAGAATTCACAGTCACGAATTCTTTCGTCGAAATCGGACGGAAGTTGTATGCGGCGAAATATTTTCTCCGCGCCACATTCTACTGGTAAATGCATGATAAACTACTGTCCCTTAGGAAGTTCATATTGAGCTATCCAAAAATAATTATATTTTGAATAGGCATTTACTCTCCTCTGCAATGCAACTTCCGACTGATCAGACGATCCACCAAGAAACAGCCGCACACGGTCGGCGTTCCCAAACATACTTCCAACGCCGATTATAGCCATATGTTACAGCACAAAAGTAAACATATTGTTATAATTAGCGACTACGAAAGCGGACATTTATAACTTTATGTTTATGTATACACATTACGTAAACATATCGTTATAAGTGTTCCTGGAGCACACTGTAACAATTCTGGACGTGTGGAGTGTAGGATTGTCCTGCTGGAGTTAACCGTGCCCGTCTGAATGCACAATGGACCTGAATGGATGCAAGTGATCGGACATAATGCTTACGTATATGTCATTTGTCAGTCTATTTAGACGTATCAGCGGTCCCATATCACTTTAACTGCACCCCCCCCCCCCCCCTTTCATTACAGAGCTTCCACCATTTTGTTTTGAAAAGTGCCCTGCTAGGTTCATGAGGTTGTCTCCATACCGTACACGACCATCCGCTAGATGTAATTTGAAACGAGACTCGTCCGACCAGGCAACATGTTTCCAGGCATCAACAGTCCAATGTCGGTACTGATGGGACCAGGCAAGGCGTAAAGCCGTGTATCGAGCAGTCATCAATGCCTTATCGACGATGTTTCGTTAATTGGTTCCCACGCTGACATTTGTTGATGGCCCAGCATTGAAATCTACAGCAATTTGCGGAAGGGTTGCGTTTCTGTCACGCTGAACGATTCTCTCCAGTCATCGTTGTACACGTCCTGTAGGACCTTCCTGTGGCCGTAGCGATGTCAGAGATTTGGTGTTTTCCAGGATTCCTGATATTCACGGTACACTCGTTAAATGGTCATACGGGAAAATCGGGGTGGTTCATGGTGTGGGTTCCTGTAGTCATGTCCTAGTTCATGAACCACGGGCAACGTATGAGTGACCAAGTAAGTGGTCCCGACAGTCGGGATACCAGTTACTTTGGAATAAGGCTGGGCATCTCGGACATATTCTGAGTCGTGGTCACCTTTGTGCTCATACGGCAGAGACTACCAAATCCACCGGTTAGTCCTTCAGCCGTTAGGGGTAAAACCCAATGGGACTCGGGGCAAGTAAGGCTAGCAACCTGCTTCCCTGGTACTTTAAATATGATGCTGGCAATAATCAGAGCAAAATGCCTCGGACCTTTGGAGGTGACGGAGTCCCACCTCTAACTGACGAACCAGGGACTCCTAAGATAGGACTTGGCAAACAAATGGTAATGAGATGGGGAGCTATTAACATCAATGGGGGCTACTCTGGGAAGAAGGTAGAGCTGGCAGAGGCTGCAAGTAAGATGGGGCTGGACGTTTTAGCTGTTAGTGACATTCGGGTAAGAGGCAAGAAAGAAGAGGAAGTGGGAGAATACAAGGTCTACCTGTCAGCAGTCAAAGCAGGAAAAGCACAATGGGGTGTAGGGCTTTACATCACGAAAGAAATGGAACCCAGCGTAGTTGCAATAAGGTATGTAAACGAACGACTGATGTGACTAGATCTGACAGTGTCTAGCAAGCAAATTAGGACTGTGTCAGTATATTCGCATTGTGAAGGGACAGATCAAGATAAGATGGATAGCTTTACTGAGGCACTCAGTGATGTAGTTGTTAGAGTAAAGGACAAGGACAGTGTTCTGCTCATGGGTGATTTTAACGCCAGGATTGGAAATCGAACAGAAGGGTATGAAAAGGTTATGGGTAAATTTGGAGAGGATATGGAGGCCAACAGGAACGGGAAACAACTCTAGGATATCGGTGCCAGTATGGGCTTAGTAATCACAAACTCCTTTTTTTAACATAAGAACATTCACCAGTATACTTGGGAAGGCAGGGGAACAAGATCTGTCATTGACTATATAATAACAGATCAGGAATTCAGGAAGGCTGTTAGGGACACACGTGTATTCAGGGGATTCTTTGATGACACTGATCATTATTTAATCTGCAGTGAAATTGGGATTGTGAGGCCGAAAGCGCAGGAGGTCAGGTCCATATGTAGGAGGATAAGAGTGGAGAAACTTCAGGATAAGGAAATCAGGCACAAGTACATACGGGCGATCTCAGAAAGGTACCAGTTAGTTGAATGTAGTCAATTACAGTCACTGGAAAAGGAATGGACAAGGTACAGGGACACAATACTACAAGTGGCTAAAGGATGTCTTGAACAGTAGTGTGTGAAGCAAACAGCTTGGTGGAATGACACAGTCAGGGCAGCCTGTAAAAGGAAAAAGAAGGCGTATCAAAAATGGCTACATACTAGAACTCAGGTTGACAGAGAAAGTTATGTTGAAGAAAGAAACAAAGCCCAACAGATAATTGCAGCATCCAAGAAGAAATCTTGGGAAGACTTTGGGAACAGGTTGGAGACTATGGGTCAAACTACTGGAAAACCATTCTGGAGTGTAATTAGCAGTCTTCGAAACGGAGGTAAGAAGGAAATGACAAGTATTTTGGACAGGTCAGGAAAACTGCTGGTGAATCCTGTGGATGCCTTGGGCAGATGGAGGGAATATTTTGAAGAGTTGCTCAATGTAGGTGAAAATAAGATCAGTAATGTTTCAGATTTCGAGGTAGAATGGAATAGGAATGATGATGGAAATAGGATCACATTTGAGGAAGTGGAGAAAATGGTCAACAGATTGCAGTGCAATAAAGCAGCTGGGGTTGATGAAATTAAGTCGGAACTCATCAAATACAGTGGAATGTCAGGCCTTAAATGGCTACACAGGGTAATTGAAATGGCCTGGGAGTCCGGACAGGTTCCATCAGACTGGACAAAAGCAGTAAGTAATCACACCAATCTTTAAACATGGAAACAGAAAAGATTGTAACAACTACAGAGGTATCTCTTTAATGAGCGTTGTGGGTAAAATCTTCTTAGGTATTGTCGAAAGGAAAGTACGAGTATTAGTTGAAGACCAATTGGATGAAAATCGGTGTGGGTTTAGGCCTCTTAGAGGTTGTCAGGACCAGATCTTTAGCTTACGGCAAATAATGGAGAAGTGTTATGAGTCGAACAGGGAATTGTATCTATGCTTTATAGATCTAGAGAAGGCATATGACCGGGTTCCTAGGAGGAAGTTATTGTCTGTTCTACGACATTATGGAATAGGAGGCAAACTTTTGCAAGCAATTAAAGGTCTTTACATGGATAGTCAGGCAGCAGTTAGAGTTGACGGTAAATTGAGTTCATGGTTCAGAGTAGTTTCAGGGGTAAGACAAGGCTGCAACCTGTCTCCACTGTTGTTCATATTATTAATGGATCATATGTTGAAAACAATAGACTGGCTGGGTGAGATTAAGATATGTGAACACAAAATAAGCAGTCTTTCATATGCGGATGACTTAGTTGTGATGGCAGATTCGATTGAAAGTTTGGAAAGTAATATTTCAGAGCTAGAGCAGAAATGAATGGACTATGGTATGAAGATTAGCATCTCCAAAACGAAATTAATGTCAGTGGGAAAGAAATATAAACGGATTGAGTGCCAAATAGGAGGAACAAAGTAGAGCAGGTGGACGGTTTCAAGTACTTAGGATGCACATTCTCACAGCATGGCAACATAGTGAAAGAACTGGAAGCGAGGCGTAGCAAAGCTAATGCAGTGAGCGCTCAGCTACGATCTACTCTCTTCTGCAAGAAGGAAGTCAGTACCAAGACTAAGTTATCTGTGCACCGTTCAATCTTTCGATCAACTTTGTTGTATGGGAGCGAAAGCTGGGTGGATGCAGGTTACCTTATCAAAAAGGTTGAGGTTACGGATATGAAAGTAGCTAGGATGATTGCAGGTACTAGTAGATGGGAACAGTGGCAGGAGGGTGTCCACAATGAGGAAATCAAAGAAAAACTGGGAATGAACTCTATAGATGTAGCAGTCAGGGCGAACAGGCTTAGATGGTGGGGTTATGTTACACTCATGGGAGAAGCAAGGTTACCCAAGAGACTCATGGGTTCAGCAGTAGAGTGTAGGAGGAGTCGAGGCAGACCAAGGAGAAGGTACTTGGATTCGGTTAAGAATGATTTTGAAGTAATAGGTTTAACATCAGAAGAGGTACCAATGCTAGCACTGAATAGGGGATCATGAAGGAATTTTATAAAGGGGCTATGCTCCAGACTGAACGCTGAAAGGCATAATCAGTCTTAAATGATGATGATGATGACGGGAAAATCCCTACTTCATCGCTACCTCGGAGATGCTGTGTCCCATCGCTCTTGAGTCGACTTTTAACACCACTTTCATACTCACTTAAATCCTGATTACCTGCCATTGTAGCAGCAGTGAGCGATCTAACAATAGCGCCAGACACTTTTTGTGTTATATGGGAGTTGCCGACCGCAGCGCCATATTCTGCCTGTTTCCAAATTTGACTAAGCATGCCTATACCAGTTTCTTTGGCGCTTCAGTGTAAAACCTACATACATAACCAAATATCTGATTTCGTGCGAGATGTTCGGTTAGCAGGTCAACTCAGATCATGGGTCGACGGTCAAAATTGTCTGAGGAGGAAGGCAGTGCGTTTCAGCTGACTACTGCTAATGGAAAAGCATTTGCGATTATTTTTTCGCAATTATGGGTGATGTAACGTTGCCAATAAAAACTGGTTGGACAGGTCAATTACATGTATGATGAGTAGCATCCACGATCGTATTAAATTTCATTTAAACGCTTCGTTTCTTAAATTAGTGTGATGATATTAATTTTGCATTATACGGTAGAATATCTAGGTATAGAGATATCCAGCGTTACCGAGAAGGTTTTGAAGGCAAATATTCCAATGAGAATATGATGCATGACATATTCCACCAACGCCTGGCACCTTCGGATCTACTCATCTCGTTTCCATAAAAATATTTCCGAAGAAGATAAGCAGATAAGGGCGGTAAAAGATCCCTGTTCCAGCGGACAATTCGACGGCGATACTTCTGGTAGCGACAGTGGTGCAAGTGACGACATGACTACGATTTCTATCGAGAAATATAAAACATCAAATAAAATATTTCAATAGAGCAATTCCGAGTTCTAATCTCTTACCAGCGACCCCCAAATTTCTTGTACCCGAAGTTTCCTTCGAATATGCTGTATTTGTTAATTTTGATCCTCCATATTGGATCCGCCATTTTGAATTTTGTAATTTCGACATCGGGTTCGTAAGCAACGACCCCAAAAGACTAAAAAGAACACAGTTTTGTAGGATTAGATATTTTTTCTATTATTACCAGGTTTTGATGCGAGTTGGCCGTCCGTGCGACCATTCAAATCCCCATAATCCATTGTTAGGTTTTCTGTGGTTTCCCTAAATCGCTACAGGCAAATTTGGGGATGGCTCCTTTGTAAAAGACACAGCCGATTTTCTTCTCCATCCTTCCCTACCCCGAGCTTCGTGCTCCGTTTTTAACTTACCTTTTAATCGATGCGATGCTAAATAAAACTTTCTTCTGCCAGCAATGGAATGTGGAAGTTTGACAGTACCAGCCACTCGTGCCTCTGAAATTTCATGAAAATCGTTAAACGAACGTCAGCCGAGACAGGAGCCAACAGCTTGTACGTCAGTACTTTTCCATCTGGTACTGCCGCGCGTATCATCCAGGTGTATCGCGGAGAAGCGGGCTAAGCGCCTTTCTGGGTCTAGCGACACTCAATAGATTGGCCGTTTCCTAGAAACCTGCTATCTGGCTATTTTCAGGGGCAGAAAATGTTCGTGGGAGGCAAAAGGAGGATCTGCTCTTATCTGAGGCTTACTATCTTCACGGCCTTTCCAGAACGTGGTTCGTGACTTTGGACGTCAATAGTCAATACGAACAAGAGCCCCTCAGATGACGCCAGGTCTCAGAAGTTCCTCTTTGGGTGTCCTACTTTTCATGAATTTTAATTAATGGCTTCTTCGGTGAATATCGGAAACTATCTGCATTGTGTTGCTTGTCAGTGCGAAATTTTATTACGCTTTGTTCAGCTAACTGATAGATAAGTAGAAGATGTACAGAGAGTACTGTCAAAGGGTTAGTTTACAAGTTGGAAGTGCTTGCTGATAGCGACTGTGGCCATTATAAATGGTTACTTAACTTTCTCCTTACTGTGTGGTAGCAAGGAAAGTCCAGTAAACGACCACTTCACAGTCCACGTATCATCAATGTGGTCAACTTGTGCGGATAGACTTTCCCTTTGTTACAAATTACTATCGTAGAAAGATCAACGCGACAGCAACTGTTCGCGCCTGTTATTTTAGTACGTACTTCAAACCTTATGTAACAGTTCGTACAGTTTCGAGTATATTTCCGGAAAGGATCATTTAGAATTAAAAATGTCATTGTTTCGCATAATACTGATATAATAATGTATAGAAATTATTGAATCATTGTCAATAAACAAATAGAGTGTCTCTGGGACCTGTAAAAGACAGAGATTTCAGGGAAATATTTACTTGTTGAGAAAGAGTCGATAGTCGATAGTTAGCAATGAGTATTGTCAGCTTACGCCTAGCCATTTGTAGCTGAACTGAAGCATAGGCTCTCCTCTGGTGTGTGATACGAACTTCTGTAATGGAGATGTCACAATACTTCACAGACCGTTTGAATGTGAAAGTCACAGAATTTATTTACGAGGTCGTTTCACAAATGTACTTGTGACGGACACAAACAGTAGTGGACACAGACACAAACAGAAGTGGAGAAAGATCTGTTTCAAAATACCAGTTAATCAGAAACAGGTTTTGAATTATCATGCTGGATACAGGCTCAATCCAAAGTGCATCGGTTATAAGTGCATATATTTCTATTGGTGTCTGAAAACAGTGTACTGAACAGCATTACATCAATATTTACTGGATTTGCAGACTAATAATTGTAGTTATTAGAACTAGTATGTTTTTAGGTTGAGAAGTACCTCCAAGTACCTCTTCTGTGGCACCGCATTTCAAAAGCCTCTTTTCTTTTTTCTTGTTGTCTGAACTGTTTATCGACCTCGTTTCGCTACCTTACATGGCTACACTCTACACAAATACTTTCAGGAAATATGATTCTATTGGGCACATCAGGCCTTAGAATAGGCAAACTGAAACTACTGTTTGAAGAATATTGTTTTTATTTTTTATTTTTCTAAAACAAGTTGTCTGTTGTTGTTGTTGTTGTTGTTCTCTTCACTCCAGAGACTGGTGTGATACAGTTCTCCATTCTACTCTATCTTGTACAAGCTTCTTCATCTCCGAGAAACTACTGCAACCTACATTCTTCTCAATCTGCTTAGTGTATTCATCTCCTGGTCTCCGATTTTTATCTTCCACGCTACCCTCTAATACCAAATTGGTGATCCCTTGATGCCTCAGAACGAGCCATACCAACCGATCCCTTTTTCTAGTCAAGTTGTGCCACAAATTCCTCTTCTCCCTAATTCTATTCAGTACATCATTAGTTACGTGATCTACCTATCTAATCTATAGCATTCTTCTTTAGCACCACATTTCGAAAGCTTCTATTCTCTTCTTCTCTACACTGTTCATCGTCCATGCTTCACTTCCAAACATGGGTACACTCCATACAAATACTTCCAGAAAAGACTTTCTGACACTGAAATCTATTCTAGATGTTAACAAATTTCTTTTTTTCGGCAACGGTTTCCCTGCGATAGCAAGTCTACATTTTATATCCAGTCTATTTAGACCATCTTCAGTTATTTTGCTGCCCAAATAGCAAAACTCATCTCCTCTCATTTCCTAATCGAAGTCCCTCAGCATCACCAGATTTAATTCGACTACATTCCATTATCCTCGTTTAGCTTTTGTCTATGTTCATCTTATATCCTCACTTCAAGACACTGTCCATTCCGTTTAGCTGCTCTTTCAGGTCCTTCGCTGTCTCGGACAGAATTACAGTCTCGTCGGCAAACCTCAAAGTTTCTATTTCTTCTGCATAGATTTTAATGCCTACTCCAACTTTTTCTTTTGTTTCCTTTAATCCTAGATCAATAGACAGATTGAAGAAATCTCTCTCCATTCTCTACCACTGCTTCCATTTCGTGCCCCTCGACTCTTATAACTGCCACATGGTTTCTGTTCAAATTGTAAATAGGCTTTCGCTCCCTGTATTTTACGCCTGCCACCTTCAGAATTTGAGAGTATTCCAGTCAACGTTGTCAAAAGCTTTTTCTATGTCTACGAATGCTAGAAACGTAGGTTTACCTTTGCTTAACTTATCTTCTAAGATAAGCCGTAGTGTCAGTATTGCCTCGCGTGTTCCAGCATTACCACGGCTCCTATCAGTTTTTCCATTAGCCTATAATGAATTCGCGTTAGTATTTTGCAACCGTGACTTCCTAAACTGATAGTTCGCTAATTTTCACACCTGTCAACACCTACTTTCTTTGGGATTGGAATTATGGCTGGTTCAAATGGCTCTGAGCACAATGGGACAACTTCTGAGGTCATCAGCCCCCTAGAACTTAAAACTATTTAAACCTAACTAACCTAAGGACATGACACACATCCATGTCCGAGGCATGATTCGAACCTGCGACCATAGCGCTCGCGCGATTCCAGACTGTAGCACCTAGAACCGCTTCCACTCCGGCGGGCCTATTGGAATTATAACATTTTTCTTGAAATCTGAGTGTATTTCAGGTGTCTCATACATCTTGCTCACCAGATGGAGTTTTGTCATGGCTGGCCCTCCCAAGTCTATCAGTAGTTCTAATGGAATGTTGTCTACTCCCGGGGCCTTGTTCAACTTGGTCTTTCAGTGCTCTGTCAAATTCTTCACGCAATATCGTATCTCCCATTTCATCTTGATATACGTTCTCTTCCATTTCCATAATATTGCCCTCAGCTACATCGCACTTGTATAGACCCTCTGTATACTCCTACCTTTCTGCTTTCCCTTTTTCGCTTAGGACTGATTTTCCATCTGAACTCTTTATATTCACACAGGTAGTTCTCTTTACTCAAATGGTTTCTTTAATTTTCCTGTAGGCAGTATCTATCTTAGTCGTACTGATACATGCTTCTACATCCTTACATTTTTCCTCTAGCCATCCCTGCTTAGCCATTTTGCACTTTCCGTCGATCTCATTTTTGAGATATTTGTATTTCTTTTCGCCTAATTCATTTACTAATTTTTTTCTTTTTTTCTTTCATCCATTAAATTCAATATATCTTCTGTTACCCATAGATTTCTGCTAGACGTCGTCTTTTTACTTACTTGGTTACCTGCCGCCTTCACTATTTCATCTCTTCTTCTACTGTATCTCTTTCCCCTGTTCTTGTCAATCGTTCCGTAATGCTCTCTCTGAAACTTTCTACAGCCTCTGGTTCTTTTAGTTTATCTAGGTTCCAATGCCTTAAATTCCCATCTTTTTGCAGTTTTTTCAGTTTTAGTCTACAGATCATAACCAATAAATAGTGGTCAGAGTCCACATCTGCCCCTGGAAATGTCTTACAATTTAAAACCTGGCTCCTTAATCTCTGTCTTACCATTATATAATCTATCTGAAACCTTCCAGTGTCTCCAGGCTTCTTTCACGTATACAACCTTCTTTGACGATTCTTAAAGCACGTGTTAGATATGATTAACTTATACTCTGTGCTAAATTCTACCAAGCGGCTTCCTCTTTCATTCCTTACCCACAGACCATATTCACCTACTACTTTTCCTTTAATTCCTTTTCCTACTATCGAATTCCAGTCCCCCATCACTATTAAATTTTCGTCTCCCTTAACTATCTAAATAATTTCTTTCGTCGTATCATTCATTTATTCAATCTCTTCATTATCTGCTGGGTTAGTTGCCATATAAACATGTACCACTGTGGTAGGTATGGGCTTCATGTCTGTCTTGGCTACAATAATGCGTTCACTATGCTGTTCGTAGTAGATTAACCACGTTCCTACTTTTTAATCTTTATTAAACCTACTCCTGTCTCACCGTTGTTTGATTTTGTATTTATAACCCTGTATTCACCTGATCAGAAGTCTTGTTCCTCCTGCCACCGAACGTCACTAATTCCCACTATATCTAACTTTAACCTATTCATTTCCCTTTTTAAATTTTCTAACCTACCTGCCGGAGTAAGGGATCTGATATTCCACGCTCCGATGCGTAGAACGCCAGTTTTGTTCTGCTGATAACGACGTCCTCCTGAGTAGTCCCCGCCCGGAGATCCGAAGGGGGGAGTACTTTACCTCTGGAATATTTTACCCAAGAGGATGCCATCATTATTTAATCATACTGTAAAGCTGCATGTCCTCTGGAAAAATTATGGCTTTAATTTCCCCTTGCTTTCAACCGTTTGCAGTACCAGCACAGCTAGGCCATTTTCGGTGATGTTGCAAGGCCAGATCAGTCAGTCATCCAGACTGTTGCCCATGCTTCATGGGGCAGGAGAAGTTTGTTTAAATAGTTTGAAACTATGTCTTGCTTAAAGTCCCCTTGAAAAGGCATTGGTTGCAACCTTGTGATTATTAATTTTTTATGAAACTGCGATATTTGAATCTGAAGCTATAATTTCACTAGCCATGCCTAGGAGTGATTTTGTTTGAGGCATTCTTAGATAAACATTCTTTTTTTCTCAAGAATTTTACACTTTTAATTATTCTGTGTGTTATATTTTACGGGCTAATCGCCGGTGGCTCCAATCTATATATTCGATGTATTGTCAGATTTAGTTTTTATTTTATTGTTATATCTTATTTAAATGAAGTTTATCGGCTAAGAGCCGGTTATTGTAGCCTGAATATCTATGATGATACCAGTGTGTCGTCCTATTATGCTATTATGTCGTGGTAAATAAAGGAAGTAAACAAGGTATTGTTATGGTGTATCCTTAAATGGGTTAGGTCCTTCTATTCCAGCATCCATGCGCTCTGCAACCACCTGTCAGAAGCCCTGTTATTATTTTTGGCCTTCGTGATAAAGTAAGATTACGTACTTCAATCACATCGCGATTATGTGCAAAATGAAGTTCGTGCTTGTATCTCGGGATGTGCGATAATTGCACATTTTGTTCATTTCAAGCGTCAACTTCTCTTTGCAATATCTCGTAATGTGGTTGACGTATTGCGGTGCAACCAAAGCCATTCTTTTCCTGGTTTTTCACATTACTGTTTGCGTAAGAAAAGATACGGGGCGCCCATTAAAAAAAAAAGCATTAGTTTCTGAGGGAAATAATATATGCTTAAGTTTTAGAATGTCCCTGAGTATTAACTTTCATGAGCCCCTGCCTTACATTCATACCCGCAAAAGTTGTTTTCAATATTTATTGTTCCAGAGGCATTTGCTCTAAAACGTTTAAGTGGGCCATCTTATATATGGCTACTGGTTTGGCGAGTGCAAATAAGAATGAGCGTTTATACTAAGATATGGCACAACCCAAGTCTGTTGTAGTGTAAGGACTTATGCGAAGAATTTTAATTAGTTATGACACTTAAAAGAAAGTCCTGTCTGGACAAAATATCCAATACAGTGGTGAAAGGAACTTTTAAAACAGTATATATTATAGCAGTGACAGTAATTTTAAAATGATTATTCGAATATGGTGACGTGGCGACAAGCATGGTTTGATCTGTCAACTATCACCTCGCAGAAGTTTTAAGTATTTCTTTTACGAATACCTATTGAACTATTATTTTCTTTCTTAGGTATGACGGTGACTTAATTTTTGTTTCACATCGACAAAGTAATAAGAAAAAAACAAGAATCAGATTAGTTATGATTTACCAATATGTTGTCCACACAACATCAACATGAAAAAAATTAAGAAGTGCAATCGAAGAGCTTGACTGCTACTGGTAGCACACTTAATAGCTGCTCCTGAGTTTTTAAATATGAACACAACACTAACGCCATGCTAGAGCCACATTGGTATTGTTGCTGTGCTCTTCATATTTAAAACTTCTTTCATTCATCTCTTCAACCTAGTATTCTGTGCAAGTCTCTTGATCACTGCATAACTATTGCAACCTACACCCAATTTAACGGGCTAGTTGTAGTCTTGTTCTACGATAGTTGACCCCCTCCCCAATCCTAAGGCTTCCCTCTATTACCAAATCAATTATTACTTGATGCTCAGGATATATCTTATCAAACTGTACCTTAATGATGTCTCTTTTCCTTACTGTATTCAGTACACTAGATCATGCTCAGCATTCTCCTGTAAAATCGCATTTGAAAAGCTTCTCGTCTTTACTTGTCTTCGCTGATACTGCCAATGATTCATTTTCAGACATATACTTTCAGAAAAAAATTCCTACTATTTGCGTTCATGACATTAACTGAAATTTCCGTCGGTGTCTGGCAAAAAATGATGATAATATGAAATACGAAGCACTTCCTAATGCCCTGCAAATTATATTTCGTCACGAACCATCTTTTAAGCATCTTCATGTGACTTCTGGATGTCGCAGACATACGTATAATGATGTGCACCTTTCTCAGATATTTACACAGAGGATAGAAAATGTCATGTGACTTATTTACAAAGGAAAGTATTACCTTTTTGTCATGCGGAAACTGTCAGTTATAAAAAGGAAACAAAGTTTTTATGTGGAGATATATTAACAACTGTTGAAAAACAAAGTTAAATTTACAACTGCAATCTAGTATTTGTGACTACATTTCAACTACAATTAAAACAAATTTTAGTTTTTCATCAGTCGTTAAATGAACCTCCAAATAAAAACTTTGTTTCCATTTTTAGTTAATGTAACTCTTTCTGTATGACAAAAAAATCTATTACTTTCCTATGTAAACACGACATACATCATAATTTTCGTATCTTCTGTGTAAAATGTCAGAGTAAGGCGCACATCACTTTATTTGTTTGCAAACATCCGTTTCTCACCTGAAGATAGCCTAAGAAACCGAAAACCAGTTAGTGACGCAATAAATATAGTTTTTGCAGATGGTTAGAATGTGTTTCCAATTTAGTATTACTCACGTATATAGTTGATATTAATGTCCGCTTGCTTAGCTGGGTGGTAAAGTGCTCGCCTTACACGCACACTTGTCTGGGTTCGATTCTCGGCCGGGTTGGAGATTTTCTCCGCTCGGGGACTGGGTGTTGCGTTGTCTTCATCATCATTTTATCCTCTTTACCGGAGCGCAAGTCGCCCAGTGTGGCGTCGACTGACATAAAACGCACTTGACGGCCGCGCTCCCACGGATGGGGCCTCGCGGCAAACGATGCCATAAGCTCATTTCCATTTTTTTATATTAATATATTTCTCTTCTTTTCAGACAGCATCTCTCGGTGTTGTCAGTCTGCAATATACACTAATGGCCATTAAAAATGCTACACCACGAAGATGACGTGCTACAGACTCAACATTTAAACGACAGGAAGTAGATTCTGTGATATGCAAATGATTAGCTTTTCTGAGCATTCACACCAGGTTGGTGCCGGTGGCGACACCTACAACGTGCTGACATGAGGAAAATTTCCAACAGATTTCTCATACACCAACAGCATCTGACCGGCGTTGCCTGGTGAAACGCTGTTGTGATGCCTCGTGTAAGGAGGAGAAATGCGTACCATCACGTTTCCGACTTTGATAAAGGTCGGATTGTAGCCTATCGCGATTGCGGTTTATCGTACGCGACATTGCTGCTCGCGTTGTTCGAGATCCAATGACTGTTAGCAGAATATAGAATCGGTGGGTTTAGGAGGGTAATACGGAACGCCTTGCTGGATCCCAACGGCCTCGTAACACTAGCAGTCGAGATGACAGGCATCTTATCGGCATGGCTGTAACGGATCGTGCAGCCACGTCTCGATCCCTGAGTCAACAGATGGGGACGTTCGCAAGACAACAACCATCTGCACGAACAGTTCGACGACGTTTGCACCAGCATGGACTATTAGCTCGGAGACCATGGCTGCGGTTACCCTTGACGCTGCATCACAGACAGGAGCCTCTGCGATGGTGTACTCAACGACGAACCTGGGTGCAAGAATGGCAAAACATTTTTTCGCATGAATCCAGGTTATGTTTACAGCAAATTGATGGTCGCATCCGTGTTTGGCGACATCGCGGTGAACGCACATTGGAGCGTGTATTGTCATCGCCATACTGGCGTATCACCCGGCGTCATGGTATGGGGTGCCATTGGTTACACGTCTCGGTCATCTCTTGTACGCATTGACGGCACTCTGAACAGTGGACGTTACATTTCATATGTCTTACGACCCGTGGCTCTACCCTTCATTCGATCCCTGCGAAATCCTACATTTCACCAGGATAATGCACAACCGCATGTTGCAGGTACCGTACGGGCCTTTATGGATACAGAAAATGTTCGACTGCTGCCCTGGCCAGCACATGCTCCATATCTCTCACCAAGTGAAAACGTCTGGTCAATGGTGGCCCAGCAACTGGCTCGACACAATACGCTAGTCACTACTCTTGATGAACTGTGGTATTGTGTTGAAACTGCATGGGATGCTGTACCTGTACACGCCATCCAAGGTCTGTTTGACTTAATGCCCAGGCGTATCAAGGCCGTTATTACGGCCAGAGATGGTTGTTCTGGGTACTGATTTCTTGGGATATATGCACCCCAATTGCGTGGTAACGTAATCACATGTCAGTTCTAGTATAATATACTTGTCCAATGAATCCCCTTTTATCGTCTGAATTTCTACTTGGTGTAGAAATTTTTAGACCAGTAGTGTATATCTTCTTTACTTCTACCGTCGTCACTTATTTTGCTGTAGAAATAACAGGGCTCGTACTACTTCTAATGTTTAATTTCTTAAACTGATTCCTGCATCATTCCCTCAGAATCTTTGGAAGTAATTTCACTACACTACGTTAACTTTATTGTACGTTTGTTGATATTATAACCTCTTTCCTTTCCCGTCAAGTAACATTCAAAGTCCTTTGCCGTTTCTTCAGAATTGAACGCCACAGGCAAACTGTAAAATTTCTGTTTATGGACACATGTCATCGGATTATAATTTTCTACTCGAAGCAAGTCGCAGAACTACGTAGCTCTATCAGGCAATATTGCACAGCCCATCGGCATTCTCAATCTGTTATCAGAGGGGCTGTTTGTTAATTTAACATAGAAGAGAAACTCCCAGGGTAAACTATGCTGCTGCGATGTTTCTGTGACGCTACTTTAATAACTTGCATTTCAGGGTGAATCCATTACGTGGCTTCAGCTTATTGCGGCTGGCAACTACGTAGATAGCCAGAGGGCAGGCTGGTATGCCAGCGAGCCAATTTCGTGGCGACTGTGTTCTGGGAGTAGCAGCGCATCTGCTCTGAATACACGCCAAGCGAACGTTGCAGCGGGAAGCCAGGTTACGTTTCTCTGTAGTGCTTGCTTCACACAAAATTACGTGAACACTCCACTTACGTAATATACTGGAGTGCTACTTTCGGTTTTAAATTCAGTCGGGAATATCCTGGGGACTCATCCATATAAATCCTGAATGGTAGTGTCATTAGAGACGAGATCCAAGTCCTTATTGGACGTTAATGAATATATACATAAGTCTCGCACGTTCTGCGTGACCTATTTGGTACCTCTTCCCGACACTGCCAGCCAATGAGTTACAGAAATCGGAACATGCCCACTAAACGCACAACTTAATACACAACACTTACCGAGTGGTACTTTGTGGAAAGTGAGCATGTCTTTCAAAGCGTCTTTCTTTACTTATTTCGATGAGCTCGCTTTCTAACGATTGTAGCTTGAAAGAACGAGACTGGAATTGGCTTTTATTTTTCTTCATTGTAATTTCATTCCCCTTCCCCATATGTGCAGAAGGGCTGGCAGTGGCACAGTCCACCGCTCTTCAGCCAATTGACTTTACAAAAATACGGAAGGGTGATTACATAAAGAGGGACATAAAAAACACAGTAAATGAAGATGATTGGAGTTAAAATATGCACTAAGATGGGGACATGCACTGGGTGACAGTTAAAAAGTCGACATAAAGTTAAAAGAACACAGCTGGCCAATCAAAGTGCACTTAAAAAAAGACTGAAGGCATTGGAATTGGCCTATTCCTTCGCGTTATTAGTACATTTGTTTCACTCGGCCCTGTGAAAATAACAAATAATTCTGCCGGAGAAACATCCGCAGCTGAGCATATAATAGAGACGGAAAATACCGCTTCAGTTGTAAGTTTTTTTTTTATTTTCCACTGCTTAGACCACGACCTATTTCGGGCGTTTAGCCGGCCGTTGTGGTCTGGCGGTTCTAGGCGCGCAGTCCGGAACCGCGGGGCAGCTACGGTCGCAGGTTCGAAACCTGCCTGGGGCATGGGTGTGTGTGATGTCTTAGGTTAGTTAGGTTTAAGTAGTTCTAAGTTCTAGGGGACTTATGACCACAGATGTTAAGTCCTATAGTCCTCAGACCCATTTGAACCATTTTTTCGGGCCTTTAGTTGCTTAGTAAACTGGTAAATCAGGCTGGCAAAAGTAGTGCCATCTGTTGATGGGGACAATAATGCGGGACCAACAAGCTCTTCCGTTCACAGTGTTTGTGATTTACATGCAAAAGGAAAAAAATACAAAAAAGTTGCATGAAAAGGGTTAAGAGCACATTATGAGTGGTAAAGAAACATATTTAAAAAGGGACAATTACAAAAATGTTGTAAAATTCCCAACTAGAACCCAGTGACAAGTTTATAAGTAAAACGTAATCAAATGGTTCAAATGGCTCTGAGCACTATGGGACTCAACTGCTGTGGTCATTAGTCCCCTAGAACTTAGAACTACTTAAACCTAACTAACCTAAGGACATCACACACATCCATGCCCGAGGCAGGATTCGAACCTGCGACCGTAGCAGTTGCACGGTTCCGGACTGCGCGCCTAGAACCGCGAGACCACCGCGGTCGGCAAAACGTAATCCACAATGCTATTTTCCGTGATTGTTATGCAAATTTTAATTTAATAGGGACGCATATGGCAACGTGGAATAACGTGCTATTGTCATAAGCTAAAAGAAGACACACTTGTGTCACTTCTACTAAAAGACGTCTTGCTTCTAAGCAAAAAAGGAAACATTTTTGTAATGTTTTTTCCCTTTTTTGTATGTAAATCACTAATTCAAATTGTGAGCGGGTTGTAGCACAAAATACAGGTGTTCTGACGTACATTCCATACTTCTTTACCTAGGCTGTGGTCCGTTGTATTGTTTGGTGTCCCTTTGTTATTGACATACGTTACTTACCGCACCTAGCCCGACCCCTGTTTTCTAAGAATCTTATATGACACTTCTTTTTGTTTTCTCATTTGCATTACTGCATGTAAGAATTATTATTTGTTTCGGTCTCTTGCTTGTTTTTAGTATCAAACCTGATTATGGGCATGTAATGATTCGAAACCGTTCGTGAGCCAAGTATTGAAAAAAAAGAAAGAAAGAAAAACCGAAGCGGTATTTTCAATCCCTATGAAAATAACTTTCGCCATTCCAGGAACATTTGATATCAAATTTGATGTGCAGTCTATGATAGTTAAATGGAGGCGTCAAGATGAAAACGTAGGAGACCTTACACTTTGTCCAGACAGCAGCTAAATCTATCTGTGAGGATAAAAATATCTGAAGGCACCGAACACGTTCAAAACCCAGATATATGTTGTTGAACATTGGCAGTTCATTTCATGGTGGTAACAGATAAGCCCCAATCTAGAATGCCAACCTCTGGGACAATTAAAATTTAATGTACTCTAATGGAGGGTATATTTTTCTTAGCTATCTTGCAACAAGTGGTCTGCTGGCTGTATTTCATTTCGCAGAATAGGGGGCCGTACACATGTGTTATAGATAATATATTACCTAATTAGAGTTGATAGCAGTTTGCTTCATATCTCTCTTATATGACTTTTTCAAGTGCGAAAGGACTGTATACCCTCAAGAAGTTAAGCATGCAATACGCCCTAATGTTTTCCAACAAGGTTTCTCAACTGAACCGTCTAACCTTTTCCATCATGAGAGAAAACATTTTTAACCTTCATCTGAAAGGGACAAATTCCCATACATTATGACGTATAGAATCAGATGAAAATACTGAAAAAATTCTCATGGTGATAGTTCGTTCGAAAATTCTCAGGCAAGATAGTGATACTCGTAAGACAAATATGTTTATCATCCAAGTGGCGCCTCATGCATTTGCGTAGACTTCTTATATACCTTAAACGAAAATTTCCCAGTCTGCATATTGTATTTACCACGGGAACACATGCCTCCGTCTCCTCGTTGAAGTTTGGAATGCTCTGTTGCACTCTGGTGGTCATAAAATGAAACAAAACAGCTGCCAAACAGAATGCGGAACGTCGCACAATTGTTGTAGTCTGGAGTGCCGCAGTAAATTAAAAATCAATCCTGCACGATCGTGGGGGCCAGGTTGTAAAGCCATAAGCAGGATTGGAAAGTTTACTGTTATTTCTCATGTATCATTCATGGAAACGCATTTTGTTCTATCCACATCATATAAATCCACAGTTTTCCAGAATACGTGAAATAAAAGGATGAAATTCGTAGTAAGTATAGAAGATAAAACGAAAAGTTTATGATCCATTAAGAAAAATTCTCGCTTTCAGAATCTAAAGGCGTTTCTTTATATTCTTACAGTACAAGATAACTCTAGCAAAATTTTGCTCTGTGCATACTTTCGTAAAGAAACAACATCAAAGAATGAAAATTTGGAAACATTACAATAGCATGCAGAAGTATCTTTATCTAATGTGGTATAATCAGCGTTTAAGTCGGTTAGATAAAGTGGTACGAAACAATACACTTAAATTACGTGGTTATGTGACGCTTAGTCGGAAGGAATTATATATTAGATAATAAAATAAATGGAATTCGGTAAAAGTAGACATCGGGAATGTGCGGAGAAGAGGAACAACAGAAGAAGGTGGGAGGAATGCTGAAAATTGACCAGAAATCTTGGAGGATTGTGGTGCATCATAAGTGAGCACAGTGAACGCTATAAAACAAAATACATCATTCAAAGTATGCAAATGAAAGTGACAGTCCCCTTTGTCAGTATTAAGCAATTGCACGAGTTTTGTACAAGACCAGCTGTAATTGCTGTGTTACGATTCAGAAACCAAATACCACATCACGTTATCAAAAATATATACATCAAAAAAAGTTTTGCATCACTCGGTTCCGAGAGTTCCGGAATCTGTACTGAAAATCGGAATAGAGATCAGCATAACCATCATTTCCGCCACTTCTATTGCTAATGAAAACCACACACTGCATGTTGTACCATCATATAGAGAGATATTCAGAGGTGGTGGTCCAAACTGCTGTTCAAACCCATACCTCCAATACCCAGTAGCACGTCATCTTGCATCGATGCATGCCTGTATTCGTCGTGGCATACTATCCACGAGTTCATCAAGGCACTGTTGGTCCAGATTGTCCCACTGCTCAACGGCGGCGGTTAGTGGTTCACGTTGTCCATAAGCAGCCCTTTTCAATCTATCCCAGGCATGTTCGATAGGGTTCATGTCTGTAGAACATGCTGGCCACTCTAATCGAGCGATGTCGTTATCATGAAGGCAGTCATTTAAAAGATGTGCACCATGGGGGCGCCAATTGTCGTCCATGAAGACGAATGCCTCGCCAAAATTCTGCCGATACGGTTGCGCTATTGGTCGGAGGATGGCATTCACGTATGGTACAGCCGTTACGGCGCCTTCCCCGACCACCAGCGACGTACGTCGGTCCACATAATGCCACCCCAAAACAGCAGGGAACCTCCACATTGCTGCACTCGCTGGACAGTGTGTCTAAGGAGTTCAGCCTGACTAGGTTACCTGCAAACACTTCTCCGACGATTGTCTGGCTGAAGCCATATGCGACACTCATTGGTGAAGAGTGGCAGTACTGAGGGGTCCATTAGGCATGTTTTGGACCCATCTGTAACGCGCTGCATGGTGTCGTGGTTGCAAAGATGGACCTCGCCAGTGGACGTCGGGAGTGAAGTTGCGCATCTTGCAGCCTATTGCACACTGAGTCGTAACAGGTCCTGTGGCTGCTCGAAAAACATTATTCAACATGGTAGCGTTGCTGTCAGGGTTCCTCCGAGCCATAACCCGTTGGTAGCGGTCATCCACTGCAGTAGTAGCCCTTGGGCGGTCTGAGCGAGGCATGTCATCGACAGTTCCCGTCTATTTGTATCTCCTTCATGTTCGAACAACGTCGCTTTGGTTCGCTCCAAGACGCCTGGACAAATCCCTTGTTGAGAGCCCTTCCTGGCACGAAGTAACAATGCGGACGCGATCGAACAGCGGTATTGACCGCCTAGGCATGGTTGAACTACAGACAACATGAGCCGTGTACCTCCTTCCTGATGGAATGACTGGAACTGATCGGCTGTTGGATCCCTTCCGTCTAATAAGCGTTGCCCATGCATGGTTGTTTACATATTCAGTCAAAGCGACTGTGTCTGTGACGCAGTATTCACAGTGATCGTCTATCTTCAGGAGTTCTGGGAAACTGGGTGATGCAAAACTTTTTTTGAGGTTTGTAATAAGAAACATGACAATGCCTGGAATGGAACACACAGCTCTACGCACTGTACTGACTGGCCAGTGCCGTTACAGAACATTACATAAGGATACCTGTTGCACACTTACTTCCAGTATTCCTAACAGCCATTTTTGATATGCATTTCCTGCCATAAATTTGAGCAAGACGAAATTATGTTACCAATATTTTTGCGTTGCTGGTATGCAAGTAATGAGTGAAATATCTAAGCGCTGTTTTAGTAATAATATGGTGGATAATATTGCCAGTTTTCTAATTTACTTCAGTAGCGCTCACCAGCAATAGTCCATTGCTGTGTCGCTCATGCCCATCCACTACTCTCATATGGCTACGATCACTTATTCATGCAGCCCAACTCATTAATATATCTTATTGTGTCTCTCTGTCATGATCTCCTTTTCCACAGCCACAGTTTTCTTCGTTCTGTCCCAAACTGATGTCTCCTTCACTGCCGCTGTCTCCCTCGTGCTGTCTCTTACTGCTGCTATCTCGTTCATTCCTTCCAACTGCTGCTATCTCTTCTATGACCACTCTCTCTATCTCTCTTCCTCGTTCTCATTGTCACAGATTTGTGTCTCATTATCTCTGATTACGAACAGCTCCACCTTGTCCTTCCCTTTTTTTCTCTCCCACAGGCACTCTCTCCTTCACTCATTTCCTAGTTCTGTTCTGTCGCTGTCCACTATGATCCACTGCCATTATGTCACTCTCTTTCTCTCACACTCTCACACTACCATTGTTTCCTTCATTCTCTGTGTACCTCAACCAATTTCTACTATCTTCCAGTATTTATTTTGCGTCACCTTCCCACTTCCACTATATCTATCTTGCTGAGCATAAACAAGCGCGAATACGTCCGCATTCCAAAATTATTGGGAAAATTTTTAAAGCTTGTAAGGTAGGTAGAAAGAGGCAGCTTGCACCCCACTTTTCATCCAGTATTTTATATTAAACTGGAGCATATTCGCCTCTTTTTTTGCTCCGATAGGAGCATTTTTCCGCTGCTGGAGCACGCCATGTCACTCACATGAAAAGATCTTTAAAGGTCAGTAAAATTTTGATACTTAATTATGTGAAATTGAAATAACGCAAAACTAATGTTAATGCACAAAAATTTTGCATGTGCTTCAGTACTACAAAATGGGGTTCCCAAAAGCCTTCTAATTTCTAATCATATTTATCCGTGCTACACCACTTTATAAAATACGTTTTTTGCTTCATACAGGATTTTACGTGCGTATTTTACGTGTGCAGGTAGGGTAACTTTGAACCTCTGTATCTCGGAAACGGATAAAGACATCCTCAAAATTTTCAATGTTGTCCGAGATCGTGATCGTAGATACACATCGTGAAAATTACAGCCATTTGGGAATACGCGGCCCTTTTTTGGTACCCAAAAACCATATTTTTGGAGCGTTTCTCGATAACAGATAAAGATTTTTGAAAGGGGGAAGATAGCTCTTCTAAATATATGCCTAGTTAATATACCGTTAAATTTGGAGCACTTTACTGAGGTTATTTATTTAGATATCTGTTGCTGGCAGCTAAAAATAATGAATAACTTCTTATCTGGGTTTTCTCAGGAACCGCACATGAACTAGGTGGTGCTTCCATAAGCCCCTTAACGGACACCGTAGACGACATCTCATGAGAAAAGAACAAACAGATTTTCTCCATTTGTCTATGATGGAGGAAGTGTGTAATACTGGAACTTTGGCTCTGTAACTTAGAATAGTTACACAAGGCTATCCTTCTGCTGGGTAAACAAATGGTTCCTAACGCAAGGGCTATCTAAAACACATGACGCTACCTTTCTGTCACTAAGCGACTCCGAGGCACGAGCCACGGCGAAATACCTACTTCTTGCGCGTTGTTTTGGAACATATTGTTAGAGAATGATGTCGCATGTGTAATGCGTACCGACTGCAAGTGCGAGAAGGTATTCCCAAGTAAGGCACCAATAATACAGTACAATTAGCGAAAGGTCAGTGTGTAGCTATCAGACAAGTCCAGACAACGAAACGTAGATGTATGGTCTAATACGATGGCTGCCTGCTAATGCCGTACTACAGAGTTGCGTTAATTAGTCTCGACGCTTCTAAAACGAATGAAAATAAAAAACGGACCTGGTCACTGTTTAGACCTCGCTTCAGAGGTGAATGGCGTTAAAATTTTATCATGGTGCGCACTGTTCAAGAATGAAATTTCCATGTGCGTAGATTTCGTCGCGGATTAAATCATCAGCCTGAGTCACTGTTCGAGTGTCATTTTTTATTCTTAATTCACAATGCATACTTCTGTGTTACTGCAGCTGTATAACTTGTGCCTTGCATGAATAATTAATTCTCTAGTAATGAATGATATTTGGTCTGCAGAATATCGCTGTATCTGTTGACTGTAAGCGACTGTTCTAGATACGTGCATACTGTGATCTTTGTTTTGTGTGATGAGAGTTGCTGTCCCATACTTCTCTCCAACAGCACCATGTGGTCGCCATGTCGTATGTCCCCATCCGGAGGAGGGATCTCCATTAACAATGTCCTGTGCCTTGGCTCCGTGGGACACTGGGGAAAGGTTTTGAATTTAACCCGTGACATTTGTACGAAGTCTAATGAAGAAGAACGTTACGCCACAACCTCTCCTCCTCTTGCCGGCCAAATGTCGACTATAAAAATCTCATTCGCCTCCAGGAACTGAACCGGTCATCTGAGTCGAGTACCATACACGAGCGTTAGCAGCCTCGGGTACGGAGACTGACCTTATCTACAAAATAAATAGCTCTGTAATATCAGCTAAGGAAGAACGACAATAAGTTTTAACAATACAAATCTGTTCTTGCTCGCAATCTTATCATCTTCGCCAACAAAACTGGTGATTGAAATTTCATGAGAAGATCCCGTCGCAACGAAAAACGCCTTTGTTATAATGATTGCCACTCCAATTCATGTATCATGTCTGTGACACTATCTGCCCCTTTTTCGCGATAATGCAAAACGAGCTGCCCTTCTTTGTACTTTTTCGATGTCATCCGTCAGCCCCACCTGACGCGGATCCCACACCGCACAGCAGTACTCCAGAATAGGGCGGACAAGCGTAGTGTAATCAGTCTCTTTGGAAGATTTGTTGCACCTTCTAAGTGTTCTGCCAATGAATCGCAGACTTTGGTTTGCTCTACCCACAATATTATCTATGTAGTCGTTCAAATTGAGGTTATTTGTAATTGTAATTCCTAAGTATTTAGTTTAATTTCCTGCCCTCAGATTTGTGTGACTTATCGCGTAATCGAAATTTAGCTGATTTCTATTAGTACTCATGTGAATAACTTCGCACTTTTCTTTACTCAGGGTCAATTGCCACTTTTCGCACCATACAGATATCTTATGTAAATCATTTTGCAAGTCGTTTTGATCATCTGATGACTTTACAAGACGGTAAATACAGCATCATGTGCAAACAATTTAAGACGGCTACTCAGATTGTCTCCTATGTCGTTAATATAGATAAGGGACAATATAGGGCCTATAACATTTCCTTGGGTAACGCCGGATATTACTTCTGTTTTACTCGATGACTTTCCATCTATTACTACGAACTGTGACCTTCCTGACAGGAAATTACGAATCCAGTCGCACAACTGAGGCGATACTCCGTAGGCACGCAGTTTGGTTAGAAGACGCTTGTGAGGAACAGTGTCGAAAGCCTTCTGGAAATGTAAAAATATGGAATCAATTTGACATAGCACTTATTACTTCATGAGTGTAAAGAGCTTGTTGTGTTTCACAAGAACGATATTTTCTGAATCCGTGCTGACTATATGTCAATAAATCTTTTTATTCGAGGTACTTCATAATGCTAGAATACAGTATAAAACCCTACAGCAAATCGACGTTAGTGATATAGGCCGGTAATTCAGCGGATTACTCCTACTTCCTTTTTTGGATAATGGTGTGACTTGAGCAATTTTCCAGCCTTTAGGTACATATCTTTCTGTGAACTAGTGGTTGTATATAGTTGCTAAATATGGAGCTATTATATCAGCGTACTCTGGGAGGAGCGTGACTGGTATACAACCTAGAGTTGGGGCCTTGCCTTTATTAAGTGATTTAAGGTGCTTTGTTACACCGAGGATATCTACTTCTATGTTTCTCATCTTGTCAGTTGTTCTTGATTTGGAATTCAGGAATATTTACTTCGTCTTCTTTGGTGAAGGAGTTCCGGAAAAGCGTGTTTAATAACTCTGCTTTAGAGGCACTGTCATCAGTGACTTCACCGTTGTTATCGCGAATTGAAGGTATTGATTGTGTCTTGCCACTGGTGTGCTTTATGTATGACCAGAATCTCTTTGGGTTTTCTGCCAGATTTAGAGACAGAATTTCGTTGTGGAAATTATTAAAAGCGTCTCGCATTGAAGTACGCGCCATATTTCGAACTTCTGTAAAACTTTGCCAATCTTGGGGATTTTGCGTTCTTTTAAATTTGGCATGCTTTTTTCGTTGCTTCTGCAACAACGATCAGACCCGTTTTGTTTACCATGGGGGATCAGTACCATCACTTATTAACTTATGTGGTATATATCTCTCAATTGCTGCCAATGCTGTCTCTTTGAAAACATTCCACAACTTTACTACACTTACATGATCAGATTGGAAGGAGTGAAGACTGTCTCTTAAAAAGGCGTTAAGAGGATTTTTATCAGCTTTTTTAAATAGATATACTTTGCGTTTCTTTTTGATGGTTGTAGTTGTATTCAGCCTAGCAGCAACTGCTTTGTGGTCGCTAATCCCTGTATTCGTCGCGATACTCGCTATTTGTCCAGGATTATTTGTTGCTAAAAGGTCAAGTATGCTTTCGCAACCATTTACGCTTCGAGTGGGCTCATGAACTAATTGTTCAAAATAATTTTCTGAGTAAGCATTCAGTACAATTTCGGATGACCTTTTATGCCTCCGCCGACTTTAAACGTATAATTTTTCCAGCATATCGAGGATAGATCGAAGTCACCACCGACTATAATTGTATGAGCGGGGTACTTATTTGAAATGAGACTCAAGTTTTCTTTGAACTATTAAGCAACTATGTCTTCTGAGTCTGGGGTCGGTATAACGATCCAATTAATAGTTTAGTCCGATTGTCAGAGATATGAAGTGTATCGTTTAACAAAGGCAGTATATGATTAGAGAGAAAGTTTGGCTACAGGATGGTCATTTACATGATTAAGTTGCACATAATCTACATTTAAAATCACTTACTGATTCTGTTCAGAAATCTATCCATGTACTTAAGGGAGTTGTCAAACAAGAATGATTTAAATTGGTTTTTAAAACTGTTTTCATTGTCCATCGGTAGCTCTGACTCATAGGAGAAGTTGTCAAATACTTTTATGACCTCTTACTTTCCTTCCTTTTATGCAAAAGTAAAGGTACAAAAATGGAGTCCTAATTTCTTCCTGGTTTGTAGTTGTGATTGCTGTTATCATTTTCACGTTGTAATAGAGAGACTTAAAAAAAAACTCTTTATATGAGATATGGGCTTGGGACAAGGAATGAAAGAGGAGAAAGGCTAATTGAGTTCTGTAACAAGTTTAAGCTAGTAATAGCGAATACCTTGTTCAAGAATCGCAAGAGGAGGAGGTATACTTGGAAAGGGCCGGGAGATACGGGAAGATTTCAATTAGATTACATCATGGTCAGACAGAGATTCCGAAATCAGATACTGGATTGTAAGGCGTACCCAGGAGCAGATATAGACTCAGATCACAATATAGTAGTGATGAAGAGTAGGCTGAAGTTCAAGACATTAGTCAGGAAGAATCAATACGCTAAGAAGTGGGATACGGAAGTTCTAAGGAATGACGAGATACGTTTGAAGTTCTCTAACGCTGTAGATACAGCAATAAGGAATACCGCAGTAGGCAGCACAGTTGAAGAGGAGTGGGCGTCTCTGAAAAGGGCCATCACAGAAGTTGGGAAGGAAAACATAGGTACAAAGAAGGTAGCTGCGAAGAAACCATGGGTAACAGAAGAAATACTTCAGTTGATTGATGAAAGGAGGAAGTACAAACATGTTCCGGGAAAATCAGGAATACAGAAATACAAGTCGCTGAAGAATGAAATAAATAGGAAGTGCAGGGAAGCTAAGACGAAATGGCTGCAGGAAAAATGTGAAGACATCGAAAAAGATATGATTGTCGGAAGGACAGACTCAGCATACAGGAAAGTCAAAACAACCTTTGGTGACATTAAAAGCAACGGTGGTAACATTAAGAGTGCAACGGGAATTCCACTGTTAAATGCAGAGGAGAGAGCAGATAGGTGGAAAGAATACATTGAGAGCCTCTATGAGGGTGAAGATTTGTCTGATGTGATAGAAGAAGAAACAGGAGTCGATTTAGAAGAGATAGGGGATCAAGTATTAGAATCGGAATTTAAGAGATTTGGAGGACTTACGGTCAAATAAGGCAGAAGGGATAGATAACATTCCATCAGATTTTCTAAAATCATTGGGGGAAGTGGCAACAAAACGACTATTTACGTTGGTGTGTAGAATATATAAGTCTGGCGACATACCATCTGACTTTCGGAAAAGCATCATCCACACAATTCCGAAGACGGCAAGAGCTGACAAGTGCGAAAATTATCGCACAATCAGCTTAACAGCTCATGCATCGAAGCTGCTTACAAGGATAATATACAGAAGAATGGAAAAGAAAATTGAGAATGCGCTAGGTGACGATCAGTTTGGCTTTAGGAAAAGTAAAGGCACGAGAGAGGCAATTCTGACGTTACGGCTAATAATGGAAGCAAGGCTCAAAAAAATCAAGACACGTTCATAGGGTTTGTCGACCTGGAAAAAGCGTTCGACAATATAAATTGGTACAAGCTGTTCGAGATTCTGAAAAAAGTAGGGGTAAGCTATAGGGAGAGACGGGTCATATACAATATGTACAACAACCAAGAGGGAATAATAAGAGTGGACGATCAAGAACGAAGTGCTCGTATTAAGGGGGATGTAAGACAAGGCTGTAGCCTTTCGCCCCTACTCTTCAATCTGTACATCGAGGAGGCAATGACGGAAATAAAAGAAAGGTTCAGGAGTGGAATTAAAAAAAAAGGTGAAAGGATATCAATGATACGATTCGCTGATGACATTGCTGTCCTGAGTGAAAGTGAAGAAGAATTAAATGATCTGCTGAACGGAATGAACAGTCTAATGAGTACACAGTATGGTTTGAGAGTAAATCGGAGAAAGACGAAGGTAATGAGAAGTAGTAGAAATGAGAACAGCGAGAAACTTAACATCAGGATTGATGTTCACGAAGTCAATGAAGTTAAGGAATTCTGCTACCTAGGCAGTAAAATAACCAATGACGGACAGAGCAAGGAGGACATCAAAAGCAGACTCGCTATGGCAAAAAAAAGCATTTATGGCCAAGAGAAGTCTACTAATATCAAATACCGGCCTTAATTTGAGGAAGAAATTTCTGAGGATGAACGTCTGGAGTACAGCATTGTATGGTAGTGAAACATGGACTGTGGGAAAACCGGAACAGAAGAGAACAGAAGCATTTGAGATGTGGTGCTATAGACGAATGTTGAAAATTAGGTGGACTGATAAGATAAGGAATGAGGAGGTTCTACGCAGAATCGGAGAGGAAAGGAATATGTGGAATACACTGATAAGGAGAAGGGACCTGCTAAGACATGAGGGAATGACTTCCATGGTACTATAGGGAGCTGTAGACGGCAAAAACTGTAGAGGAAGACAAAGACTGGAATACATCAAGCAAATAATTGAGGACGTAGGTTGCAAGTGCTACTCTGAGATGAAGAGGTTAGCACAGGAAAGGTATTCATGGCGGGCCACATCAGTAGACTGATGACAAAAAAAAAAAAAACTTTATATGATATTAAGTGTATTATGAGGCTGTTGTCAATATAATGATTGTTTTTTCGAGGAGTTGCCTACTTAAATTTCGAGCGTGTCCATAGCATACTTTTCTTATAGCACATTTCTATACGCTCAGTGCTTCGGGTCCCAGCGCGGAATTTCCCCAGAACATTATTATGTAGCTAATGAATAGAAGCGTGCAGAGCAAGCCAAGTATACAGGGTGTTACAAAAAGGTACGGCCAAACTTTTAGGAAACATTCCTCACACACAAATAAAGAAAGGATGTTATGTGGACATGTGTCCGTAAACATGTTAGAGCTCATTTTAGTTTCGTCAGTATGTACTGTACCTCCTCGATTCACCGCCAGTTGGCCCAATTGAAGGAAGGTAATGTTGACTTCGGTGCTTGGGTTGACATGCGACTCATTGCTCTACAGCACTAGCATCAAGCACATCAGTACGTAGCTTCTCAACAACAGATTCGGTGACCGATAGATTGGTAGAGGGGGACCAATTCCATGGCCTCCACGGTCTCCTGACCTCAACCCTCTTGATTTTCATTTATGGGGGCATTTGAAAACTCTTGTCTACGCAACCGCGGTACCAAATGTAGAGACTCTTCGTGCTCGTATTGTGGACGGCTGTGATACAATACGCCATTCTCCAGGGCTGCAGCAGCGCATCAGGGATTCCATGCGACGGAGGGTGGATGCATTTATCCTCGCTAACGGAGGACATTTTGAACATTACCTGTAACAAAGTGTTTGAAGTCACGATGGTACGTTCTGTTGCTGTGTGTTTCCATTCCATGATTAATGTGATTTAAAGCGAAGTAATAAAATGAGCTCTAACATGGAAAGTAAGCGTTTCCGGACACATGTCCATATAACATATTTTCTTTTTTTGTGTGTGAGGAATGTTTCCTGAAAAGTTTGGCCGTACCTTTTTGTAACACCCTGTATAATACTTTCATCAATAAAAATCAGTAACCACATGTAGAATAACTTTTGTTTTGTCGGCAGTAACGCTTTGATGCTTCGTTCCTAGTACCTGTCAATCTCATGCTGTCACTAAGGGTACTGCTAACGAAAGGCAAGGTTCAGCGTTCGAATCTCGTTGTGGCCCACCATTTTAATCGGCGAGGAAGTTTCTGAATAGTGCACATTCGTCAGCAGAGCGAAAGATTCGTTCTGAAGAGCAAATGTTGCTGAGATTAAGTTAAGTTAGGTAACGATCTACATAGGAAGCACCGCTTTCCACTGTGTAAAGAGAAATAACGGAAAGTAACTTAAAAATAGAAAAATAAGGTTGACGATAGGTACAGAAAACAGATTGCGCTCCATCTGGGCCTTGTCCACAAAAATTCCATTCCTCCTTTCTTTCTTTTCTTTTACCGTCTACATCCATTATCGGCATCGACAGCCTAACGAAGACAAGTCGCATTGCTACCTTGCTAGCTTGAGTATGTGATTTGGGCGGTAGTTCAACGCAATTTTTAATGCTAGAACGGCACTTGGGCGGGATTTCAGTTCGTTATTAGTCTAAAGATGTGCGGCTTAGCCACATTGGCATCAAATTCGCATGCTTAAAGTACATAACACAACTAGATACCCGAAAGAGCTTCGACGCGTTTTACATATTTACAATATGCTGCAATATCACCGTACAGAATGTGAGTAATCCTGGGATACCAGTAACGAGTAACTGGGGACGGAGAAGCTTCAGTTGGCGCAATGTGCATTCTGAAAACGATACTCTACCTTGTAACAAAGTGAACAGTGCGGCGTAAGAAATGTCAAAATCTGTACGCAGGCAGCACATTCACTTCTTCGAATGATAGAGGGCTTTCCGCCGGAACCCGTAAGTGATAGGGATTTCTGACGGAAGAATATTGGTGTCATGACGCACTGCTCTCTTATGCTTCCGTAAAAACAGAACCCGTATCCATAATCTCATTTCGTTGTACATTTCTGAAGCGAAAGTTTGATGACGCGTCACTAGTGATAAATTACGTACTTTTTCAGAATAAATGAGGTGGTCACTTTTATAAGTTAGAGACGCATTCTGAAAATAAGTGTTTCTGACATTTTACGGTAGTTGGACAGAAATGTTCAAATATGTCTAAATTCCTAAGGGACCAAACTGCTGAGGTCTTCCGTCCCTTACAGAGTACTTACACTAACTTAGGCTAACAGCAACACACACACCCATGCCCGAAGGAGGACTCGAACCTCCGGCGGGAGGGGCCGCCCAGTTCGTGACACGGCGCCTCAAAGCGCGCGGCCACTATGCGCGGCGTAGTTGGACAGCAATGTACACTGTATGATCAAAAGTATCCGGACACTCCCCAAAATATACGTTTTTCATATTAGGTGTATTGTGCTGCCACCTACTGCCAGGTACTCCATATCAGCGACCTTAGTAGACATCGTGAGAGAGCAGAATGGGGCGCTCCGCGGAATTCACGAACTTCGAACGTGGTCAGGTACTGGGCGTCACTTGAGTCATACGTCCGTTCGCGAGATTTACCCACTCCTAAACATCCCTAGGTTCACTGTTTCCGATGTGATAGTGAAGTGGAAACGTGAAGGGACACGTACAGCACAAAAGCGTACAGGCCGATCTCGTCTGTTGACTCACAGGGACCGGCGACTGTTGAAGAGGGTCGTAATGTGTTATAGGCAGACATCTATCCAGACCATCATACAGGAATTGCAAACTGCATCAGGATCCATTGCGGCTACTATGACAGTAAGGCGAAAGGTGAGAAAACTTGCATTTCATGGTTGAGCAGCTGCTCCACACATCATGCCGGTAAATGCCAAACGATGCCTCGCTTGGTGTAAGGAGCGTAAACATTGGACGACTGAACAGTGCAAAAACATTGTGTGGAGTGAAGAATCACGGTACACAATCTGGCGATCCGATGGCAGGGTGTGGGTATGGCGAATGCCCGGTGAACGTCATCTGCCAGCGTGTGTAGTGCCAACAGTGTGGTTGTGTTTTTCATGGAGGGGGCTTACACCCCTTGTTGTTTTACATGGCATTATCACAGCACAGGCCTACATTGATGTTTTAAGCACCTTCTTGCTTGCCACAGTTGAAGAACAATTCGAGGATGGCGATTGCATGTTTCAACACGATAGAGCACCTGTTCTTAATGCACGGCCTGTGGTGGAGTGGTTATTCGACATTAACATCCCTGTAATAGACTGGCCTGCACAGAGTCCTGACCTGAATCCTATAGAACATCTTTGGGAAGATATTGGAACTCCGACTTCGTGCCAAGCCTCACCGACCGACATCGATACCACTCCACAGTGCAGCACTCTGTGAAGAATGGGCTGCCATTCCCCAAGAATACTTCGAGCACCTGATTGAACGTATCCCTGCGAGAGTGGAAGCTATCCATCAAGGCTAAGGATGGGCCATAACCATATTGAATTCCAGGATTACCGACGGAGGGTGCCACGAACTTGTAAGTCATTTCCAGCCTGGTGTCCGGATAATTTTGATCACATAGCGTTTATATGTGCGAAATGTATTTGTTTTGAGAATTAAATGTAAGTTACTGGTTAAAGTGTGCTTATTTTGAATTTACTTGCGTTCCTAACGAATGTGGTCTATAAATATTTTTCGCTGTTTGCTCTAGCAAACATATTTCTCGTCCAATTCATATAAATAAATTCTTAAAAATAACACATGCAGCCCATTTTTTTTCAAACATTGTATCAACGTTGATTTTCTCCAACGTTATAAGTGAGAAAATCCTTTAATTACATAGGATAAGGAACAAGTCGGACAGAAAAAACGCAGCATATTTGCCATGCATAAAACAAAGAGTCCCGTAGTATCCAAACACAAGATGAGCGATGAATTTGCGTAAACTGTCTAGTCGTATAAATGTCTTGAGATAATAATACGAAACAGCAAGAAATGCAACAAATACATATAATCCATAGTAGGGAAACGAATGGAGTTCTGAGAAAGTGAATTGTTTCGGTTACAGAGATCACACACAAGACCCTTATGACTACTCGAGGGTATTTTTTGGCTCTCGGACAAACTGGATTAACAACAAATATTGAAGGACTTCGTACACAGTCTGCTACGACCTCAGCTCTAATGAAAGTGTAACAGAAATGCTCAAAAAATTGCAGGGGAATCTTTGGAAGAAACTTGACTTTGTTCCCACGAAACATACTGCAGTTAACTAAATGTAGGGACCCGACGTGCTAGGTATGTGTATTGTGCAATAATACTGTTGCTTGCGTCATATATTTCGCCTAGTGATCATGGAAATAAAAATGTCTAGGACTTGAATGACGACGTACAGATATTCATTATTTCCGTTCTGCAGAAGCGACTGAAACCGGACAGAAAGTCGTTAGTATTGATACCAAATACCGTCCGCCTTACACTGCAGAATGGGATGCAGAATATAAATTAATCATTGTTGTAGGTACGTAACCTTACAACACATTGGAAACATGAGACTCTCTACGTCCATACTGCGTGGATCTGTCTCTTTTCCCTGTGTATAAAGTCTCAGTTTCTTTTGCAGCTGGTTGTTCGTCGAGAATGTTAGTTTTGCTTTGTGTTGCTGAATATTTTGCTATTTGGTGTGTTATTGCACCGTGTAAAATATGGAAGCTGCTGTGGAGAATTTGTTGTCAGATGGGGCACAAATTATTGAGTCAGTAATTAATATTTTTAGAAATAACTCAAACAGATGTCACAAAAGTTATATAACGTTTCCAACACGTCGAGAATGAAATATTTTGCAAAAGTTAACGACCTCTGGTTTCGTAGTGTGTGGTACTTGCTTTATTTTTGCGATTTTTGTGAAAAATATGTCTTCCAACAAATGTGTACTATCAGAATATCGCTGCTGAAGATGATGGTATTGCTCTTCGAAGAGCATTTGCAAAAAAATATGTGGTAGCTACTTTATTCTGGAACAGTGCGTAAATTCACTGCTCACACGTTAATAACCGCCCCTTGTCGTGGCACTTCTCTGTTTAAATTGCGGGTAACGAAAGAGTCTCAGAGCTCTGAGACCTGCTTCCGCGGGGAAGAGCGAAGTACTTGAAGAGGGAAGTGAACGAACTTGGGGATCTGCCGCAGGACGGAAATTAGTTGAGGAAGTGACTCATTTCTTTTACTGGCGGGCGAGGAAATTACGCTTTACAGAATACTTTTGGCTGATGTAACGCATCCATTCTAAACCTCTTTCAAGCAGGTCATTTACAAGGAACACTTGTGGTTTGCACAGGTGTTGCTCTAGCTTAATTTCCTCAGTGTGATGCGATGTTATACGTCTTCGGTTTTCAATCCTGGTGGTCCAGTGGGAAATCGTTTTGCCTCCGTTTTTGCTGTTGCACTTACTTCAGTTGTAGCAAGTGATATGTTAAGTACGATAGGCAGCCGAATTTATCACAATTTACTAAGTTGACGTAGTTTTCCTAAAAATAATTTTATCTCTTGAAATTTATAAATGTGAAACAACTCCATGTGTTGGTGAAGACCTTTAAAAACTAACAATTCCGTTTCCCAGACTATCTCTGTAGAGATGTGTTACCTCAGGCAAATGAAAAGTGACACGTAGTTATTAAAATATTTGTCATACTGTAGCTTTATACAAGATGTTTCAGGCAGAGTGGTAAATATTCTCTGAAGAAGTAGGATTGAGAATTTAGTGATGAGAAATTTACGTAGACGTGCGTCCAATGTTTAGTAAGTGCCATCTGGATGGCAACCATAAAAGAAAGTTCGCAATGAAGATCAGTAGCAAACAGGTACATGACATTATTGTGGCTAAACATATAACAGCTAAAATTAAACTATCAGAAACTCTCGTCATCGACTGCCACATACTTCTCAATTCTCCTCGCAACCTTATGTGCATCTCTTATGACGACCTGCCTAAAGAGGGTAGCAATTGCAGCAATTCAAGCGACTAATTCCACTCGTACGTTTACTTTTTATCTGTATCCGCTTTCCAACATACAAACTGATCGATTAAAATCCGGCGAACATGGAAACCGTTGAAAGTTGCTCGGTTAAATCGTTTCTACACCTACATTAACATGTAGACCACGCAAGTCAATGTATAGTGGATAGCAGAGGGTACGTCGTACGTAGATAATTAATTTTCTCTTCTATTTCATTCACATATTGTACCGATTGTTTGAAAAATCTCTGTCTGTAAACTGTGACTCTGTACGTGTCCAGTATGGCTGTGATTAAATGGAATAACAGCGTGGTGTCATGAAAGCGTTTCTAAACAGCAGTTGCAGACAAAATAATTTAAAATAAGTTAATTGGATGTAATGAGCGGAATGACGTGAAATATCGTATGTCAGTTTAGCTAATACTAAATAACTCGTGGTGTGAAAATAATTCATTGCGTTCTGTAGTTCTAACTCATTGCAAGGTTGATTGTCCCATAGGATATTTGGGCTTATTAGGGGTATATACTTCTTTACTGAGTAACAAGAGACCATGATTTCTCTGGCTCTATTCCACAATAAATCATTAATCTCTTTAGAAAAATGTGTTATGGTAACTTGACAAACGCGTTAAATATACCATTTCTGGGATGAATGCACGTGTCAAACACAAATCAGAACTTTTCACTACAAAACAAGCGTAGAAATACTTGCCAAAAGTGTGTCTTTACTGGCGAATTTCCATTGCGCCGCTTGCCCACTTCGTATTGGCTTCCAAAATTTGCGGCAGGAACATAGAAAAACATTGTTTTCACGTGCCATTGGCATTATTACATTGCTGCTGCCAGATCAGAATAGGTCGGTTTAACAGTGGTGAAACCGAGAAAACTGGGCAGCCATTTATCAAGAGAGAACGTGAGGATGTAGCAGCAAAATGTCTATTAGCGAACAGTCCAGCGAGCAGCTGAATACCCGAACTCACAGCAGCGGACAGAGCTAAGGTGAGTCATGTACTTGCAAAATGGATACTCTTAATAGAGCTACATTCATTATTAATTACTCACCGAACATTTACTGTAGGAAGATTTTAATACCAGAAACAATTTTACATCGAAAAATTATTTTGACTGTTTTTGATTTTGAGAGGAAAGGAGTGTTCTATATTTTATTTTTTTATTTTTTTGTGCCCACAGATTCGTCAACCTTCAAACACAGTTTAGTCTAATAATTATAAACAGTGATTCGAAACTAAAAGGTCTGCGTGGTCGGAGAACGCCACTCAAAATTGCACTCTGTTTATTTATGTTTGAATCTTCTCTTCAGGCAACACTAAACCAATCGTTTACAGTTCTGACCGCCAGTCTGCAACATCTCTCATAACCCTTTGGGCAGTGGTGCCCATTCTTACACCTTTGTCCGCTTTTACATCTTCTCCTCTGTCTTCCAACTCCAAAATGGTGACGTCCGTTCTAAACAGACCCGCCGAAGGCAGAAAAGTATGTTGGTGTTGTGTGATCCTATAACTAACGATTATTTGATAACATCGCATAGTAGGTAATTTGTTTAGAAACTAGCTGACCGGTATTGCCCGGGTATTAATTTTGCAAATTTTCTACTAGAAACGATAATTTACACGTCCCCCAGCAGCAGACTTAGTGTAAGAGGGCCGCAGATAGTGCCTGTACGCTGGGCGAGCTGCTTCGCGTGTCATCAACGCCATTTTGTAAACGACTCTGTCGCAAAGCCTCTTCCTGTTTCTATACAGAAAATGATATAACTTTGTAGGTACATTTTGTAGGCACAAACTGTGGCGTATTTGAATGCTGTCTGCAATTTGTCTTGCTAATAAAATTAGCGGACAAGAAGAGAATAGAAGCTTTCGAAATGTGGTGCTACAGAAGAATACTGAAGATAAGGTGGATAGATCACGTAACTAATGAGGAGGTATTGAAAGGGTTTGGGGAGAAGAGAAGTTTGTGGCACAACTTGACTAGAAGAAGGGATCGGTTGGTAGGACATGTTTTGAGACATCAAGGGATCACAAATTTAGCATTGGAGGGCAGTGTGGAGGGTAAAAATCGTAGAGGGAGACCGAGAGATGAGTACACTAAGCAGATTCAGAAGGATGTAGGTTGCAGTAGGTACTGGGAGATGAAGAAGCTTGCACAGGATAGAGTAGCATGGAGAGCTGCATCAAACCCGTCTCAGGACTGAAGACAACAACAACAACAAATAAAATTAGAAGTAATAAATTTAAACGTCATGTACAATGTGGCAATTTTTCACACATATCAGTGGTTCTGACGTCATATCCCCTGAACGCATGGTACCACGATACAATGTTTTAAGTTCGTTTGGCAGCTTCAGTGGATCCTGTCTGGGAAATTTATTGCGAACAGAGTTATTGTTTCAGAAGTAATAAATTTAAACGTCTTGCATGATGCGACAGGTTTCCACACATCTCATTGTTTATGATGTATCTCCAGAACTATGTCAGGTAGGTGGTTCTTTCCTCCACAGCAATTTTTGTCGGACAGAAAGGGATATGTGTATCAAGTGGCTTAGGAAGAGATTTGGTAAACACACACACACACACACACACACACACACACACACACACACACACACACACACACACACGAACACACATTTTTATAACATTTTTATAATTTATATAATTTTATAATCAGTATTTATTTCAGGTTGGAAAAATGCTGTTTCCTCTACAAAATAAAAACGCCGTAGGTGGACTCAGTTTCTATAAATTAGTGAGTTCACATCCAATAAATAGTTAATTTTTAAACAGTGGACCAATAACCCTGCACTACGCAAACGGTTTTGTACTTCCTTCAGTTAAAACCTGAAAATGGTCAGAATACCTTGCAAGCAAATTACAGATAGTTACAGCAGTTTTTCTGAAGTTTTATTTATCCATCGAAACCATGTGATATGTCACGTCTTCCTCTACTTCACATTTCCTCTAATCATAAACGTTATTAATGAGATCCAGAGGAGACAAGTTGGATTTAATTAACACCAACTTTCTCTTGTGGGTTCCATAATAAATATTTCACAAGAAATTAAGTTTTTTCCCTTCGTGCGTCACCAACTATCCCGGTGTAAACTGGAAGGGGTTCGGAATCTTGC
Source organism: Schistocerca gregaria (assembly GCF_023897955.1). Taxonomy (NCBI): domain Eukaryota; kingdom Metazoa; phylum Arthropoda; class Insecta; order Orthoptera; family Acrididae; genus Schistocerca; species Schistocerca gregaria. Next base: position 687,640,684 of record NC_064921.1, on the reverse strand, counting down.
AAGGGCGTATAGCGATTATTGCACGAGAAAAGTTAAATGGTTGTGAGAACGGAAAGTAAAATTATATCAGTGGGTATAGATTCCAACGAGGATCATCTCCGTGGATTCAAAATCGCCCTGAGCACTATGGCACTTAACTTCTGAGGTCATCAGTCGCCTAGAACTTAGAACTAATTAAACATAACTAACCTAAGGACATCACACACATCCATGCCCTAGGCAGGATTCGAACCTGCGACCGTAGCGGTCTCTCGGCTCCCGACTGTAGCGACTAGAACCACACGGCCACTCCGGCCGGATCCGTGGATTCAGCAACTGATGATAGTGTCACTGACAGAGCTGACGAACATCGTCATATGATGGCGAGAGGGTGGTTCTGTGGAAACTGGCCCGGGATTTTGTAGGCTGCTTAGGAAACGCAGACGCTGCTATTCTCTGAGTTGCTAGTATTGTTTCAGTTCAAAAAAATGGTTCAAATGGCTCTGAGCACTATGGGACACAACTGCTGTGGTCATCAGTCCCCTAGAACTTAGAACTACTTAAACCTAACTAACCTAAGGACATCACACACATCCATGCCCGAGGCAGGATTCGAACCTGCGACCGTAGCACTCGCACGGTTCCGGACTGCGCGCTTAGAACCGCGAGACCACTGCGGCCGGCTTGTTTCAGTTGTCTCTGCCGTGCAATGGAGTGTCTAGGCGTGTTACTCGCGGCAGTGGTTCGCTTGTAAGGAGACTGAGTTTCTCTCTATTTCCGAAATAAACACTAGAGTTCTGTCACAGTTTCTTTGCCGGTTAGTAATGTGCATATTTCGAAGTTTTATTTTGTCTGAATGCTGTCGTCTTCAATGAGAATAGAGCTAAAAATTATTTAGCTTGAAACGTCCCCTTAGAAAAATTTTACACGACTGTGCTTAAACTGACACACAATAGTTTTTAGCGCAACGCAATCTGACTTTCAAAAATCCCTACAAAAGAATGGCACTAACTAACATTAACCTATACATTCCAAAAATCACTTACCTCACAAAAATCTTCGTTACTCAAGCTACTGCAATACAGCGAGCGCCACTACTGCCAGCTAAATAAAAGATTCAAACTACGGAAGGCACTAACTACTGATAGGCACAGTTAGCAAATGAAAGATTTTAATAGAGAACAAACAATGTATTTACCTCACTAGTCATAATATATATAGCACTTCATGACACCAATTCTTACAAATTACAAAACTCCGCCATCTCTCTCCCCACGTCCACCACTGCTGGCGGCTCACCTCCAACTGCGCAATGCTACGCGCTGTTAGCATCCAGCTGCCTCTGCTCAACACTACAATGGCAGACAACAATGCAAACTAAACACAGACTGCGCACGGCACAGCCAGTGATTTTTATACAGAGCGCTACGTGGCGGCGGCGTTACCAATAAAAAAACCTAAACAGCTTATTTACATAGCCCCCATACTCCCCACAAAAAAATTTACAAATTGTTTTGGGCAGTGGCCAATACAGATTTGAAAAATTTTTTCATAATTACAATGACAAAGAAATGAAATGCACACACTTATCGATACAATGTTGGTCAAAAGTTAAAATTTTCTCACAGTCCATAAAGACAGTCCTGATCATTCATCAAAGTAAAATTGCAGTGTTTTTCTCAAGGTCTGAGTAGTAATAGAAAATGTACACGGAAGTAGTGGATTTCCATGCAGTCTTGAAGAAGTAGTGTTGTCCTTCCAACGGAAAGACAGTGCTGACTCTTGCCATGTAGACAGGTAATGGGCCACAGCAGAGTCAGTCGACGTTGATGACTATCGGTAGGTAGGTAATCACAGAGCAGACCCACTGTAGTCCTGGTAGAGATTACTATTGGTGGGCCACCAGAGGTGCAGACCCACTGCAGTCCTTGTAGAATCAATGGTATTGGTGGGTCATCAAAGGTGTAGACCCACTGTAGTCCTTGTAGAGATGGCCAGCAGCCATCTGTTTGACTGTGCAGGCGCACAATCACCATTGGAGAGTCTTGCGTATAATATAGCAAGTCCGTAACCACCACTTGTGCACTCACAAAAATTGTTTTTGAAATGTTCTTACAACCAGCAATGCTGTTATCCAGTCCCTTACTGAATTATTAACACACGTGCAAACACTATGAGTCCCTACTTCTCACATATTGTCCATATACTATGACCAACAGAAATGTGTGCAGTGAAATGTAATTTACAAGTTGCTTAATTTGATGAACTGGTGTCAATTACAATTTTATAACATAAGAATGCAATAACAAAGGTACAAAATACATCTTTAAAGAACATAACAATACAGATAACATTTGCAGTAGTACAGGCTTTACAAAAGAATCGAAATAGCAAATACATCAGTGTTACAAAAATTACGACATAAGTACATACATAAAAGATCAGAATAACTTTTGAAACATCAACTTCACACATGAGCATTAGAACAAAACAGAATAAATAATGTGTAAACATCTTTACAAAGTAAATAACAAGTTATTAATGCAAATTATATTTGAGGATAACAGTATTCCTCATCATAGTGAATGTAGCTTAGTATTAGAAAAATTCTGCAACATAAGTCTTATCAGATAAACATATAAAGACAGGAAGAACATAAATACACAAGGGTACACAAAAACATAGTGGGATAAAACAAGGAAAGGCCAGGGTTTGTTTTACTGCAGTATTTTGCAAACAAAACTTTCTTTACTTCTCGGAGATCTCCCTTCGTTCTTCATTATTTCCAAAAAGTCATATCTACACCTGCTTTCTGTACTTTTCTCATATAACCTCTCAGTGCATTTCTTCAAATCCATCGCAACTCATTCTCTTATATAGGCTACCCCCTCTTAAGCTAACTTAAATCTACTGAGCTCAGATGCTAAAGTAAGGGATGAGGCAATGCAGCAGCACAAAACAATTTACACAAATAGCAATGTTAAAAAATGGAAATTGGCAAAAAAGGCAGCAATATTACAACTAATATAAGGCAATGCGCAGCAAACAAGAAAAATAAATCAGTAATAAAATTGGCTTAACCTAGTAATACAAAGTGACATTCAGTAGCACTATGAATGGCAAACAGCCGCAGCAAATGCTATAACTTATACCTAACCATGACAAAGCTCAATCAGAAAAAATGTTACACTAAAGACAACAATGCAGATAAGGACAATGTCTATTCACATCTTAATGTTTATGCAATTAAAGTGGTGCACCACAAAAATTTATTGTAAAAAATATTACCATGTACTTGAAAAGACAATTCTGTATGCAATTTCTGTGAAGGGAAATGTCTTTTTGTGCTACTTCGTTTTTTTTAAGTACATCATAAAGTTATTATTTACTGGATCTGTAGGCATAAAATATTTATGTTAGTACATCCATAAAATTTATTTTAACCAATGCTTCAGTGCAGTTAGAAACTAGATATTAAACAAAATGAGTAAATAAATGCATAAAGCAAGCCACATGGCATTTCTCTCAACTAGCAGGACAATAGCCATGAAATGTTTCTCGTCGTTTCATTAGGAATTTTAGTAAATATTATAAATTAAGAGCTCCACAGTGTAATCATATGTTTTCAAGTTTGGCCGTGTAGTATTTGCGATGCTTTCTACAAAGGAATCTCAATAGCGAGGATAATGACGTCTTTTTTTTTCTCCACCTGTGCCTCTGACAGGCACACACTACTGGCTTTCTTTTGTCAGGTGGTTGTCGCGCAGCTGGGTGCCCACGACGCATTACATGCAGGTGGTCACTTAACTGTCTTATCGAAATATTTACGACACTAGTTTCCGCTACAGTGGCAGTCTCATATAAAAAAATTCACAGGTCAAGAATTTGCGTTACAAATATGTAGCAACAAAATCCTTTAAATAGAATAGTGTCCAAAAAATTTTCGCCAGCATAGTGATACATTCACGCATATACACTCATTTCATAACTCTTAAAGTACGATTCTCGGTTTCCAACATCGTTTTTCACAAATCAGAGTCCCTAACCACCACTCATTATTCCTTGCTTTATTACACATATATATATTTGTCGACACTTCTTCAATATTTCATCATAACAGATACGTAGCATAACCAAATAACTCATATAGCATCAGCTTAAACATACCTCAGCAGCATAATTCACATCGTCATCGTAATAATAACATCATAACACCACAGTTAAATTCTCAAAATCTTCGTAGCTTCCTCCAATATTTTCAAAACCTAAAAAAAAAAAATTCTCTGCTCATGTCAAAAGTGTCATCTGCCTCAAACGTACTTTAAAAATCGTGATCTCATACCCAATTATTTCATTCAAAGCTCTCATAGTAGCACAATGGTTCCGAAAATGTATGAACAGTTCACAAAGTACAGACAAAATACAACTTCGTAAGTGTGAAGTTATCCCATGGTGTAATTACGTAAACATCTGTCACTGATGTAGTAAAGTAAATGTTTGTCTCTCTCAGTTAAATGATCAGATAGCTGTGTAATTTATGTGTTAGAGAAATATGGTACCGATGTGTAAAGTTGTATAAACAAATACCATATTAGTTAGGGCTCCTTGTGCTTGCCAAACACATGGTACACAAAGTAAGCGTGTACCCCCCTGAGGATTAATGTAATTATATCCTCAGGTGTTACAGATTACATCAATGGAATGAAATGTATCACGGAAAACTTTCTTTGTAATTCAAATATGTTGAAAAATAAATAGTTTAATGCGTGTCCTGTAGCGCTAAATGTGCGTCTTGCTGTAAGATAATCTCTGTGGAAGTGTCGTAGTTATCGTCATCCGAAAGCTAAGTTCTGCAGAAGTCAATGTACTTACCTCATGATAAACAAAAGTGAAATGCTTTACGTATGGATATCGTAGTTACTACGTTTATTGCCGTGAAGAAGTAAGTACTGTACTGTAACGTATTGTTGTTCAACGGAAAAGGCTGTCTCATTGTGGCTATACCACAAAAGTTACTACTAAAACATGTTTTACTTTCCAGAAGAATTCAGAAAAACTGTGCAGATATAAAACACATACAGCTCAAAAGCACAATGTAAATTGTGTCACACATTAGTAGCGTCGTGATATAATCGTGTAGCTATCAAAGAAACCAAACGCTAAGTCATCTTTAATCTCACAGAAAGTACTTCAAATAAAGAATGTCTTTTCAACTGAACCACAATGTTGCATTAAAACCTCATTAACAGTATATGTTCTAAGTATGTAAGCCTTATAGTCGTTAGGTAATCGTGCAACTAACAAGCAAGAATGTACAAATAACAACACTGTGTCGTCTGTTCACTATAACAATGCATTCGTAATTTCTGTTTAAAAATGTTCCCTAGGTTCTAGACTGTATAGTTAACTTCAAAACATTGTTGCATGTTAACAGTTTCTCAGTGAGACAAATTGTTCTAGTAGCGTGAAGTGAAAAATTTTATGGCAAAGTTAAAAAGCAGATTATCTTTCAACAAACGGTTTTACATGTGAAATGTGGTGTAAACCTTTACTCTTCCTAGTACGCAGATTTTCAACTTCAACGCAATTATCATGCGGTATACATCGGTAAAGAATACTGGAATTTTTCTCAAGGTTAGCGTCTATGTTATTTTTCGCCGTGCCAGCCGGCGCACGTGGCTGCCTGCGGTGCGGGTCATTGTCTGTCTCTTTGTTGGCGCGCGCCGTTATTGGGATTAGGAGACCTAACTTCTACAAATTCACCTTGCCGAGAGGGCCCTGCTCTGTTTGAATCCCGCCAGTTCTGATGCAATTCAGGTCTGTCGTTACGATCATATCGTCTGTCGCCATGTCGGTAATTTCTGTAATTAATTTCTTGTCGGTCACGTGGTGGAGAATTTCTCCCTGAATCGTAACTGCGCGCTGGGCCGTTGCGTCTGAAGTTATTCCGTCTCCCGTGATGATAATAGTTCTGGTTGCCATATTGTCTGTTTCTATGATTGTCTCTGTCATATTCATTACTACGGAAATGCGATCTTTCTCTGTAATTACTACTAACCCGCCAACGGTTGTCATACGGGTGGTGTCTGTTTTGGTCACGATTTGCGTTGTAAGAATAGTCTTGTCGCGTCCAGTTATTATTTCGTTCATCGCGGAATTGCGACGGATGTGACCTGTAGTGATTGTTTTCCTGTTTTCGCATCCCGCGACTGTCTGTGTCAATTTCTAATTCTTGTAAGAGTCCCTGAAATGCTTCAGTGTCGTCTTTGCAACGCCCTGCCAAAATAATATTCCTTAAATGTTCCGGCAATTTCATTAAGCAAATGCGGATCAGTTCTGAAGGGCTGTATGGGTTTGAAAGATATTGATTCTTATGCAACATGTCTTCAAAATATTTGACAAGACTGGAAAATTCAGATTGTTCGAAATGTTTCATCATTATGATGCTATGTTTTACTCGGTCTTGTGTAGCTTGAGACCAATATGCTGAGAGGAAGGCATGATAAAATTCTCCTTCACTATGACAATCGTGAATGACCGATCGCATTCTTACAGCTGGTTCATTCTCCAAGTAGCCTCACATAAATTCTAATCTGTGTTCTAATGACCAGTTGGGAGGAAAACAATGAGAGAATTGATGGAGCCACGCTTGTGGATGAATGTCGTTGCCAGAAATCTTAAATGTTTTGAATTTACGTGCAGTAATGAACAGCTTATAGTCAAAATCATCGTGTCGGCGGGTAGCATATCGGTCATTGTTACGTCGTATCGGCGGTTCCATCTCAAAATTCGGTGCACCTTGCCAATTACTTTCATGATTTCCGAAATGCCCTGTGTTATTATTTTGTGGTTGTTCTGTATTGCTATGTCCCTCTTCCCATACTGGGGCGCGAGTGTCTTCTGAAATATGTAATTCTTGTATTACTTGAGCCAACTGATCTTGTACTTCCCGCATTTCTCTTTTGTACTGTGTGTTGATTTGATTTTGTTTCTGTTTGAATTTCCTAATTTGTTCATCCTCTTCAGTGTCAGTGAAGGCTACAGGTTTTGTGTCATTCAGATCATCATCTACCTTCGTAGATAAGTTAGTGAACTGATCTGAAAGTTCGGCTACTTTATCCGACAGTGAAATTATTTCCTCTGTGTCTTTCTGAACCAATTTTCAGAGTATCTACTGCGTCCTTTAAGTTCGCTTGAGTTTTTGCAAGTTGCGTAACCGAATCGGTAGATGCAACTGAGTCAATTTTAGCTTGCAAGGTCTCATGATTTTCATGAACAATAGTTTGCAGTTCTTTTATGGCTGCTTCGTGATTCTGTAATGCATTTTCATGCCGCGAAAAAATAGGTTGGAAATGCTCACAAATTTGTGTTTTTACGTCATTACAGACTTTTTGACATTTCGATTCGATGTTATGTAATTCATTAGTTAAATCTTCACGTGTTTGTTCAAGTGTGGTGTCTAACTTTTGAAGCTTTTGTTCCATTGTGTCTAACGTTTGAAGCTTTTGCTGTGTTTGTCTCTGATTTTGTTCCATTGTGTCTAACTTTTGAAGCTTTTGTCCCATTTGTTGCATTAATTGTAATAACAGTGCACTGGTGTCTGAAACATGTTCCTTAGTGCTATTCGGCAATGCATTTGAACCGCCAATATTCGCAGTTTGAAAAACAGAAAATGTGTCCTGATTTATTTGAGAAAACGGTGAGGACACAAAATCTGAATCTACAGCATTTGCAAGATTGTGTCCTGTCATTTAGAAATCCTGAGGCGAGCTGTTGCCGACCGATCGATCGATAATGCTTCCCTGTTCACTAATTGTTTCACTGCCTACACCATTATTTGCAGCCCGCTCCATTTCCCTATGCGTTATTACCAAATTACTACTTTGAACGTTAGTGAATTCATTACATGGTGACGCTAACACACTGCTTTCGTCTTCACTGTCATTTCTCAGTTTACTTTGGAGCCTAGTGTTACGTTTTTCACACGCCATTATTGTCACAATTTTTCACATGACAGCACAGAAAAACACAATTTGAAGAACAAAAATAAGAGAACACATTAACATAGCACTGAAAATAATATCTAGTTAATTGCAAGCGCAGCTGCGAAATACTTCGTGCAAAACTACATGCATGCCACAACTATTTTACTGTGCAACAATGAAAGACTGCAACTACAAAGGAAATTCTCTCTATGATTACGCGCTAGCAAATAAACAAAGGCTACACTAACTACACAAACTACAAGAAAAAATCAGAAGATTCCAGTGAGGTATCCTTGGCTAAGGGTCGACATATGAAACGTCCCCTTAGAAAAATTTTACACGACTGTGCTTAAACTGACACACAATAGTTTTTAGCGCAACGCAATCTGACTTTCAAAAATCCCTACAAAAGAATGGCCCTGACTAACATTAACCTATACATTCCAAAAATCACTTACCTCACAAAAATCTTCGTTACTCAAGCTACTGCAATACAGCGAGCCCGACTACTGCCAGCTAAATAAAAGATTCAAACTACGGAAGGCACTAACTACTGATAGGCACAGTTAGCAAATGAAAGATTTTAATAGAGAGCAAACAATGTATTTACCTTTATAGTCATAATATATATATCAGTTCATGACATCCAGTCTTACAAATTACAAAACTCCGCCATCTCTCTCCCGACGTCCACCACTGCTGGCGGCTCACCTCCAACTGCGCAACGCTACGCGCTGTTAGCATCCAGCTGCCGCTGCTCAACACTACAATGGCAGACAACAATGCAAACTAAACACAGACTGCGCACGGCACAGCCAGTGATTTTTATACAGAGCGCTACGTGGCGGCGGCGTTACCAATAAAAAAACCTAAACAGCTTACTTACAAACTGAACACATTAGACGATCAAAATATATGTGACACGATGATTTTGTTATTACCAATTATGTTCATGACGAAATGTCTAAATGATAATCTGTTTGCCATATTTCTATTTTACTTCCAGCTAGTCATACAGCTGTACACTAGTATTCCAGAAGGAAATAAAAAGAAGTCAGTTGGCGAAAGGAAATACATTACTGCCACAGTTGGTGTCATCAGTTACTAATATTCATTTTCTAATCGTCTTCAGCGGAATGCTGCCTTCTTGAATGACGATACTTAAATGAGATGATAGGAAACCACGGAGAATCTAATACTGGATCAATGATCGTAGATTTAAAACCCGTCCTTAGCGAATACAAGCCAAGAGTCTGTGCAACTACGGCAACCCGCAATAAAAACCCTGGGTACCTCAGTGGTGACACAGAGAAATCTTTTACGCCGCGAGCGTCCACGTCAAAGGAGAGATCCGCTACCGGTGTGCAGCGTACAGTGGTGGATCCCCTACCGGAATAACAGGAAGATGACGGACAGACGACGATGACCTGTTCTTCCGGCATCCTACTCCCGATATCCGGCAGGTGACAATGCGTAACGAGATTTTTCATATTGGGAGTCAGCATATAACACAAAGAACGGAAATCAGGATTTAAACGTTAAAGGAACTATAACCAGTGCAATTTCTTTACATAAGGGGGCACATCTTACGAGGTTATGCCGACCGCAGGTGGCGCTCTTCTTCCGGCAGTTGAGCCAGTTGCACGGCGGCGTCGACGCGGTTCGAATGAGGAGGCACAGCAACTCACCTCTGGCTCCAGCCAACTACAGTAGGGTGATCGTTGAGGCAACCACACAATGGGATGGACGACAGAATTTTGGCAGTGCGGGGAGGCAGTGATCATACGAAACATTTCCTGTGCGCAAGGACTAGGTGTACAGGTAGGCCGTGCCATAGAGAGCGACGAGTTTACAGGAACACTGGGCTCAGATTTCACAGATTTCTGACTGGGCAGAAGTTATACTGGACACAGTTTTCATTCATTCCGACTACAACAGCAGACAGGGCGAGAACATATCCGTGGCCAGGAAATGTTATATTAGAAATTATGTGTTGGGTACATTCCAATGTCTGTCTTTCCCTACAGTTTCCACAGTACACAGCTTCATCTTGTACCATGGATGTCTCAACACGTGACCTATCATGCTGTCGATTCTTCTTTTCAGTGTTTTCCAGATACTTCTTTGTCCATTTCCACATTCGCTGCTGTTATGCCCAATACAATCTGCATACTCCATTTTATTTTTATCATGAGCCTTCAATGACTTCTGTCAAGTCCATTAATTAAGTGAGATTTGTTTTTTAAAATTTGGACCCCTTTCCACCCTGGTGAGATTTGTTGAGATGCGGTGGGATCCCTTCCCGTCATGAGAAGTTTACACCATTACTGGGTAAAAATACCTAAGACGGTTTTTTTTACTTTTTAAACATTGATTAAAACACTTTAATAAAACATGTTTTATGTAGAAAGTGTATTGAGCTGTGGATTTAATACTGTTCCTGACTAACTCTCTGACTGATACGCAGTGATTTCGACCGGATTGACAGGCAGCTCCCAGAATGAAATCTGACACTTTGCGACACCTGCTTCATATCGGGGAGTCCCGAGCATGCACACAGATCACTCAGTTCAGTACAGAGAGGACATGTAGGCTAGTGGGTACTTTAATATTGTCTACCTTCGGGACTAATTTTATATTTTAAATTTTTATCCGTTCTAATGATGTACACTGAAGAGCCAAAGAAACTGATACACCTGCTTAATATCGTGTAGGGCCCCTTGTGAACGCGGAAGCGCCCAACACGACGTAGCATGGTCTCGAATAATGTCTGAAGTAGTGCTGGAGGGAACCGACACCATGATTCCTGCAGGGCTCTACATAAACCTGTAAGAGTACGTGGGGTTGAGATCTATTTTGAACAGCACATTGCAAAGCATCCCAGATATGCTAAATAATGTTCATGTCTGGGGAGTTTGGTGGACAGTGGAACTGTTTAAACTCAGAAGAGTGTTTCTGGAGCCACTCTGTAGCAATTCTGGGCGTTCGGGTTGTCGCATTGCCCTGCTGGAATTGCCCAAGTTCGTCGGAATGCTCAATGGACATGAGTGGATACAGATGATCAGACAGGATGCTTAGGTATGCGTCACCTGTCAGAGTCGTATCTAGACGCATCATGGGTCCCATATCACTCCAGCTGCACACGCCCCACACCATTACAGAGCGAAAAAGCTTGAACTGTCCTCTGCTGACATGTAGAGAACTGTCTGCATACCCGTACACGTCCATCCGCTCGATAAATTTGAAACGAGACTCGTCCGACCAGGCAACATGTTTCCACTTATCAACAGTCCAATGTTGGTGTTGACGGGCCCGGGGGAGGTGTAAAGCCTTGTGTCGTGCAGTCATCAAGGGTACAGGAGTGGGCCTTCGGCTCCGAAAGCCCGTATCGATGATGTTCCGTTGAATGTTTCGCACGCTGACACTTGTGGATGGTCCAGCTTTGAAATCTGCAGCAGTTTGTGGAGGGGTTGCGCTTGGGTCGCGTTGAACTATTCTCTTCGATCGTCGTTGGTCCCGTTTTTGCGGCATCTTTTTACGGCTGCAGCGATGTTGGAGAATTGATATTTTACCGGATTCCTGATACTCGCGGTACACTCGTGAAATGATCGTGCGGGAAAATCCCCGCTTCATCGCTACCTCGAAGACGCTGTGTCCCATCGCTCGTGCGCCGACTATAACACCACGTTCAAACTTACTCAGATCTTGATAAGCTGCCATTGTAGCAGCAATAACTGATCTAACAACTGCGCCAGACACTTGCCTTATATAGACGTTGCCTACCGCAGCTTCATATTCTGCCTGTTAACGTGTCACTGTATAAGCATCCCTATACCAGTTTCTTCGGCGCTTAAGTGTATATTCTTATTCTTTGTATTAATATTCCCTCGCATCCCCCCCCCTCCCGCCACCGCTGAAATGGGATTTGGTGATATTTTGCCGGACACTTCTATCTCCATTTTGAGCTCACATACCTAGTGACCCACCTCAAAGAATAATGTAGGGCTGAGACAGTGTGGGGTGGCGAAAAAACCAGCAGTTTGCGGGCACTTTTTAATACACGATACGGAAAGAACTATTGAAAAACCAAGAACTTCACCACTGCTTTCGAAAGGTGACTTCACTGAGCCACAGGCCAGAGATTGCGCCAAAGAGTATTATTCAGCTGCCTCCACTGCAAGTGCTCTTTGACAAGTTGTGGAGAGTAGTAGTAGTTCTGAGGTAGGCGTGATCTGTGCTTGTTGAGACGTTGATAGAGTACTAGCTGTTCTGTTGGGTAAGACACCATATGTTATTCGATTGGGGATGTTGTAATGATCAAAGTGTATTTTTCGTCAATATATATAAAGGCAAAGAAAATTTTTTATTTTTGACGTCCTAAATAACAATGCCTCTTGGTCACAGGTTCAGTCAACAAAGCATCTGGCTCGTGTTCTTGTAATTCACTGTAATTCTGGTTTCTACGTGCAATCATAGTATTTCTAGTTTTTTTTAATTACTTCAGTGTAAATGGTGTTCAAAATATCTTGTGTTATCGTGGAAGAGCCGTGCCAGACGTGTAGGTTGAATCACACTTCCACACACAGAACAGTTACATTTGTGCTTTCTTGTTTCATAGGTTTTATAGTTGCTGGGGACTTAATTAATTAATTGTGTTAACGGAAATTTCCTTTCATTCTTTGTTGTTATTCTGTGCAGTCAGATTGCGTACTAATATTATTCAGGGCCAACAGGTTAAGAGACTGCGTAACCGGACAAACAGCGACTAAAATTAAAATTATTTGCATTTTATTTAATTAAGCCCCCATGCACGTGGCGACCTCTGCTTCGGATCGTCCCTTGGAACTCTTTTGATAGTAAAAATAGCAGACAGTAGGATTGTTGTAATAATTTGTAGTTTAGTAATTGTAGTCTATATTACATGTGTAGATTTGGTAACTGAACATTTGTAGTTTTCTTGTCATTCTTTTAATGGTATTTTGGCAGATTTAATTTTTGATGTCTTTTATACGGGTTTGACAATTTTGTGCGATTGTGAAGGTTTTAAGTGTTCGTTAGGCGTGTTTGTCGGGAATTATTGCGTGTGAATGGTATTCTTGGCGATAAAGTGCCATTTTGTGTGTAATTTTCGTATTGTGACGAGTTTGGTATGTTTTGTAAATGATTACGCGATCGATGAAAAAGGCAAAAATGATTGATAGTCAGAATGACGAAATTGTTAACATGGCGAACTCGCCAACGCAGGAGAACAGTATGATGAATTATGAAGTAGAAAACAATTTAATGAGCAGGGAAAATAGTCCGGAACCAGTTCAAAATTTTTCACAATCGGAAATTTTTCAGAATAAGAGATTAACGATAGAAGATTCTGAAATAGTATCGAACACAGATAGCTTTACGGCTATGCCGAAGGAAGTTAGTTTTACGGGAAATGTTAGGGGCGAAAAGAATTTCGAACCAGTTAATATGGAGCAGTTGATGAGTGCAATATTAAATTTGGGATCACAGTTAGGATCTGAATTAAAAACAGAGATGGAAAGTTTGGCAACAAGGTTAGACTCACAAATAGGGACATGTTTCAAAAACATGAAAGATGAATTAAAGAAAGAAATTAGAGAAGAAGTACAACCGATTTTGAATGCTCACAATAATAGATTAATTTCAATAGAAATCAGGCAAATGAACAGGATGGAGAACAGGAAGAAAGAGATCGCGTGATAGTACAAATATTTTCAGAGTTAAATTTACAACGCGCACACGATAAGGAAGAAATATTTGAAAGAATCGAGGAATCTGTACCAAATGAAAGAATAAATAACCTAACACAACAATGTGAACAGTTAACTACTAAATGTGTCAATACTGAAACCCGAGTCGCGACACTTACGGAAGACGTAAATAAACAGAAAGAACAAATAGGTGACTTATCGGAAAGAGTTGAGGAGATTTCAGAGAAATTGACAAGTCTTTGTTTAAATGGGGACAGAGGTTCAGATGATACAGCTCCATTGCCATTTGCAGAAACCGAAGAGTACCAGAACATAAATAAACATGTTGAAAATCGGGGAAAATTTAATGAACGACTTAAAAGGGAATTTGTAGCGTTACGAAAGCAAGTCAAACAAATGGAAAGCGATATCGTAGGAAAGGACAGTAGAAGAAATTTAGAATCACAGATAGCAGAGGGCTTTGAAGAAAATAATTTATTTCATTTACGAGAAGCAACAAGAGAGCGCCAGGCGCGCGAACTTGGCAATAATCGGCATTGGGAATGGGACAGACGCGGTACGTCTTTGTCGCCACGAGGCGAAAACTTTGACTATAAACACTTTTTAACTGTTCGGAAATTTAAGATCTTTCGCAATTCTAAGAATGACATACATCTATGTTCATGGTTAGATCAATTTATGTATGCACTTCCACCAAATTGGCCACTAAGTCACAAACTGGAATTTATGTGTGGATATTTAGAAAACGAACCGGCGACGCGGATGCGCGCACTTATTAGAGATTGCAATAATTTAAATGATTTTTATCATGCATTTCTATCGGCATATTGGTCCGAAAACACGCAAGACAGAGTCAAACATAGTCTTATTATCCAGCGTAATTTTAAAAAGTCTGAGTTCCTTTCCAACCCTTATAGCCAGACTGAATTAATTCGCATTTGTTTAACTAAGCTGCCACAATCGATAAGACAAATTGCTTTAGCCGGAAGATGTAAAGACGACATTGAGACTTTTAAGACGTTGCTACAAGAACTTGAGTATGACAACGACGACGGGACTTCTTGTAATTTTTTCAGTAACAGTAATTACAATAGATTGTCAGAGAAAAGGAATAGTGATCGGAACGGACGTTATAGCGGTAATTTTTAAAATGACAGACGTAACAGACAGGACAATAAATACCAGCCTTATGACAATAACAGACGTTCTAACAGAAATTACAGAGACAATTATAATAACGGAAATTCCTACCGGAATGATCAATCATACGGAAACAGTAATCGGTATCATCAAGACAGAAATTATTCATACTATACTAGAAATTCTTACTACAGAAATAACCAGGGCAGTAGATATAAAAATAATTTCAGAAGTGACAGTCGAAATTACAAAAGAAGCAGTCATACAGATAGACAGGAAAATAGAAATTTTAATAACAGACACAACCAAGAACTTACATCTAACAGACAAGAGGAACTTAAATGGCATCCTCCGCGTGACAGAAATTCGGAGAGACAAGTGCAAATCGTAGAAATTGATCCGCGAAATGACGGGAATAATCAAAGACGTGACACGAACAATCGACAATGACTTGTAGCTTCGGCTTCTGGCAGCAATATAGGCGGTTCAGAAAGTAATGACACTACGACTTTACACTACGTACGCCTGGAAGACATGAGAGACGTTTTGCTAGACGAAAAGGAAAATAATGTAGACGCATTTTTACATCCTGTTATTGAAGTATGTGTGGGTAAGAATAAGTTCACTGCAGTTTTAGATACTGGGAGCCCATTGAATGTCATTAGTGAATCAGTTTTTCGTATATGTGTAAGAACTATTGCTTGTCCTGTGTTACCTGTTTCTAAAACTACAATTCGAGGAGCTATTTCTGGAAAAAGTGTGGAAGTCAAACAACAGACCAACTTAAATTTCATTTGTCAAGGATATGAATTTTCTGCTGATTTTATTATTGTTCCATTACTCAGTACACAAATTATATTAGGTATGGAATTTATTAACACACATAAGGCAATTTTAAACTTTAAGGAAGGAAGTGTGGACTTGACTATTGCCGGAATGCCGAGATGTTTGAAATTTTTCGAGTGTTTAACGAAATACGAATCAGACGCAAAATGTTTAAGGTTTCTTACTTCTGATGTTTTCTCTGAGCATTATGACGACAATGTGTTCATTCATGACAACGACAATAGATCAGAGACACGATGGATGATATAATTAATAGCGAAGAATTAATTAATGAAAAGGTTGTAATTATGTAACAGGCGTATTTAAACTGTTTTAGCATGTAATCATCTGAACTGTTTCTTATTTAAATTGTTTTGTTAATTAAATTGCATTGTGTATTATTGAGAAAGAGCGGGAAACCGCGCATAGATACATTTTGAGAAAGAGCGGGAAACAGCGCGCAGTAATACATCTGTAATGGTAGCAGGGATTGTCTGCACCAAAAACCATTGTTGGCGGCGAGACCGCACTTTTGTAGCATTGAGCGTTGGAAGCGAGCAGTTGCGAGTAAGATGTGAGACGAGGCAGTCGTAGCTAGCGAGACATGAGAGGAGGTCGCTGTAAGCGAGGTATGAATTAACACTTTGAAAGAAGCGGTGTGCTCGCCAGCCACTCGCTATATCTAGCGCAATGCTAATTTTTAAGAATTTTTGTAAAGAACTATGCCCCTTGTAATTGTTTGTCAAGATCGTTCTCAGAATATAGTTATGTAATTTTGATGGAAAATTAGGTATGTAGCGCAACGCTACTTTTTAAGAATTTTTGTAAACAACTATACCCCTTGTAATTGTTTGTCAAGATCGTTCTCAGAATATAGTTAACTTCTACCAGATTAAATGCATTAAGAATTTTCTATCCCAAAATCATTCACGTAAATGCTTTACGGAATTTATTGTTATCTTAAAAGAAAAGTCTAAACTGAGCTTCAGCTTTTATCAAATCTAAATTAACTTCAACTTAAAGAATTCCAGTCACAAAGTATTATGAAACTCCACCAGCAGCTTATAATTATGTTAAAGAGAAGTAAGTATATTCATTCCACAGTTTGCTGTAGCAGTCAGATGGCGATCCAGTATAAATAATTAAAGGTAAGAATCAGTCTTAATAATTTCAGGTAACGACTGAGGGCCACGGCGACAACACATTTTATGTTTCGTCGTAATAATCAGCAGGTAGTCTTGACAGAGCAGTAGTTAAAAGATTTTAAGAGACGCAGCGTTCAGTCAGCAAGCAAACGTTCATCCAATATTAGACGGGAAGGTTTCACTTGGCGATATCCATTCAGTACGACATTTTAGTGAATCTACTGTGGATATGAATATACTGACTTTGATAATAGTGTGAATAAGTTACTGTTAAGTGGCGCAACGCATATACTAAAGTGTATAACTTTCATTCACAGGTCATCGGCAATTCTGTTTGCTTTATTGATTCGGCGTTGAAAAGTGTCTGTTCAGTGTTGAATCCGCTTTGAACAGTGATATATTTTGTTGCGTGTGATGATTATAGACAATGTCCCGCAGAATAATTACTCGTTCTCAAACTGATAAAACTTTTTGTTGCGTGTGATGATTATAGACAATGTCCCGCAGAATAATTACTCGTTCTCAAACTGATAAAACTGTATAAAATACTGACGAGAGATTCTTTTCTGGAATAGGCAGTAATAATACGTGTGAAAACCCTGATTCTGAAACGTTAGGTGAACAGACATTTAATAACTGTAACAATATGGAAGCGTTTAACGAACAAGTAACTTCAGAAATGCCCACAGACAATGAAACGGTAGTGCAAAATAATTTGGCATTAAATGCAACAGACGGTACACAGTCACAAATTCCGCATAGTAGACATAACAGTTTCAGTAACGAAACCACTACAATGCAGTCAGACAGAGAGACTCCATTAAGCACTGATTTAGATTCAAACGGTACACAGCTACACAACCTGCGTAGCAGATCCAACAGTTCTCATGACCAAAATTCCGAAATTACGGAAAACGTGACGCAGTCACAATCATCTGAGGATGTTCAAATGAACACAGATCTACAGCCTTTAACAACGAATACAAATACACACAGAAGTCAATCCGAAACGGATCCAATAATGGCATTTTTGCTACAAATGAGACAAGACATGAATCAAAACTTTAACAGAGGGTCACAAGAATTAGAAAAAAGGTCACAAGATCTAAAAAACGAAATTAAGGCAGAACACGCACACACAGATCAGAAATTAGACAACATGTACCAAAATCTAAAACACGAAATCAAAGTAGAAATTCAAACAGTCGCTGAAAAATGTTCACAATCAACACAAGAATTACGCGACAAAATTCAAGAAATATCCGATAACCAAGCAACATTTGCAGTTAGTATACGGGAAACAATGACAGAAAACTTTGCTAAACAAAACGCTCAGATTGATGAACGTTTTAACAATCACACAGAAAACTGTTTGATACGTCACCGTAAACTGGTGCGATCGCAGGATAAAGAACGAAAAGAATTACTACAAACAATCACTAAACAGCGTCAGGACGACAAAAAGAAAGTGTTTGCCCAGGGCAAAACATATGTAGACAATCACATACAGTCGATCTCGGAAGAAATCGAAACGGTCAAAGAAACAAATAATCAAATACAAGACAGGCTTACAGAAATCCAAACACAGACAATCGATGTGAAAACTTCTACAGACACTGAGATCCAGAATGTTAAAGATAAATTAACAGAGGACGTTCAGACACTAACTGACAAAATAGAACACATAGAAATTAACCATGACACAGAAAATTTAAAGGCAGATTTTAAGAAAGTCACCAAAAGCAACCGTAAATTACGAAACGAACTGACAGAAAAGATCAATGAACTCACTACAAGAATAGATCTTTTAGATACTAACAATGACGAGAGATCAGACGACACTGCACCAGTCCCAGTGCAACAGAACTCTAATAGTAATAACACGCCATTGACAAATATACAACAAACTATCACAGATCTAAAATCGCGTAATGATTCATTGCATCAGCAAATAAATTCTCTACAGCAAGAGATAGCGGACGCACAAGAAACCGCCGCACATAATCATTTTCAACAGAACACACACCGTTACGAAATGCCTCAGATCCATAATACATATAATGTTGGTAGACTTCAGAGAGTAAGAGATTTTACCCAGGAAGAAAGACACCCGAATCCATATTCAAGACAATACGACAACACTTACGCACACAGACATGACAGTTTTGATCACAAACATTTTCTTTCAGTTAGAAAGTTTAAAACATTTAAAAACGACAGGGCGCAAATACATCTGTTGGATTTTATCCAACAGTTCAGGGGAGCACTTCCACCATCATGGCCAGTACAACATAAGTTAGAATTTATTGTCAGTTTTCTTGAAGGAGAACCAGCACGACGAATGCGACCAATTGCTAGACAATGTTTTTCCGTAGAAGCATTTGAGGAAGCATTTTTATCAGCATATTGGTCTGACACTACACAAAACAGCATCAAAGATCGGCTACTTAGTTTGCCAAACTTTGAAAATTCTACCTTTCCAACAATCACACAATTTTTCGAGTACATGGTGGAACAGAACCAGTACCTCAACGAGCCATACAGTCAATCGGCATTAATACAGCTTTGCATTTCAAAACTGCCCAGAGCTTTGAAAGTGTCATTACTGACAGGGCAACAAAAGGGCAATGTATCCGCTTTTAGAGACATCTTACAACTATTAGAAGCACACCAGGCAGACTACGCATTTGTTAACAAAAATTTTTCATGACAGAACGGAAAACAAACAAACTCAGCTACTTTTGAACAAACACGATTTGGTAATAACAATCCGAGTAAACGCTTTCGCAGCGAAATTGACAACGAAAACAGGAGTAATGAAAAACATTATACTGACACGGTAAATTTATATTCAGGACAGCAACAGAATCCGAGACTTAACACGCAACCGAATAGGTCAAATTTCCATATGAATCATCGCTCAGATAATGCGACCGGGGAAGGCCATTACGCGGGTCGACCGCAAAATGAACAAAAACAAACGTTTCTACGGGGTGCAGGTGGGCTGCCGTACAGTCACAGTTATAACGACAGGAGAAAAGAAAACGAACACAGACCGCCGAGGACGTTCCACAATGACAATTTTAACGGAAACTACAACAGGGCCCAACAGCTGCGTTACCGTATGAATGTACCAGACACCAGATTTCATCCACCAGACACTGCTAATAATCAAAACGGCAGAACTGTACAGTTGATAGAACACATACCAAACTCCCAAGCTGAAAATCACATATCGGAAGAATTATGACTAGAGAAAACCTGCAATGAATCTCTTAATGTCGATACTATGAAATCACACAGAGAAAACATAACGACCGAAAATGCCATTACATTTGACGACGTGAGAGACACATTGTTACAGGAAAAACCAATCCTACAGAAAACAATATATCACCCAATAATAGAGATAAATTTACAGTCGCACAATATTTTAGCGATAATTGATTCAGGTTCACCTATGTGCATAATTAACGAAGACACATTTAACAGATGCAATAGCAATAATGATTACCCAGTATTCCCTTTAAACAGAACGAAGGTCAAGGGAGCTTTTGCAGGAAAAGGCATTGAAGTTAAAAGACAGACACAATTAACATTTGTTTTTGCAGGGGAAACGTTCCACAGTGATTGTTGGATAGTTCCGAATTTAACAACAGACATGATATTAGGAATAAATTTTCTTTTTCAGTACGATGCGAAGATTGACTTCAAATCGTCATACCTCACACTACAAAAGGAAAACATGGAAGTGATCGTAAGATTTCAAAACACAGTATCCTCCGAAGAACAAAATATGCACAGGATCGAGATTATTACTGATTCTCAAGATAACGATTGTTATATCGCACTATACACGAACACACTTAATAATGACTTGGTAGAGGAACAGGAGTACAATATGTTCGAGACAATTACACGCAAGGTAGACAATAGTGTAGCAAAATGCGATGCAGAACGCACAGAACTTGAAAATATTCTGGTACAACACAAAGCAGTTTTTGCCAATGTTCCAGGAACAATGACAGGATTTATGTACGAATTTCAGGTGAAACCACACGAGACTTTCAAAGCAAAGCATTATCCAATCCCACACATACACACAGAAGCAGTTAAGAAAGAATTACGAGCAATGATCGATCAAGGAATAATAGAACCAGCAGCCAGCCAATATATAAATCCACTACACATTGTTGAAAGGAAGGATGGATCACTATGTTTAGTTTTAGATTCACGTCAAGTTAATAAAATAATAATTACAGAAACCGACCGACCACAGACGTTAGAAGAGTTACTGCAAAAATTTCATGGCACCTCCATTTATACTACACTCGACCTCAAATCAGGGTTTTGGCAAATCCAACTACACCCAAATTGCCGAAAATATACGGCATTCCTTTGCTTTGGGGAATGCTATCAATTTTGTAAACTTCCGTTTGGACTAACGATTTCGTCTGCTGCCTTTATACGAGGCATGAATACTATTCTACCACAAGATCTGAAAAACAAAATTACTACATATGTCGATGACATTTTAATTGCAGCAGAAAACTGGGAACAACACAATCATACTCTTCAACAATTACTGAATACATTCGAGCAGAATGGTATAACTATAAACTTGCGTAAATCTGAATTTGGTAAAGCGTCAATAAAATTTCTAGGGCACAGTATCTCACAAACAGGTATCGCACCAGACCCTGACAAATTGCAAGCACTGAAAGACATCGACGTGCCAACAAACAAAAAGGAACTTCGGAGCTTTTTAGGTCTTATCAATTATTTTAGAAAATTTATCCACTACAAAGCATTAGACACGCCCTTGCTATACCAGCTTACAAGTAAAAACACACTTTGGTCATGGAATGAAGACGTTGAAGCTGAATTCGAGAACTTGAAAGAAGCATTATTAAAAGCACCTTTGTTATCACACCCTGACCCAACACAAAACTTTTCCGTTGCAACAGATAGTTCAACCACAGCACTAGGAGTACATATTTTCCAAGAAATAAAGGAAGAAGATAAGACAGTCGTGAAACACATTGCTTTTGCAAGCAGGATACTTTATCCAGCAGAGCGCAATTATTCTGTAACAGAATTAGAGACACTATGTGTAATTTACGCTTTTAAGCGATTCCGTCATTTTCTATATGGCCGACATACAACAATATATACCGATCACCGAGCAATCCAGTTTTTATTGTCAGCAAAACTTACGCACGATAGATTAAGCCGCTGGAAATTATACTTACAAGAGTTTGATTTTACCATTATACACATTCCAGGCACGCAGAATACTGTTGCCGACGCATTGTCGAGGTCCATTCACAATAAACGCATGGAGAAAGAAAATACCTTTTGCTACAACAACCATAGTATTATGTATATTAAACAAGTAGCTTTCGAAAACTTTATATCAGCAGCATTACAGGATATAGAGAGAGAACAGCAGAAAGATGAAACACTGAAAGAGATTGTAACGCTTTGGAAAGACAGAAGTAACGCTAAAGTCAGACTTCATTACACTGTACATCAAAATATACTCTTTATTCGATCATACCGAGACGGTAATAATTGGCTTTTATGCATTCCGGAAGGGATCGTAAATAAACTGATATGGTATACACATCTAAGTTATGGACACTACGGAGCGAGGAAATGCTTTCTGATTCTGCGACAAAATTGCCACTTTAATAACATGGAAAAACACATAAGAAAAGTAATAGCATCATGCAAGATATGTCAAAAAGCTAAATCATCAACAGTGTCACACATTCCACCATTGTATCCCATCATACCGGTTAAGTTAAGACACATGGCAGCAGTGGATCTTTTCGGTCCAATCCCCAGAACAAATAATGGTTATAGTTATAATTTTGTAGCTGTAGAACTAACATCCAAATTTGTAACATTTTCTCCACTAAGGAAAGCAACAGCAAGAACAGTATCAAGAGCGTTTGTAAGAGATTTTCTATCAGTAGTAGGACGTGTACAGAAGGTTATTTCGGATAACGGTCCGCAGTTTAGGTCAGACGTATGGAAGAAAATGTTAGAAAGTAAGAACATAACACCTATTTACATATCAAGATATCACAGTTCTTCCAACCCATCAGAAAGAATAATGAAAGAGATCGGGAAGTTATGCAGAATTTATTGTCATAAAAGACATACAACATGGGATAAATATATTTTACAGTTTCAAGAAGTGATAAATGCAATACCCAATGAATCTACGATGCTATCACCAACCGTAATACTGACAAATAAAGACCCACCGAACAAAATTACCGAACTAATTACTTTTCCTAAGACGCGTAGGCTTCGACATTGTGAAATAATAGACACAGCATTAGCAAACACTAAAAGAGCTGCAGATCGGCGGAAGAAACAACAGAAGCAGGTAAGTCGACTACAGAAGTACGAGATTGGCGACAAAGTACTGATTCGCACTCATTTTCTTTCCAACAAAGGTAAGCACAGATGCCGTAAATTCGAACTTCTGTATGCAGGCCCTTACAGAGTTCATAATATTCCACACGCTAATGTAGTGCATGTGGAAACGCTACGTAAGAAGAAATCATTAGGGAATCATCATGTATCCAACGTGAAACATTTCTTGACTTAAATTTTTGCATTTCAGCTGACGAAAGGACGGCGTGACACGTAAGTATGCAACAATGGTAGTTTCAGCGCGCTTCAGTAACAAACAAAGCCGCGACACGCAGCGGGCCGCTAATATTTCACCGTACCTTAAAGAACACAGCAGTACTTAATGATGCTACGCCAGCCAAGACAAATAAAAACACGAGAAACATTTCCTAACTTAAAGAGAACATGCAGACAACGACACGACGTATGAATTTGTGCACTGAGAGCTCATAAATGAAAGAAATTTTTTTTATAACGTGACATAATTACTTAAGAAAATGTCGATTTTTGCAATAGCTAAACTGATAATATAGATCGTTCATTAATCAATTATTTTAGTGGTAACATTAACATGTACTCTTTATTCCAGAATGCAGCATTGTTGTCACACGTCATCAAAATGAAACGTAGTTTTAGTTAGAATAAGGATGTGAATCTTTAGGTCATGCAGATAGCTGAGGCTAATTGTCATTACAGAAATTTTATAGGTCATGCCGGGAGCTGACGTGATTTTGCAGCAGTTAATATTATGATAAAGTGTTTTATAGGTCATGCCAGGAGCGGACGAGAAGTACCAGAAGATGTTTATTGAAGTCATGCCGTGCACTGACGATAATTAATACTGAATGTTTTATAATAAGTCATGCCGTGCGCTGACGTTAATTAATGCTGAATGTTTATAACAGGTTATGCAGAGAGTTGACACAGATGCAGAAGAAGAATGTGTATGTTATGTTAGTATATAAGAAATGTATAATGTTAAGAAATAATTTTGCTAGCATGTGACACATTGCAACACTATGGATGGGGACCACACATTACAATGTCTAACCAGAATAATGTTTACCTTAATTTTCAGCTGCAAAAGAATACTTTAAATAATTTTATGACAGTAATTTTATTGTATATTATGACCTGACATTTGACGACTCATAACTGACGACTACACCCCTGAATGGAAGATAAAATTTTAGGACAGTAAGTCAAGAAATGCATTGTCAACAAAATTTATAATTAATGATGTAAGAAACTAAGATATGTAAATACAGAATAAGTAATAATGTACTTGTCTATAACAAATCTGTATACTATCAAATACTGAATAAGTAGGAACTTTTATGTCTTTTATATATGGGAATAATTTTCTGGAAGAATTCTTAAATTAAAACTACATATTGTTACAAATTACGACACAACATATTTTGTCATAGGGAAAATTATTTGGTAGTCAAATTATGGTACCAACAATGTCCGTGAACCCATTGCCAAAACAATTTTACCCGTACCTTAATTCCTGTGCATCCCCATGGTTATTGAGCACAGAATCAGTGAATTGTGAAACACGTGACTTCAACCAATGATGTTCTCGACGAGGTGTTTGCATACCTAGATGCACACCACAGCCCGATGTATGTCAATTGGTGCCTGCATACCTAGATACACACCACAGTATGATGTACGACAATAGGTGTTTGCATACCAAGATGCACACCACCAACCTTAATGGACCATTGGAGATGGAACTTAATCCTGATGTGGCTGCGGCAACTCAGGCTATTCGACGACGTACTTAGTGTTTGGGTACACTAAAACTATGGAGCAAGGCGATGATGGAACCACATGGCGAAACCTGGTGTTGTGATATGTGAGGGAAAGGAACAGACTTTTGAGTGCATTCACAGACAGTTGCCAGTGCTTTGACCATGCTATCCAATTCCTTTTGTAACTTCCTTAATTGTGGTACTAAGAGATGCCAATTTGAATTAAATGTTTCATAATGTAAACTTTCAATTGCTTCATATGATCTGTATATTGATTTTCACATTTACTCTTATTCTTGTTGTTAAATTTAAGGGAACCAAATTTTACTTGATGTACAATTCCTACTAAAACCCTTTCTATTTACATATTCTCTTTATTAGAGATAGACAAATCATTTCGTATGACAGCATTTGTGTATACACTTTGTTCAAACTATTTTCTATAATCAAATTTTATACTTATGTTGAGTCCATATGACTCAACAACGTAGTAAAATTTTAAGAAAGCCGAGTAGCGGCATATGTAATTATGTAATAGGCGTATTTAAACTGTTTTAGCATGTAATTATCTGAACTGTTTCTTATTTAAATTGTTTTGTTAATTAAATTGCATTGTGTATTATTGAGAAAGAGCGGGAAACCGCGCATAGATACATTTTGAGAAAGAGCGGGAAACAGCGCGCAGTAACACATCTGTAATGGTAGCAGGGATTGTCTGCACCAAAAACCATTGTTGGCGGCGAGACCGCACTTTTGTAGCATTGAGCGTTGGAAGCGAGCAGTTGCGAGTAAGATGTGAGACGAGGCAGTCGTAGCTAGCGAGACATGAGAGGAGGTCGCTGTAAGCGAGGTATGAATTAACACTTTGAAAGAAGCGGTGTGCTCGCCAGCCACTCGCTATATGTAGCGCAATGCTAGTTTTTAAGAATTTTTGTAAAGAACTATG
Organism: Schistocerca gregaria; assembly: GCF_023897955.1. Taxonomy (NCBI): domain Eukaryota; kingdom Metazoa; phylum Arthropoda; class Insecta; order Orthoptera; family Acrididae; genus Schistocerca; species Schistocerca gregaria. Next base: position 687,614,746 of record NC_064921.1, on the reverse strand, counting down.
CCCCTTGTAATTGTTTGTCAAGATCGTTCTCAGAATATAGTTATGTAATTTTGATGGAAAATTAGGTATGTAGCGCAACGCTACTTTTTAAGAATTTTTGTAAAGAACTATACCCCTTGTAATTGTTTGTCAAGATCGTTCTCAGAATATAGTTAACTTCTACCAGATTAAATGCATTAAGAATTTTCTATCCCAAAATCATTCACGTAAATGCTTTACGGAATTTATTGTTATCTTAAAAGAAAAGTCTAAACTGAGCTTCAGCTTTTATCAAATCTAAATTAACTTCAACTTAAAGAATTCCAGTCACAAAGTATTATGAAACTCCACCAGCAGCTTATAATTATGTTAAAGAGAAGTAAGTATATTCATTCCACAGTTTGCTGTAGCAGTCTGATGGCGATCCAGTATAAATAATTAAAGGTAAGAATCAGTCTTGATAATTTCAGGTAACGACTGAGGGCCACGGCGACAACACATTTTATGTTTCGTCGTAATAATCAGCAGGTAGTCTTGACAGAGCAGCAGTTAAAAGATTTTAAGAGACGCAGCGTTCAGTCAGCAAGCAAACGTTCATCCAATATTAGACAGGAAGGTTTCAAGGTTAAGAAAGCTGAAGTGCCAGATGACGTTGCAAGAGAAAAACTGCACCAAATTTTAACGTCACGTGCTACAGTATTTAGTAATCACACAGTAACTATATAAGGCTTTCAATATTTATTTAAAGTAAAAGAGCACACACCATTTAGAGTAAAAACGTACGCTATTCCTTTGGCTTATAGAGATAAGGTTAAGAGTGAACTTCATGCATGTTAGATCAAAGCATTATTGAGCCAGCAGTCAGTCCTTATACCAGCCCATAACACGTCGTTCTTAAAAAGGACGGGTCAATTCGTTTGGTTCTAGATTCCAGACAGATAAATAATATCATCATTCCTGAAACTGACCTTCCACAAAATTTAGATGAACTTCTTCAACATTTCCATGGAATTAAAGTTTTATCCACGATTGATATGGGCGCAAGTATTTGGCAAATAGATCTTCACCCTGATTGTAGAAAATACACTGCCTTTTTAGCCTTTGGTAACTGTTATGAATTTGGGAAATTACCGTTTGGACTTACTGTATCTTCAGCAGCATTCATTCGTAGTTTAAACGAAATTTTACCTGTTTATCTTCGTAACAATATTACTTCATATGTTGACGATATTCTTATTGCTAAATGTTCTTGGAGTGAGCACAACAAAATTTTGGATTCATTATTACGTATTTTTGCAAGAGTTGGCATTACAGTGAACTTGGAAAAATCTGAATTTGGTCGTTCTCAGGTGAAATTTCTTGGTCATATTATTTCTAGAGAAGGTATTCTTCCTGATCCAGAGAAACTAGACGCTATTCGTAATTATGCTGTTCCTACTACAAAACGTGATGTTCGTAGTTTCCTTGGTATCTGTAATTTTCTTAGACGTTTTGTTAGGTTGGATAATTTGGCCACACCTCGCTTGTGTGAACTATCTGGAAAAAGTTCTAATTGGTGTTGGGATGAGGAAGCTCAATCAGAATTTGAACAACTTCGTGATGCTTTAGTTGCTGCTCCACTTCTTTCACATCCGGATTTATCTAAAGATTTTTGTTTGGCGACGGACTCATCATACAAAGGCCTAGGTGCACACTTACTTCAAGAGATAGAAGAAAACGGCGTTATAGTACAGAAAATTATTGCCTTTGGAAGTAGTGTTCACTCTAAATCAGAAAAGAATTATTCGATTACGGAACTTGGCTGTTGTTTGGGCTTTCACAAAATCTCGCATCTTTTTGTATGGCAGACAAACTAAGGTTTACACCGATCATCGAGCTCTGGAATTTATCATGTCAGGAAAATTAACACACGGAAGATTGTCACGATGGGCGCTGTATCTACAGGAATTTGATTTTAGTATTGTTTACATACAGGGTTCTTCAAATATTATTGCTGATGCTTTATCACGTGCATCTGTGGGTTTGAAAGAAAGTGCTGAGGAGGACTGCAAAGAAAACAATTATTGTTTGATGTATATTCAAGGTGTTGCGTTTGAAAATTTTATTTCGTCTTCGCTCCAGGACATCGCTAAGGAGCAAAATAAGGATCCAATCTGGAAGGACATTAAGGAGAAGTGGAGGAGAAAGGAAAGCGTAGCGATTAGACAGTATAATTTAGTTCACAATGATATTCTTTTTAAACAAAAATCGGTCGACAACTCATTCCTGATGAGTGGGTTAATAAATTGATTTGGTATACACATTTCAGTTATGCACCCAGAAAATGCTTTAATAAATTACGAGAAAATTGCTACTTCAGTAATATGGAAAAACGTATTCGATCTGTTCTTGCCAAATGCAAATCATGTCAAAAGGCTAAGCCGCCAACTATTTCTCACAGAGCACCGTTGTTTCCTATCATTCCAGCGAAATTAAAGGATATGGCTGCAGTCGATTTGTTCGGTCCAGTGGTTCGTTCTACTAATGGTTATGGTACATTTTGGTAGCAGAGGAACTGACATCAAAATATGTGTGTTTTACACCTTTACGCAAAGCAACAGATCGTTGAGTATCTAATGCTTTCATCAAACATTTCCTTAAAGAAGTGGGACATGTTGATAAGGTTATATCAGATAATGGATCACAGTTTCGCTCCAAAATTTGGCTTCGTACTCTACGGCGTCGTAAGATTTAACCAATTTTCATTTCACTTTTTCACCCTCAATCTAACGCTTCAGAGAGATGGATGAAGGAAATCAATAAATTGTGTCGACTTTATTGTCATCAGAATCACCGAACGTGGGATCAGTATCTTCACATTTTTCAAAACATTCTGAATGAACTTCCTAATGATTCAACTTCTTTACCGCCTATACTAATATTAAAAAATAAAGCACCGACAAATCGCATTTCTGAAATCGTTCCTTTTCCGCCTTCACGGAAACTGCGGCATTCTGAAGTTGTCAATCTGGCTCTACAAAATATTGCATCTGCGGCTGCTAGAAGAGAGAAATCAGCTAAACGTTCTGGTCGTTTAAAAACCTTGTCAGTTGGTCAAAAGGTGTTAATTAAGTCTCATCGTTTGTCTCACAAAGGAAAAGGCTTGTGTCGCAAATTTCTTCTGCTTTATAACGGTCCACATACGATTCGCAAAATTATTCATGATAACACTGTCGAAGTAGAAACTCTTAAATCACGGCGCTCTAAGGGAATACATCATATATCGAACGTTAAAATTTTTGTGGAATTACATAATTTTGAGAAACTAACATTTATACGTAAACACACGGAGAGTACAAGGATACCGCACCGGCACATATTCAAAGCAACACTCAAGTTTGCGCGCCGCACAAGGCAGTCGTTGACCGCAAACAATTACTTCCTACGTCACGCGTACCTACAGCTGATCGAGCGCTCAGTGCGAAAGCACTGACAGCCGTAAACAAATACAGTCTAATGTCTCCGAATAAATTCAGTATAAAGCTATAGTGAGTTGATGAATTATGTTATTAACGTTCAGTATTTTTCAGGATACGGTTGTAAAAAATATTTAAGAACTTCAGGTAAATTCTGTGTGTGTCCGACGTTAAGAGGACTTGCTATCGAGAAAATTTCAGGAAGAATGTAACTTCGAAGAAGAAATTAATAAACAAAAGGTAACTATTAATTGAGTTTATTTTTCAGGTAACATGTTTCCACTTAGGTACGTACTTTAGACGTAATTTGCTGCTCGCGATTACGTGATTTATGCTTTGTGTTAACTGATTTTGACAATGATTGATTAATGAACAGGGTTGTTAATTATGTATATTATGCATCGCTTGGCTGCACTGCTTTTTCACTGATGTCACATTTTTTTATTATGTGCCTGCTGTGCTTATTTATTTAAATTATAATTGTCACCTGAGTAATTGTGCTGATATGGTTATGAATGCAAGTTGTACTTTGTGATTTATCTGCTTGCGCCTTCATGTTTACTTATTAAGATTACATATGAACATTTATTTGCTTATGCTGATATGATGCTAATGACCTGTTTATTATGTAAGATATATATTTGCTGCTTTGCGTATGGATTGCATATTTACACATTTCTACTGACACCCATAAATATTATAGGTTTACTGACATGTGTGTTTTTGTAATAGTTAATATGACAAGTATCTGATATCATTTGTGTGTTTGCTATAATTTGTATTTTTAGTGTAAGAGCATTGATAATGATTTTGCAAAAGCAATTGTGTATGCATTCAAACTGTTGTTCGTGCTTACACGTATTAACATTGGTGGGTGCCACTTGGAAATGTTTAATTTCTGCTGATAAACTCTGATGGACTGTCTGATTAATGATAGTGAATATTATGGACTGTTACCTGCATGTGTTCAACATGATGAGTGCCACTTGGAAATGTTTAATTTCTGCTGATAAACTCTGATGAACTGTCTGATTAGTGATAGTGAATATTATGGACTGTTACCTGCACTTGTTCAACATTGATGGGTGCCACTTGAAAATGCTTAATTTCTGCTAATGAACTCTGATGAACTGTCTGATTAGAGATAGTGAGTGTTATGGACTGTTACCTGCACTTGTTCAACAATGATGGGTGCCACTTGGAAATGTTTTCTGCTGATGAACTCTAATAAAGTCTACTTAGTGGTAGTGAGTATTATAGACTGTTACCTGCACCTGTTCAACATTACTGGGTGCCACTGTTGGAGCTGCTACTATTGATTATGTCACTTGTTGCTGTCTGCACCTGCTCAACATTGCTGGGTACCACTGATGGAACAGCTTCTACTGAAATGATGTTATTTGTTAGTGTCTGCACATGTTCAACATTGCTGGGTGCCACTGATGTACTGCTTCTACTGGAATGATGTCACTTGTTGGTGTCTGCAGCTGTTCAACATTGTTGGGTGCCACTGATGGACTGCTTCTACTGGAATGATGTCACTTGTTGGTATCTGCACCTGTTCAACATTGCTGGGTGCCACTGATGAACTGCTTCTACTGAAATGATGTCACTTGTTGGTGTCTACACCTGTTCAACATTGCTGAGTGCCACTGATGGAACTGCTTCTACTGAGATAATGTCACTTGTTGGTGTCTGCACCTGCACGCCTTTTTTGGGTGCCACTGTTGGAGCTGTTTAAATACTGTTGATGAAATGTTACGAGACTGCTATTTGCACCTGTTGACCATTGCTGGGTTCTACTGCTGGAACTGTCAACTACTCTGAGGAGTCCTACTTGTTTATTGAGCTATTGAAAGGATTTTATGTGAATATTTGTATAAACAGATTTTTTGTGTGTTTACTGTTTATGAAATGTTATGAGACTCTTACCTGCACCTATTCGTCATTGCTGACGCTATTCATTGAATTTTTTAACCACATGATACTTGTGTAAACTATTATGTAAAATCATATTTATGCAAGCATTTGTATTCCTTACTGTATTTTATATACTGGGTTATTGAAGGGTCAGTGCAAAGCCAAAATTTATTTAGTTATGTGGTATTCACTTATTTAATATTATCTTTTATTATTGTCTGTATTTTTTGGACGAATTTGGTAGTATTTTCACCACCATTGCTGGCAAAAATACCATCAAATTCTAGCCCGTGGGGGAGGGGCATATGAAAGGTGGCTACACTGAGCCACAGGCCAGAGATTGCGCCAAAGAGTATTATTCAGCCGCCTCCACTGGAAGTTGCCCCTGAGAAGTTGTGGAGAGTAGTATTAGTTTTGAGGTAGGCGTGATCTGTGCTTGTTGAGACGTCTATAGGGTACTAGTTGTTCTGTTGGGTAAGACACCAAATGTTATTCGATTGGGGATGTTGTAATGATCAAAGTGTATTTTTCGTCAATATATATGAAGGCAAAGAATTTATTTTTATTTTTGACGTCCTAAATAACAATGCCTCTTGGTCACAGGTTCAGTCAACAAAGCATCTGGCTCGTGTTCTTGTAATTCACTGTAATTCTGGTTTCTATGTGCAATCACAGTATTTCTAGTTTTTTTAATTACTTCAGTGTAAATGGTGTTCAAACTATCTTGTCTTATCGTGGAAGAACCGTGAAAGAACCGTGAAAGACGTGTACGTTGAATCACACTTCCACACACAGAACAGTTACATTTGTGCTTTCTTGTTTCATAGGTTTTATAGTTGCTGGGGACTTAATTAATTAATTATGTTAACGGAAATTTCCTTTCATTCTTTGTTGTTATTCTGTGCAGTCAGATTGCGTACTAATATTATTCAGCGCCAACCGGTTAAGAGACTGCGTAACCGGACAAACAGCGACTAAAATTATAATTAAGCCCCATGCACTTTCTCTGCGAATGTACGTCAAAGATGGTGTCCTCATATGATGAAATGACAGATAAGATGAAATGAGATACCGTGTCAACAGCGTGAGATCTGGTGCTGGCTGCGCTTAAATAATGTCTACGAGCATGACGCAGGAAGAGAGCTATGCTAACACAATGTTCCCTTTGGCAATTTGCAGGCATTCTGACGGTCATTATGAATACGTCAGAATAGCGTTTGCTTCCCACAGCGGACTGTAACCCAGGTCAGTGCTCGGCACATGTGAATTCATGTTTCGTCATGTCATTTGATGCTCTACTACGGCTTCCCACAGTAACTGCTTGAAGATAGCGAGCAGCAGTATAGCCCTAATGCCGCCAGATTTCAATGGCGCCGCCTAACGAAACCGCAAAGAGTGTCGCGTACGAAAAGTTTTTTCCACGCTGATGTGCTTTCAGTGGCTATGCACGACAGAATCTGAAAAGAGTTTTATGAAATGATTCTAAATAGTGGCCTGAGACAAATTTCTTCAGGTGAGACGTAAGATGAAATACATGGGTGCATATAAGCTAATTTCACTTCAACTGTTTGAGATAACGGAAGCAAATTTTGCACATGTTGTCATTATTTTATTGGCTAGAAGCAACTGCAAAAAGGTGGGAATTTAAGGATATGGGACCTGGATAAACTGAAAGAACCAGAGATTGTACAGAGTTTCAGGGAGAGCATAAGGGAACAATTAACAGGAATGGGGGAAAGAAATACAGTAGAAGAAGAATGGGTAGCTTTGAGGGATGAAATAGTGAAGGCAGCAGAGGATCAAATAGGTAAAAAGACGAGGGCTAGTAGAAACCCATGGGTAACAGAAGAAATATTGAATGTAACTGATGAAAGGAGAAAATATAAAACTGCAGTAAATGAAGCAGGTAAAAATGAATACAGACGTCTCAAAAATGAGATCGACAGGAAGTGCAAAATGGCTAAGCAGGGATGGCTAGAGGACAAACGTAAGCATGTAGAGGCTTATCTCACTAGGGGTAAGACAGATACTGCCTACAGGAAAATTAAAGAGACCTTGGAGAAAGGAGAACCACTTGCATGAATATCAAGAGCTTTGATCAAAACCCAGTTCTAAGCAAAGAAGGGAAAGCAGAAACGTGGAAGGAGTATATAGAGGGTCTATACAAGGACGATGTACCTGAGGGCAATATTATGGAAATGGAAGAGGATGTAGATGAAGATGAAATGGGAGATATGATATTGCGTGAAGAGTTTGACAGATCACTGAAAGACCTGAGTCGAAACAAGGCCCCGGAAGTAGACAACATTCCATTAGAACTACTGACAACCTTTCGAGAGCCAGTCCTGAAAAAACTCTACCATCTGGTGAGCAAGATGTATGAGGCAGGCGAAATACCCTCAGACTTCAAGAAGAATATAATAATCCCAATCCCAAAGAAAGCAGGTGTTGAAAGATGTGAAAATTACCGAACTATCAGTTTAATAAGTCACAGCTGCAAAATACTAAAGCGAATTCTTTACAGACGAATGGAAAAACTGATAGAAGCCGACCTGGGGGAAGATCAGTTTAGATTCCGTAGAAATGTTGGAACACATGAGGCAATACTAACTCTAGGAAATGGAAACCTACGTTTCTAGCATTTGTAGACTTAGAGAAAGCTTTTGACAATGTTGATTGGAATAATCTCTTTCAAATTCTGAAGGTGGTAGGGGTAAAATACAGGGAGCGAAAGGCTATTTACAATTTGTACAGAAACCAGATGGCAGTCATACGGGTCGAGGGGCATGAAAGGGAAGCAGTGGTTGGGAAGGGGGTGAGACAGGGTTGTAGCTTACCCCGGATGTTATTCAATCTGTATATTGAGCAAACAATAGAGAAAACAAAGGAAAAGTTCGGAGTAGGTATTAAAATCCACAGAGAAGATATAAAAACTTCGAGGTTCGCCGATGACATTGTAATTCTGTCAAGGACAGAAAAGGCCTTGGAAGAGCAGTTGAAGGAAATGGACAGTCTTGAAAGGAGGGTATAAGATGAACATCAACAAAAGCAAAACGAGAATAATGGAATGTAGTCGAATTAAGTCGGGTGATGCTGAGGGAATTAGATTAGGAAATGAGACACTTAAAGTAGTAAAGGAGTTTTGCTATTTGGGGAGCAAAATAACTGATGAGGGTCGAAGTAGAGAGGATATAAAATGTAGACCGGCAATGGCAATGAAAGCGTTTCTTAAGAAGAGAAATTTGTTAACATCGAGTATTGATTTAAGTGTCCGGAAGTCGTTTCACAAAGTATTTGTATGGAGTGTAGGCATGTATGGAAGTGAAACGTGGACGATAAATAGTTTGGACAAGAAGAGAATAGAAGCTTTCGAAATGTGGTGCTACAGAAGAAAGCTGGAGATTAAATGGGTTGATCACATAACTAATAAGTAGGTTCAGGGAGATGAAGAAGCTTGCACAGGATAGAGTAGCATGGAGAGCTGCATCAAACCAGTCTCAGGACTGAAGACCACAACAACAACAGCAGGGATAAAAAAATTTCTGATCAGGGCGTTGCTGGATACTTTCAGAACAGATATTATCATATGAGGAACATTTTCTCAAAGATTACTGTACTTACCGCTTTCAAAATGTGGTAAGTTATTCTTAATAATTACACACATCAAAAAAGCTTAGCATCACCCCAGTTCCCAGAACTCCAGAAGGTAGACGTTGGCTGTGGATATTGTGTCACAGACACAGCCCCTTTGACTGTTCAGAGACGTCACTAAACCCGCCCAAAGATGTAAACAACCATACATGAGTAGTGCCTATTACATGGAGGCTGTCCGACATAAGAACAGTTCCAGTCATTCCACCAGGAAGGAGGTATTTGTGTTGTCTGTAATTCAACCATGCCTAGACGGTCAATATGGCGGTTCGGTTGTGTCCGCATTGTTGCTTTGTGCCAGGAAGGGCTCTCAACAAGGAAAGTGTCAAGACCTCTCGGAGTGAACCAAAGCGATGTTGTTCGGACACTGAAAAGATACAGAGAGACAGGAACTGTGGATGACATGCTTCGTTCAGGCCGACCAAGGGCTACTACTGCAGTGGATGACCGCTACCTACGGATTATGGCTCGTAGGAACTCTGACAGCAACGCCACCATGTCGAGTAATGCTTTTAGTGCCGCCACAGGACGTCCTGTTACGGCTCAAACTGTGCGCAATAAGCTGCGTGATACGCAACTTCAGTCCCGACATCCATGGCGAGGTCCATCTTTGCAATCACGACACTATGCAGCGCGGTACAGATGGGGCCGACAACATGCCGAATGGACCGCTCAGGATTGGCATCACGTTCTCTACACCGATGAGTGTCGCACGTGCCTTCAACCAGACAATCTTCGAAGGTGTGTTTGGAGGCAACCCGGCCAGGCTGAACACCTTAGACACACTGTCCATCGAGTGCAGCAAGGTGCAGGTTCCCTACAATTTTGGGGTGGCATTATGTGGGTCCGATGTACGCCGCTTGTGGTCATGGAAGGCGCCGTAACGGTTTTGTGATAGATGAATGCCATCTTCCGACCAAAAGTGCAACCATTTCAGCAGCATTTTGGTGGGGCATTTGTCTTCGTGGACGACAATTCGCGCGCCCATCGTGCACATCTTGTGAATGACTTCCTTCAGGATAACGACATCGCTCGACTAGATTGGCCAGCATGTTCTCCAGACATGAACAGTATCGAACATGCCTGGAATAGATTGAAAAGGGCTGTTTACGGATGACGTGACCCACCGACCACTCTGAGGGATCTATGCTGACTCACCGTGGAGGAGTGAGACAGTTTGGACCAACAGTGCCTTGATGAACTTGTGGATAGTATGCCTCGACGAATACTGGCATGCATCAATGCAAGAGGACGTGCTACTGGCTATTACAGGTACCGGTGTGTACAGCAGTCTCGACCACCACCTGTGAAGGCTTCGCTGTATGGTGGTACAACACGCAATGTGTGGTTTTCATGAGCAATAAAAAGGGCGGAAATGAAGTTTATGTCGATTTCTATTCCAATTTTATGAACAGGTTCCGGACTCTCGGAACCGAGATATTGCATAACTTTTTTTATGTCTGTAGATGAACAAAACTGTGTACTATCAGTCCTATAACAATAGCAAGAATTTATTAATTTATGTATATGATACAAAGCAATTTTTGTTTCACAAAAATTTAAATAGAATCGACAACAACGCATTTTGAGAAATTTTGTACCACAGGGGTTGGGCTGTAGTATTTACAAAGTATGTAGCACATTTTACCTTCTTATCTGCAATGGTTGAGCTGAAAATAGTCCTTATGGACCGGAAAACAAAAGTTACTGGAAAGCAGGAAAATTTTTTGTAGCGCTTATGCCAGAAACAACTATCTTAATGTTACCCATAACAATAAATTTGTTCTTTTTGGTATCGGTGTAGGTTTTTTCTTCTAGCATGTTCCTTCTGGCATGCGCTTTTGGTAGCATCCTTCACTAATAAATAAATGTCGTGTGACTAGGGCTTCCCGTCGGGTAGACCGTTCGTCGAGTGCAAGTCTTTCGATTTGACGCCACTTCGGCGAGTTGCGCGTCGATGGAGATGAAATGATGATGATTGGGACAACACAACATCCAGTCCCTGAGCGGAGAAAATCTCCGACCCAGCCGGGATTCGAACCATTAGAACTGACAGTCTGTCGCGCTGACCACTCAGCTACTGGGGGCGGACATATCCTTCACAGATATGTCAGGACTAGGGCTACGCACATCATGTCTTCTTCAGTAGGTTTTCATTGATCCAATCTGCATCAGATCTTAGTCTTATAAGGGTCCTGATTCTTTCAGTGGTGCCATCACTGTACGCCAAACAATCGTAATATGAGGAAATTTTAATAGTAGTAGATGAGCAAAACTTTGTCTTTCTGCCCCTCTTCTAAACGATTGTACTTAATCTTTCGATTCGGTTTTGTGTGCCACCATGTATGGATTTCATTAATAATTCGAAATTTATCGGATCCCAAATGGACTCACAGTCTTCTATGCTCTGCAGATGTCTTATCTTGATGGCAAGAAATAAATATCGGAAACAAGGACAGGGTCGTGTACAAAAGGGACTGTAGCACAGCGAATTAGTTGAACAAGTAGGCTTTTACATCATTTGTAGCACGAATTAAACTTCGGAACATAGGAGACAGTATTTCTAACATGCTACACAGATGTGGGAAAAATACTTTTCCACATTTTTTTTGCCGATTTCACCTGCATCTCCCCTTAATTCAGAGCTGGGGTGTGCGATTACCCTCGTAACTGAATACGGAGTCGCGCGCCTTGCGGTCGTATGAAGTGGTTCCCCGAGGCGGACTGCCGCCAGGGGGCTTCCCCGCGCCTCGTCATCCGGTGGTTCCCCCCCCCCCCCCTCCCACCCGCGAGTATAAATCGCGGCCCGCCCACGCGGCGCAATACGCGTCACGCAGAGCACACGCCGTAAATTACAGGCGGCCATCAGAGCAGCTGCAACGCTACACGGGGCCTGCGTTAATACCCCGCACATCACGGACGAGTGCCGCTGGATTTATCTCAGCTGTTCCGTTAAATGAGGGCGCGCCTGTAATTCACGTCAAGTCAAAGAACGACATTCTTGCATTTTTGTTCGGGTTGATACTACAGGCCACGCGCCTAGCCACGTCATTACGGCCACCGCCTGATATACGTAGTAGCCTCGAGGCACGATCTGGCTACGAGTGAGCGAATAAAATGCCCGTAAGTATCACGGACCCGCTATCGCAGACGATGTTGCTATCACACTGAAATGTAGTAGCACTCTACAAGGAGGTGTAATTGACAAAGCGACATGGCTATGCGCATACTTGTTAGTTGTCACCAATTCATAATTGGAACAGACGTTATGGATTTTACGAGATAAGCGAAATAGGAAATGAGATCAGGAAGTTTGTGGTAAGCAATGTTTGTAAATAAATCGATGATTTTCTTTGCTCTCGAGACTACAAATTGAACACATTGTTTACATTATTGCAACCTGCCTGCAACTTTAAGTTTTATTTTATTTATTCTACTACTTTATCTATTGTGGTTTTTCAAGTATCCTGATGAAAACGGCCTTTAGGAGGTTACTGTATCAAAAACAGTTTTATTATTGAATACCTTGATAAACCAGATCATAAAATATGCTACGGCCAATAAGGACGCACGAAACATTTGTGGACAATACATCTATCAAAAATCAGCGATAACCCATCAATTCATTCTAGTCTTATTTTATATTGTGTATCGGAAGGGTGCCTATATACACTACTGGCCATTAAAATTGCTACACCAAGAAGAAATGCAGATGATAAACGGGTATTCATTGGACAAGTACATTATAGCAGAACTGACATGTGACTGCATTTTCGCACAATTTGGGCGTATAGATCCTGAGAAATCAGTATCCAGAACCACCACCTCTGGCCGTAATAACGGCCTTGATACGCCTGGGCACTGAGTCAAACTTCTTGGATAGCGTGTACAGGTAAACCTGCCCATCAGCTTCAACACGATACCACAGTTCATCGAGAGTAGTGACTGCCGTATTGTGACGAGCCAGTTGCTCGACCACCATTGACCAGACGTTTTCAATTGGTGAGACATCTGGAGAATGTTCTGGCCAGGGCAGCAGTCGAACATTTTTTGTATCCAGAAAGGCCCGTACAGGACCCGGAACATGCGCTGGTGCATTATCCTGCTGAAATGTAGGGTTTCGCAGGGATCGAATGAAGGGTGGAGCCACGGTCGTAACACATCAGAAATGTAACGTCCACTGTTCAAAGTGCCGTCAATGTCAACAACAGGTGACCGAGACGGGTAACCAATGGCACCCCATACCATCATGCTAGCTCATACGCCAGTATGGCGATGTCGAATACACGGTTCCAATGTGCGTTCACCGCGATGTCGTCATCATGACCATCATGATGCTGTAAACAAAACCTGGATTCATCCGGAAAAATGACGTTTTGCCATTTGTGCACCCTAGTTCGTCGTTGAGTACACCATCGCAGGCGCTCCGGTCTGTGATGCAGCGTCAAGGGTAACTGCTGCCATGGTCTCCGAGCTGATAGTCCATGCTGCTGCAAACGTCATCGAACTGTTCGTGCAGATGGTTGTTGTCTTGCGAACCTCCTCATCTGCTGATTCAGGGATCGAGCCGTGGCTGCACGATCCGTTACAGCCATGCGGATAAGATGCCTGTCATCTCGACTGCTAGTGGTACGAGGCCGTTGGGATCCAGCACGGCGTTCCGTATTACCCGCCTGAAACCACCGATTCCATATTCTGCGAACAGTCATTGGATCTTGACCAACGCGACCAGCAATGTCGCGATACGATAAACCGCAATCGCGATAGACTACAATGCGACCTTTATCAAAGTCGGAAATTTGATGGTACGCATTTCTCCTCCTTACACGAGGCATCACAACAACGTTTAACCAGGCAACGCCGGTCAACTGCTGTTTGTGTATGAGAAATCGGTTGGAAACTTTCCTCAATTCAGCACGTTGTAGGAGTCGCCACCGGCACCAACCTTGTGTGAATACTCTGAAAAGGTAATCATTTGCATATCACAGCATCGTCTTTCTGTCGGTTAAATTTCGCGTCTGTAGCACGTCATCTTCGTAGTGTAGCAATTTCAATGGCCAGTAGTGTACCTCCCCCTCCGCCGAATATCTACATCATCAAAACCCTCAAGTTACCTGATGGCGTGTGCCGGAAGGCACTTCTCGTACGGCTAATTGATCTCCCCTTCCCTGTTGCAATCGCGGTTGGCGCTTGGGAAGAATGATTGTGGACAAGCCTTTGCATTAGCTGTAATCGGTCTATTTTTCTCATGATCTTTTCGCGAGATTTATGTGGGAGGACATGTTGTCCGACTCTTCCCGGAAAGCGCTCTCTCGAATTTTCAGTAGTAAATCTCTCCGTGATTCACAACCCTTTCTCGTAACGTCCGTCGATAGAGTTTGTTGGGCATCTCGGTAACGCTCTCGCGCCGACTAAATTACCCCATGGCGAAACGCGCCGCTCTTCGTTGGATTCTCTCTCTTTCTCTCTTTTTCTTTCAGTGGTACCTGGTTGGATTCCCAGATTGATGAACAATGCTGTAGAATAGGTTGATAAAGCAGCTGTTACTTTTCCTTAAGATTCTTAGTACGAATCTCAGTCTGGCATCTCGCTTTTCCTACTATTTGTTTTATTTGGTCATTCCTCTTAGGGTCGCTGTGAATAGTTACTTCTAGGTATTTTACGGTAGATACTGTTTCCAACAATTTGTCATAGTTGTTCAGTAGTGGGTTTATTTCCCTGTGTATGCGCAATAAAAATGGTTCAAATGGCTCTGAGCACTATGGGACTTAACTGCTGTGGTCATCAGTCCCCTGGAACTTAGAACTATTTAAACCTAACTAACCTAAAGACATCACGCACATCTATGCCCGAGGCAGGATTCGAACCTGCGACCGTAGCGGTCGCGCGGTTCCAGACTGTAGCGCCTAGAATCGCTCGGCCACCACGGCCGGCTATGCGAAATATGTTACATAACTTTCAGGGTCAACTGCCGGAGCCTGCGCCATTCATCACTCCCTTGCAGGTCACTCAGCAAATCGATACTGTCTTCTGATGTTGCTACTTTCTTGAAGAGCACAACAACATCTCTGAACAATCTTAGAGAGCTTCTGATGCTTTCTACCAGATCATTTATGTACATTATAAACAGTGACGGTCATATCACACGTACTTGGGCTGCTAAGGTAATCACCTTTACACCTGTCGATTTTGTTCCTTAAGAGCGACTTTTCGAGTTCTGTCTCCAAGAAACTCATGAATACAATCGTAAATATAGTCCGGTACTCGGTAAGCACGTATTTTTTTATTAAATTACAAAGCGAGACGGTGTCAAATATTTTTCTGAAGTCGTGGAAGACGGCATTAACCTGAGCGCAGTTGTCTACAGGACTAGGAACCTTGTGAAAGAAAGGAGCACAATATTGCATGATCTCTATATGCAGAATCCATGTTGGGGATGTTTTCGTTCTACAAAAACGTTATAATTCTTGAGCATAGAAAATGTTCCATAATTCTGCAATAGACTGACATCATAGGCCTATAATTGTGCGCATTTGTCAATTCTTCTTGAAAGTGGGAATAAACTGCGCTTCTTTCCATGCGTTAGGTACCCTTCGTTGCTCCAGCGATCTATGATAAACTGCTGCTAGAAGGGGAGCAAGTTCTTTCGCACAATATTTGTGAAATTTCTGGTCCTGATGCCGTTACATTACTAAGCGTTTGCAATTGCTTTTCTGTTCCACGATGTTTATCTCAATCTCCGCGTGGTAATTGTGAATGCTAATGCCATACTAGGGTGCACACCACTAATTTAAAGCTACATGTATTACGACATAGCATCACATCCCACTGACACCTTGTGACCAGACATTAATTAACGCTGGTAAGGTACTACGTAAATTGCTGCTACAAAGAACTTATCCCTTTCGGTGTATATGTCCATTCTAGTTGAAGATTTTATTTTCAGTCGATATACGCGTTCTGGAAACTTTGTAAGGCACTGGGCTTAACGTACTCTATAGAGAACATTCTCTTCTACGCGTCTGCATTTTATTGCTGTGTACTGACCGATTTTTGAATTTGCAAGGCAGCACAAAGTGTCGGTCATGTAAAGATTGTGACTGAATGTGACTACTTATCATTTAGAAATTTAGAATCGTATGTTTCCTTTTCTAAATATTCAAAGAAATACTGGTATTTTATCTCTGTTAAAAGAAGTTTCGATAATTTGAAAACTAGTTACAAGTCATCGAAAGAACAATTGCCAAAGCAAAGCATCAAAAAGTATCTATAATTTTTCTGAGCTTTCGTTTCCTACGACAATCCATGTTTACTAATGTGGTGGTTGTAGGTGTTTACTGTCACGATTGTAATAATTTGCTGTCAGTAATTGTTATTATTTCTATAATGATCAGAAATTATAATAAAAAACTCATTATGGAGGATATTTTAGCAATTCGGGAAAATAGTGATGTAACTGATTGACGATCTTGAAGAAGATTACAGTTTTTCTTCAGTTGCTGACAGCAATGGTGAAATTTCCCAGACAATGGATTATCTTGAGGAGGAAAATTTAGATAATGATAATGATGACAAAGAGTCTGATTTTGACATACTTTCACGTTTTGGAAGGACACATTTCTGTCTCTAGTACTGGAAAGAATGCCCCTGTTAAACAAGTGTATTCCTGAGTCATGGATTATGGCACGAAAACGAACTATAGAGAAACAGACCAAATGAAATTACTCTGAATGTGCCTGTAAAGCGTAGAAATGAAACCGGCGAAGGATATCAGATATGATTCTGTGGACCGTTTACCATGCTTTGGTCAGGAGATATCGTCATTTAGATTCAAAAATCCTGGGTGCAAAGCCAAGATGCTCATTATAAACTTTGCGTGAAAACACAGTGCCGCCAGCATCATTTCACTATCGGAAAGATTTTTCTGATAAATTTTCACAGCTTTTTTACAAATATGTTACTTAAATGTTCTGTTCCTTTAAAACTATATGTCACAATAATTTTACGGATTATAAGTACATAATGAAAAATTCTGAAAACTGAGAAATTATGTATTTAAGTCACAGTGTCATCTGTAGTGGACGATCCATAACTTGGATTTGGATAATATTTTTTTGGTTTCTGCTATATGAAAAAGTTTCTGAAAATAAGTTCTGCAAGGATGCAAAATTTACAGATTTTTCACCTCAGGAATGAAAGTGAATGATTGAGGAAACTACACGCTAGACTTACAGATATGATGCACGCAGGCGTCATGAGTACTTTTATATCTATCTCATTCCTTCATACAGGTTAGAAATGATGGGATGGAATTAATAAAATGCTCAAAGTGTATAATGTACCAGGCAAATAAAATAAGTGTGCAACATCTTACATCTATGTAATAAAACCACTACAACTTATGGTTACAGGACTCTGTAACTGCCATTGTACTGCGTCCGAATATGTCGTGTGTCACGATGGCGACGACTGCGTGTCCTATGGTCCTGAAACACATCCTCTTAGGATAGGTGAGGAGTCGTCCAGAAACTTGCCACTTCTCAAGCCTTTTTGTTCATACAAAATTCTACCAGAATGATCCCTTAGAAGGTTTCTTTTTGGAATAATCAGTATTTTGACTGGTTCGATGCGATCCGCTACGAATTCCCCTTTTACGTCAACCTCTTCATATCAGATTACCACATGAACCATACACCCTCAGTTATTAGTTGCATATATTTCACGTCTGTTTTACTCTGCCGTTTATACCTCTATAACTGCCCATGAGTATCATGGAAGTTATTTCCTGATGGCTTAACACATATCTTGTCATCCTGTCCGTTCCTCTTGTCAGTGTTCTCCACATATTCCTTTCTTCGTCGATTGTGCAGAGAATCTCCTCGTTCCTTATTTTATTAGTCCAAGTACTTTTCAAGATCCTTCTGTAGTAAGACTTCTCAAATTTTTCGATTTTCTTTTCCAACTTTCCCATAGTCCATTATGATGTGCTCCAAATGTACTTTCTGAGAAATTTCTTAGTCAAATTAAGGTCGATATATTATATAAGAAGACTTCTTTGGGTTAGGAGTGTTTGCCTGCGCTAGCCTGTTTCTTATGTCCTCATTGCTTCGTCCATCATGAGTTATTTTGCTGCCTAGGTAGCAGAATTCCTTAACTTTGTCTACTTCGCGGTCTCCAACTATTGTTAGTTAGTCACATTTCTACTATTCTTCATTACTTTCGTCTATCTTCGGTCAATGTATAGTGTGTACTCATTAAACTTTTCACTCCATTTAACTTGTCCTAAAATTCTTCCCCATTTCACTGAGGACAGTAAATATCATCAAAGAATCTTGTCACTGGCATTGCACACGTCACTGCACTACACACAAACTCATTACAGTCACCTCCACTTAACACTGCGCTCACCTACACAGATCATACTTCGCGAAGGAAAGGTGCCTGCTAGCGCGAAGAGCAGGAAAAAATCTTTCCAATTAGGCAGCAGAAACCGCCCTTCGCGGTCTCCCAGCCAGCCATTCCATATGAATTTACTTTTTACTTATATTCTTTCAACAGGAATGTTAGTAACACTGCTGAACTTTTATTTTATTTTAATCACTGATGCTTCTTGAAAATTGAAGAGTACCGGCGAATGACTGCTTCGCCGTCTTGCATATTTTTAATTCGACTACTTCATTCATGGTCCTCTTAGTGTTCGCTTTTGATTCTTGTACATCACCCATCTTCCTCTATTAATTTACTTCTACTTTATTCCGAAGTTCAAACATCTTGGACAGTTTTACACTGTCGAACAATTTTTCTATATTGACAAATCCCATGAAAGTGTCATGATTTTTCTTAAG
The DNA here is from genome assembly GCF_023897955.1 of Schistocerca gregaria. Taxonomy (NCBI): domain Eukaryota; kingdom Metazoa; phylum Arthropoda; class Insecta; order Orthoptera; family Acrididae; genus Schistocerca; species Schistocerca gregaria. The sequence goes on along the minus strand of NC_064921.1, from coordinate 687,595,896 downwards.
TCTTATTTCCATTATCAAGTGCAGCGACAGCATTTCCTCTCTGCTGCCTTTACCTTTCCCAGAACCAAACTAATTGCCATCTAACAGATCCTTATTTTCTTATTCAGTCTCCTGTATTTTATTATTTTCAGAAAACTGGATGTCTGAGTCGTTAAGCTGATTGTGCGATAGTTCTCGCATTTATCTGCCGTTGTTATTTTCAGGACATTTTTCCTAAACTGTTGACGTTTGCAGCTCGTAGTCTAGTGGCTAGCGTTGCTGCGTCTGGTTCACGGGGTCGCGGGTTCGATTCCCGGCCGGGTTGCGGATTTTCTCTGTCCGGGGTGTTTGTGTTGTCCTCATCATTTCATCATCATCATTCGTGACAGCTGCTAGATTATATGTGTAAAAATTGGGAATATGTACGGGCGCTGAAGACCGCGCAGTTGAGCGCCCCGTAAACCAAACATTATCTTCATAAACTCTGATGATATGTCTCTGGAATCATAGATTCTACACATGAGTAGTCAATTGGGTGCTACTTTTCCTAAGCTTGTAGTAAATTCTGAACGATCTGTATATTTAGAAAGCGAGTCAGTGGTTCGCTCCTTTAGGCGAATGCTATAAACGATGGAGATATTGTTTGTCTCCTCGACGAATAGGTTATTAGAGACGGAGAACTAGGCACTCTGGCGTAGAATAGGTGTTCGTCATACAGTCTTCTTTTGCCTCAGAGATTGCCCAGCAAGATGGAACCTTCGGCTGCTTCTCCTCCGGCTCTTCGTCGCCGCGGTCGCGGTTCTTTACCTGCGCGGGATGGAATCTTTCTATTCTCCAGCCAAAGGACCTCATCACGCGGAGACAGGAGGACAAAGTAGGAAATCTATGAATTTGTGGGACTGGAGCTGAAGGAGGGGAACATGCTGAGATTGTGTTGCTGTTCTCTTGATGGCAACCTGAGTCTCATACTGGACAAACATCGCTGACTTTACAGCATAATGCTTTCATAAAATGTGTAACGTCGCTGTGTACCTGAATTTGCAGCAGCTTAGGTTTTATTTAAAGCTCAATAAACACCTACATATTCTCGCGGTTTTCTTGGCTGCTTCACAAACCAGCAGACTATAGACTGAGATACGTAGACTTTCTGTGACGTATTTGCACCGGTACGGATTTTTTAAAAGTTCCTACTCACAATAAAATTCCTACATTTTCTTAATTAACGTGTAGTTCCTAGCCGACAACTTCAAGTTTTTTTCAAATTTAACTCAGAAATATTTATGGGAAGACACGCAACAGGATGTGACACCGGTAAAGCATGAAGTGACACAAAAACTTTAAAACTACGTGAAGATAATTTCTGTACTGGATGAGGCGGCTAAGACCAGCCCATCCCAAATACAAACAGATCGAGTAAATTTATTGATGTGCGCAAGTAATTTTTAACTTTTATAGTTGCCGAATTATGATTCCGACTTTTTCTGAATTAAACAACGAAGAGCAACAATAAAGTAATGAGACTGATGTGAAAAAAATGTTGCTTACCGCTTTAGTCAAGTTTAGTGTTGTCTCCTTCAGGGTAGTTCCCTTATGATTGCACACACTTTTTCCAGCGCTTCTGCCATAGATGGTAACATTTCTGGAACTCATTTTCTGTAATATCCTCCAAGACCAGCGTCACAGCTTTTTGGACATCTTGTGTTGTTTGAAATTGGTTCCCTTGACCACCGTTTTGCCTCTTGGAAGTAGAAAAAAAGTCGCACGGAGCGATATCTGATGAATAAGGTGGCTATGATAGTACTGAAATTTGTTTTGAGGTTCAAAATTGCTGTACTGACAGAGCAGTATCGTGATGCAGAATCCAATTATCAGCAATGTTGACACGGACATGAAGAACTCTTTTACGAAGTCTTTCTGAAATTTCTTTGTAGTAATATTGGTTAACTATTTGTCCAGGAGGCGCCTACTCTTTATGACCAATTCCCTTCGAATTAAAGAAGCACACAAGCATGCATTTCACTTTTGACTTTGACATGCTAGCTTTTTTGTGGGTGATCCCTTTGACTACCATTGCGAACTTTGGCGTTTTGTCTCTGGATTGTACTGGAAAAAAAAGTTAATTACCAGTGATAACACGGCTGAACAACTCTGGATTGATTTCCGTTTGCTCCAATAGATCGGCTGCCACATTTTTCCGTGCTTCTCGCTGTTGTGGTGCGAGATTTTTGGGGACAATTTTTGAACGAATCTTTCTCATACCAAGATCTTCAGTTATTATTAGACGAACCGTTTCTCGATTGATGTTCAGTTTTTCTGCAATCATTTTCACGGATAATCTTCGATCAGATCGTACGAGTTCACGCACCCTGGCCAAGTTGACATCCGTCCGTGAGGTTGATGGTCGTCCACTGTGGTCTTCATCTTCAACATTCGTTCTGCCTTCACTAAACATTTTATACCAATGAAAAACGTGAGTTCTTGACAATCTCCTCTCCGAAAGCCTTCTGAAGCTTACCGCAAGTTGTCGCGTTTTCACCCAATTTAACGCAAAAAGAAATAGCAGACTGTTGCACAATATTATGCGGTTCCATTTCCGTGACGAGAGACACCAACACGCGTTAACTTATTAGAGCACAGCTCATGACTGAGCAGTTGCATCGGTGTGCCGCTTGGACTAGAAGCAGCTTATAGACCAAGGGCAAAGGTATTGTGCCTATGCAAGCCTGCGGGGTTGACACACCTTGCAAAGAAAATCAGTCTCATTACTTTATTGTCGTAACTCATATGTACAATTTCCTGTATCGTTGGAAAGGGCTGAGCAGGAAGGCCTCAGCAACGTCATTGTGTGGAACTTGATCAAGCAGTAATAAGGTTGAAACCTTCCCGTCTAATATTGGATGAACGTTTGCTTGCTGACTGAACGCTGCGTCTCTTAAAATCTTTTAACTGCTGCTCTGTCAAGACTACCTGCTGATTATTACGACGAAACATAAAATGTGTTGTCGCCGTGGCCCTCAGTCGTTACCTGAAATTATTAAGACTGATTCTTACCTTTAATTATTTATACTGGATCGCCATCTGACTGCTACAGCAAACTGTGGAATGAATATACTTACTTCTCTTTAACATAATTATAAGCTGCTGGTGGAGTTTCATAATACTTTGTGACTGGAATTCTTTAAGTTGAAGTTAATTTAGATTTGATAAAAGCTGAAGCTCAGTTTAGACTTTTCTTTTAAGATAACAATAAATTCCGTAAAGCATTTACGTGAATGATTTTGGGATAGAAAATTCTTAATGCATTTAATCTGGTAGAAGTTAACTATATTCTGAGAACGATCTTGACAAACAATTACAAGGGGTATAGTTCTTTACAAAAATTCTTAAAAAGTAGCGTTGCGCTACATACCTAATTTTCCATCAAAATTACATAACTATATTCTGAGAACGATCTTGACAAACAATTACAAGGGGCATAGTTCTTTACAAAAATTCTTAAAAACTAGCATTGCGCTACATATAGCGAGTGGCTGGCGAGCACACCGCTTCTTTCAAAGTGTTAATTCATACCTCGCTTACAGCGACCTCCTCTCATGTCTCGCTAGCTACGACTGCCTCGTCTCACATCTTACTCGCAACTGCTCGCTTCCAACGCTCAATGCTACAAAAGTGCGGTCTCGCCGCCAACAATGGTTTTTGGTGCAGACAATCCCTGCTACCATTACAGATGTATTACTGCGCGCTGTTTCCCGCTCTTTCTCAAAATGTATCTATGCGCGGTTTCCCGCTCTTTCTCAATAATACACAATGCAATTTAATTAACAAAACAATTTAAATAAGAAACAGTTCAGATAATTACATGCTAAAACAGTTTAAATACGCCTATTACATAATTACATATGCCGCTACTCGGCTTTCTTAAAATTTTACTACGTTGTTGAGTCATATGGACTCAACATAAGTATAAAATTTGATTATAGAAAATAGTTTGAACAAAGTGTATACACAAATGCTGTCATACGAAATGATTTGTCTATCTCTAATAAAGAGAATATGTAAATAGAAAGGGTTTTAGTAGGAATTGTACATCAAGTAAAATTTGGTTCCCTTAAATTTAACAACAAGAATAAGAGTAAATGTGCAAAACCAATATACAGATCATATGAAGCAATTGAAAGTTTACATTATGAAACATTTAATTCAAATTGGCATCTCTTAGTACCACAATTAAGGAAGTTACAAAAGGAATTGGATAGCATGGTCAAAGCACTGGCAACTGTCTGTGAATGCACTCAAAAGTCTGTTCCTTTCCCTCACATATCACAACACCAGGTTTCGCCATGTGGTTCCATCATCACCTTGCTCCATAGTTTTAGTGTACCCAAACACTAAGTACGTCGTCGAATAGCCTGAGTTGCCGCAGCCACATCAGGATTAAGTTCCATCTCCAATGGTCCATTAAGGTTGGTGGTGTGCATCTTGGTATGCAAACACCTATTGTCGTACATCATACTGTGGTGTGTATCTAGGTATGCAGGCACCAATTGACATACATCGGGCTGTGGTGTGCATCTAGGTATGCAAACACCTCGTCGAGAACATCATTGGTTGAAGTCACGTGTTTCACAATTCACTGATTCTGTGCTCAATAACCATGGGGATGCACAGGAATTAAGGTACGGGTAAAATTGTTTTGGCAATGGGTTCACGGACATTGTTGGTACCATAATTTGACTACCAAATAATTTTCCCTATGACAAAATATGTTGTGTCGTAATTTGTAACAATATGTAGTTTTAATTTAAGAATTCTTCCAGAAAATTATTCCCATATATAAAAGACATAAATGTTCCTACTTATTCAGTATTTGATAGTATACAGATTTGTTATAGACAAGTACATTATTACTTATTCTGTATTTACATATCTTAGTTTCTTACATCATTAATTATAAATTTTGTTGACAATGCATTTCTTGACTTACTGTCCTAAAATTTTATCTTCCATTCAGGGGTGTAGTCGTCAGTTATGAGTCGTCAAATGTCAGGTCATAATATACAATAAAATTACTGTCATAAAATTATTTAAAGTATTCTTTTGCAGCTGAAAATTAAGGTAAACATTATTCTGGTTAGACATTGTAATGTGTGGTCCCCATCCATAGTGTTGCAATGTGTCACATGCTAGCAAAATTATTTCTTAACATTATACATTTCTTATATACTAACATAACATACACATTCTTCTTCTGCATCTGTGTCAACTCTCTGCATAACCTGTTATAAACATTCAGCATTAATTAACGTCAGCGCACGGCATGACTTATTATAAAACATTCAGTATTAATTATCGTCAGTGCACGGCATGACTTCAATAAACATCTTCTGGTACTTCTCGTCCGCTCCTGGCATGACCTATAAAACACTTTATCATAATATTAACTGCTGCAAAATCACGTCAGCTCCCGGCATGACCTGTAAAATTTCTGTAATGACAATTAGCCTCAGCTATCTGCGTGACCTAAAGATTCACATCCTTATTCTAACTAAAACTACGTTTCATTTTGTTGACGTGTGACAACAATGCTGCATTCTGGAATAAAGAGTACATGTTAATGTTACCACTAAAATAATTGATTAATGAACGATCTATATTATCAGTTTAGCTATTGCAAAAATCGACATTTTCTTAAGTAATTATGTCACGTTATAAAAAAAATTTCTTTCATTTATGAGCTCTCAGTGCACAAATTCATACGTCGTGTCGTTGTCTGCATGTTCTCTTTAAGTTAGGAAATGTTTCTCGTGTTTTTATTTGTCTTGGCTGGCGTAGCATCATTAAGTACTGCTGTGTTCTTTAAGGTACGGTGAAATATTAGCGGCCCGCTGCGTGTCGCGGCTTTGTTTGTTACTGAAGCGCGCTGAAACTACCATTGTTGCATACTTACGTGTCACGCCGTCCTTTCGTCAGCTGAAATGCAAAAATTTAAGTCAAGAAATGTTTCACGTTGGATACATGATGATTCCCTAATGATTTCTTCTTACGTAGCGTTTCCACATGCACTACATTAGCGTGTGGAATATTATGAACTCTGTAAGGGCCTGCATACAGAAGTTCGAATTTACGGCATCTGTGCTTACCTTTGTTGGAAAGAAAATGAGTGCGAATCAGTACTTTGTCGCCAATCTCGTACTTCTGTAGTCGACTTACCTGCTTCTGTTGTTTCTTCCGCCGATCTGCAGCTCTTTTAGTGTTTGCTAATGCTGTGTCTATTATTTCACAATGTCGAAGCCTACGCGTCTTAGGAAAAGTAATTAGTTCGGTAATTTTGTTCGGTGGGTCTTTATTTGTCAGTATTACGGTTGGTGATAGCATCGTAGATTCATTGGGTATTGCATTTATCACTTCTTGAAACTGTAAAATATATTTATCCCATGTTGTATGTCTTTTATGACAATAAATTCTGCATAACTTCCCGATCTCTTTCATTATTCTTTCTGATGGGTTGGAAGAACTGTGATATCTTGATATGTAAATAGGTGTTATGTTCTTACTTTCTAACATTTTCTTCCATACGTCTGACCTAAACTGCGGACCGTTATCCGAAATAACCTTCTGTACACGTCCTACTACTGATAGAAAATCTCTTACAAACGCTCTTGATACTGTTCTTGCTGTTGCTTTCCTTAGTGGAGAAAATGTTACAAATTTGGATGTTAGTTCTACAGCTACAAAATTATAACTATAACCATTATTTGTTCTGGGGATTGGACCGAAAAGATCCACTGCTGCCATGTGTCTTAACTTAACCGGTATGATGGGATACAATGGTGGAATGTGTGACACTGTTGATGATTTAGCTTTTTGACATATCTTGCATGATGCTATTACTTTTCTTATGTGTTTTTCCATGTTATTAAAGTGGCAATTTTGTCGCAGAATCAGAAAGCATTTCCTCGCTCCGTAGTGTCCATAACTTAGATGTGTATACCATATCAGTTTATTTACGATCCCTTCCGGAATGCATAAAAGCCAATTATTACCATCTCGGTATGATCGAATAAAGAGTATATTTTGATGTACAGTGTAATGAAGTCTGACTTTAGCGTTACTTCTGTCTTTCCAAAGCGTTACAATCTCTTTCAGTGTTTCATCTTTCTGCTGTTCTCTCTCTATATCCTGTAATGCTGCTGATATAAAGTTTTCGAAAGCTACTTGTTTAATATACATAATACTATGGTTGTTGTAGCAAAAGGTATTTTCTTTCTCCATGCGTTTATTGTGAATGGACCTCGACAATGCGTCGGCAACAGTATTCTGCGTGCCTGGAATGTGTATAATGGTAAAATCAAACTCTTGTAAGTATAATTTCCAGCGGCTTAATCTATCGTGCGTAAGTTTTGCTGACAATAAAAACTGGATTGCTCGGTGATCGGTATATATTGTTGTATGTCGGCCATATAGAAAATGACGGAATCGCTTAAAAGCGTAAATTACACATAGTGTCTCTAATTCTGTTACAGAATAATTGCGCTCTGCTGGATAAAGTATCCTGCTTGCAAAAGCAATGTGTTTCACGACTGTCTTATCTTCTTCCTTTATTTCTTGGAAAATATGTACTCCTAGTGCTGTGGTTGAACTATCTGTTGCAACGGAAAAGTTTTGTGTTGGGTCAGGGTGTGATAACAAAGGTGCTTTTAATAATGCTTCTTTCAAGTTCTCGAATTCAGCTTCAACGTCTTCATTCCATGACCAAAGTGTGTTTTTACTTGTAAGCTGGTATAGCAAGGGCGTGTCTAATGCTTTGTAGTGGATAAATTTTCTAAAATAATTGATAAGACCTAAAAAGCTCCGAAGTTCCTTTTTGTTTGTTGGCACGTCGATGTCTTTCAGTGCTTGCAATTTGTCAGGGTCTGGTGCGATACCTGTTTGTGAGATACTGTGCCCTAGAAATTTTATTGACGCTTTACCAAATTCAGATTTACGCAAGTTTATAGTTATACCATTCTGCTCGAATGTATTCAGTAATTGTTGAAGAGTATGATTGTGTTGTTCCCAGTTTTCTGCTGCAATTAAAATGTCATCGACATATGTAGTAATTTTGTTTTTCAGATCTTGTGGTAGAATAGTATTCATGCCTCGTATAAAGGCAGCAGACGAAATCGTTAGTCCAAACGGAAGTTTACAAAATTGATAGCATTCCCCAAAGCAAAGGAATGCCGTATATTTTCGGCAATTTGGGTGTAGTTGGATTTGCCAAAACCCTGATTTGAGGTCGAGTGTAGTATAAATGGAGGTGCCATGAAATTTTTGCAGTAACTCTTCTAACGTCTGTGGTCGGTCGGTTTCTGTAATTATTATTTTATTAACTTGACGTGAATCTAAAACTAAACATAGTGATCCATCCTTCCTTTCAACAATGTGTAGTGGATTTATATATTGGCTGGCTGCTGGTTCTATTATTCCTTGATCGATCATTGCTCGTAATTCTTTCTTAACTGCTTCTGTGTGTATGTGTGGGATTGGATAATGCTTTGCTTTGAAAGTCTCGTGTGGTTTCACCTGAAATTCGTACATAAATCCTGTCATTGTTCCTGGAACATTGGCAAAAACTGCTTTGTGTTGTACCAGAATATTTTCAAGTTCTGTGCGTTCTGCATCGCATTTTGCTACACTATTGTCTACCTTGCGTGTAATTGTCTCGAACATATTGTACTCCTGTTCCTCTACCAAGTCATTATTAAGTGTGTTCGTGTATAGTGCGATATAACAATCGTTATCTTGAGAATCAGTAATAATCTCGATCCTGTGCATATTTTGTTCTTCGGAGGATACTGTGTTTTGAAATCTTACGATCACTTCCCTGTTTTCCTTTTGTAGTGTGAGGTATGACGATTTGAAGTCAATCTTCGCATCGTACTGAAAAAGAAAATTTATTCCTAATATCATGTCTGTTGTTAAATTCGGAACTATCCAACAATCACTGTGGAACGTTTCCCCTGCAAAAACAAATGTTAATTGTGTCTGTCTTTTAACTTCAATGCCTTTTCCTGCAAAAGCTCCCTTGACCTTCGTTCTGTTTAAAGGAAATACTGGGTAATCATTATTGCTATTGCATCTGTTAAATGTGTCTTCGTTAATTACGCACATAGGTGAACCTGAATCAATTATCGCTAAAATATTGTGCGACTGTAAATTTATCTCTATTATTGGGTGATATATTGTTTTCTGTAGGATTGGTTTTTCCTGTAACAATGTGTCTCTCACGTCGTCAAATGTAATGGCATTTTCGGTCGTTATGTTTTCTCTGTGTGATTTCATAGTATCGACATTAAGAGATTCATTGCAGGTTTTCTCTAGTCATAATTCTTCCGATATGTGATTTTCAGCTTGGGAGTTTGGTATGTGTTCTATCAACTGTACAGTTCTGCCGTTTTGATTATTAGCAGTGTCTGGTGGATGAAATCTGGTGTCTGGTACATTCATACGGTAACGCAGCTGTTGGGCCCTGTTGTAGTTTCCGTTAAAATTGTCATTGTGGAACGTCCTCGGCGGTCTGTGTTCGTTTTCTTTTCTCCTGTCGTTATAACTGTGACTGTACGGCAGCCCACCTGCACCCCGTAGAAACGTTTGTTTTTGTTCATTTTGCGGTCGACCCGCGTAATGGCCTTCCCCGGTCGCATTATCTGAGCGATGATTCATATGGAAATTTGACCTATTCGGTTGCGTGTTAAGTCTCGGATTCTGTTGCTGTCCTGAATATAAATTTACCGTGTCAGTATAATGTTTTTCATTACTCCTGTTTTCGTTGTCAATTTCGCTGCGAAAGCGTTTACTCGGATTGTTATTACCAAATCGTGTTTGTTCAAAAGTAGCTGAGTTTGTTTGTTTTCCGTTCTGTCGTGAAAAATTTTTGTTAACAAATGCGTAGTCTGCCTGGTGTGCTTCTAATAGTTGTAAGATGTCTCTAAAAGCGGATACATTGCCCTTTTGTTGCCCTGTCAGTAATGACACTTTCAAAGCTCTGGGCAGTTTTGAAATGCAAAGCTGTATTAATGCTGATTGACTGTATGGCTCGTTGAGGTACCGGTTCTGTTCCACCATGCACTCGAAAAATTGTGTGATTGTTGGAAAGGTAGAATTTTCAAAGTTTGGCAAACTAAGTAGCCGATCTTTGATGCTGTTTTGTGTAGTGTCAGACCAATATGCTGATAAAAATGCTTCCTCAAATGCTTCTACGGAAAAACATTGTCTAGCAATTTGTCGCATTCGTCGTGCTGGTTCTCCTTCAAGAAAACTGACAATAAATTCTAACTTATGTTGTACTGGCCATGATGGTGGAAGTGCTCCCCTGAACTGTTGGATAAAATCCAACGGATGTATTTGCGCCCTGTCGTTTTTAAATGTTTTAAACTTTCTAACTGAAAGAAAATGTTTGTGATCAAAACTGTCATGTCTGTGTGTGTAAGTGTTGTCGTATTGTCTTGAATATGGATTCGGGTGTCTTTCTTCCTGGGTAAAATCTCTTACTCTCTGAAGTCTACCAACATTATATGTATTATGGATCTGAGGCATTTCGTAACGGTGTGTGTTCTGTTGAAAATGATTATGTGCGGCGGTTTCTTGTGCGTCCGCTATCTCTTGCTGTAGAGAATTTATTTGCTGATGCAATGAATCATTACGCGATTTTAGATCTGTGATAGTTTGTTGTATATTTGTCAATGGCGTGTTATTACTATTAGAGTTCTGTTGCACTGGGACTGGTGCAGTGTCGTCTGATCTCTCGTCATTGTTAGTATCTAAAAGATCTATTCTTGTAGTGAGTTCATTGATCTTTTCTGTCAGTTCGTTTCGTAATTTACGGTTGCTTTTGGTGACTTTCTTAAAATCTGCCTTTAAATTTTCTGTGTCATGGTTAATTTCTATGTGTTCTATTTTGTCAGTTAGTGTCTGAACGTCCTCTGTTAATTTATCTTTAACATTCTGGATCTCAGTGTCTGTAGAAGTTTTCACATCGATTGTCTGTGTTTGGATTTCTGTAAGCCTGTCTTGTATTTGATTATTTGTTTCTTTGACCGTTTCGATTTCTTCCGAGATCGACTGTATGTGATTGTCTACATATGTTTTGCCCTGGGCAAACACTTTCTTTTTGTCGTCCTGACGCTGTTTAGTGATTGTTTGTAGTAATTCTTTTCGTTCTTTATCCTGCGATCGCACCAGTTTACGGTGACGTATCAAACAGTTTTCTGTGTGATTGTTAAAACGTTCATCAATCTGAGCGTTTTGTTTAGCAAAGTTTTCTGTCATTGTTTCCCGTATACTAACTGCAAATGTTGCTTGGTTATCGGATATTTCTTGAATTTTGTCGCGTAATTCTTGTGTTGATTGTGAACATTTTTCAGCGACTGTTTGAATTTCTACTTTGATTTCGTGTTTTAGATTTTGGTACATGTTGTCTAATTTCTGATCTGTGTGTGCGTGTTCTGCCTTAATTTCGTTTTTTAGATCTTGTGACCTTTTTTCTAATTCTTGTGACCCTCTGTTAAAGTTTTGATTCATGTCTTGTCTCATTTGTAGCAAAAATGCCATTATTGGATCCGTTTCGGATTGACTTCTGTGTGTATTTGTATTCGTTGTTAAAGGCTGTAGATCTGTGTTCATTTGAACATCCTCAGATGATTGTGACTGCGTCACGTTTTCCGTAATTTCGGAATTTTGGTCATGAGAACTGTTGGATCTGCTACGCAGGTTGTGTAGCTGTGTACCGTTTGAATCTAAATCAGTGCTTAATGGAGTCTCTCTGTCTGACTGCATTGTAGTGGTTTCGTTACTGAAACTGTTATGTCTACTATGCGGAATTTGTGACTGTGTACCGTCTGTTGCATTTAATGCCAAATTATTTTGCACTACCGTTTCATTGTCTGTGGGCATTTCTGAAGTTACTTGTTCGTTAAACGCTTCCATATTGTTACAGTTATTAAATGTCTGTTCACCTAACGTTTCAGAATCAGGGTTTTCACACGTATTATTACTGCCTATTCCAGAAAAGAATCTCTCGTCAGTATTTTGTACAGTTTTATCAGTTTGAGAACGAGTAATTATTCTGCGGGACATTGTCTATAATCATCACACGCAACAAAATAAATCACTGTTCAAAGCGGATTCAACACTGAACAAACACTTTTCAACGCCGAATCAATAAAGCAAACAGAATTGCCGATGACCTGTGAATAAAAGTTATACACTTTAGTATATGCGTTGCGCCACTTAACAGTAACTTATTCACACTATTATCAAAGTCAGTATATTCATATCCACAGTAGATTCACTAAAATGTCGTACTGAATGGATATCGCCAAGTGAAACCTTCCCGTCTAATATCTTACCTTTAATTATTTATACTGGATCGCCATCTGACTGCTACAGCAAACTGTGGAATGAATATACTTACTTCTCTTTAACATAATTATAAGCTGCTGGTGGAGTTTCATAATACTTTGTGACTGGAATTCTTTAAGTTGAAGTTAATTTAGATTTGATAAAAGCTGAAGCTCAGTTTAGACTTTTCTTTTAAGATAACAATAAATTCCGTAAAGCATTTACGTGAATGATTTTGGGATAGAAAATTCTTAATGCATTTAATCTGGTAGAAGTTAACTATATTCTGAGAACGATCTTGACAAACAATTACAAGGGGTATAGTTCTTTACAAAAATTCTTAAAAAGTAGCGTTGCGCTACATACCTAATTTTCCATCAAAATTACATAACTATATTCTGAGAACGATCTTGACAAACAATTACAAGGGGCATAGTTCTTTACAAAAATTCTTAAAAACTAGCATTGCGCTACATATAGCGAGTGGCTGGCGAGCACACCGCTTCTTTCAAAGTGTTAATTCATACCTCGCTTACAGCGACCTCCTCTCATGTCTCGCTAGCTACGACTGCCTCGTCTCACATCTTACTCGCAACTGCTCGCTTCCAACGCTCAATGCTACAAAAGTGCGGTCTCGCCGCCAACAATGGTTTTTGGTGCAGACAATCCCTGCTACCATTACAGATGTGTTACTGCGCGCTGTTTCCCACTCTTTCTCAAAATGTATCTATGCGCGGTTTCCCGCTCTTTCTCAATAATACACAATGCAATTTAATTAACAAAACAATTTAAATAAGAAACAGTTCAGATAATTACATGCTAAAACAGTTTAAATACGCCTATTACATAATTACAAGGTTACAGCACCGCAGACCACTTGTAGGATTTTGTCGTCTCTTCTTCCTCGCATATGCGGTAGCACACCAGTTTGTAGTCGTGAAACGAAGAACTTTATTAACCGTGGGTGGTGTTTATTTAATAATGTACTACGCCACACCACTAATGTGGATTGACTTTTCACATATTTATTAAACTTTATGTCATATTGTTGCGAAGATGATCAGCTTTTTAACTTTGCAACACAGGTAGTGTACAAATCAGGTTAGTTCTCATATCTCACAACAGTCGAGAGGCAAAAATTAAAAAAAAAGTAATGTTGTTGAAGCACAGTTATTAGAAACACAATCAATGGATCGATTGTTGTTATGTCTTTAAAACAAAATACCGAGTGTACATTTATATCATGCGCCACAGTATACACAGCGTCTTGCAGTAATCTGCCATAAAAGTTTGCACAGAGCTATTTCATTCGATCCAATCCTTAACGAAGTTCACAAGGCACATCAGTTAACCGTTCCAGTGAAAATGGTGGTCCAATTTTGCTATTATTTACAACACAATTTAACTAAAATAATTACAAACTTGAATTACAGAATTCAGTGACATGTTCTTTGGTACTGACGTTACTAAGTTACTGCGGATATCGCAGAAATGTCGGCATAGTGAATAACTCCCGCAGACTTTTAGGTATAAGTTGTGCATAAATGTTACGTAAGTGACTACCGTGGGCGGATTGGAGATTTTGGGTGGCATCCGACTATTTAAAGACGGATGTATGAACAAATTATTATTTTGTGAAGCTGATAGGTTATGTTATGCTACTCAGGATGGACTGTAACAGTAATTTTCTTTGTGAAATATGTAGCGGTGTAGGACATCGGGAAAGTGTATGAAACCATTTTATGCATCTGCGTTGGGACTGCCGTACTTACAGGTACAAGCGCCGTACTGAAAATTACTGGAAATTTTTTTAAAAAGCTTCATTAATGGCTTAATAAATTACTGAAGTACGCTACCTTCCAACCCAAGTTCAGGAGAACAAAAGTATAATGGCAAAGGTCGGAATCTAACAAGCACAGAGGTAAAGATCTACAATGTAATATGTAGCTACACTGAATTTTAATGATAATTATTCGTCCAATTAAGTAGTCTCACAAATATTGTAATATGTTACTGAAAAATTGGAATGCCATTCTTCCTAATACCTGTTGTCAATGTGACCAGATGTACTGATTAGCTCATTAGAAAAGTACTGTCGCGTGTTGCATTAAGAAGATGAATTACCCACATCTTTTAATTACAAAAACTTACATGAAAAATACAGACTCTAAAAGAAACGTCGCATTAAAACCAATAATAGTGAAATTCAGCCTAGATAATATGTTAAATTATTTGCGTACACGCTACTCTTAAATAAAAATATCAGAAAGAAATTTAGTTATTATCAGTAGCTGTAATCATAAGAGATGGAGTAATTCCATTTGCTGTCTCTCACTCTGTCAGGACTATCCAAAATAAAATTGTATCTACCGATATGACAGCAAATGTTAAGAAGTTTTGGTTTCATGTTAAATCAGTTAATGGATCGAAGCCATCTGTCCAGACACTCTGTGTCACAAATGAAATAGAAACGGAAGATATCAGAGAGCAGCCCCGAATGCTGAACACTGTTTTCCAAAACAGTTTCACTGAGAAATGAAGTATTGCGGTTCGTCTTCAAATCGCCGCACGAACGTCAGAAAGATAGTTATTGACACAAGTAACCATGGGATAGAAAAGCAACTAAAACCGTTCAACATAGGAAAGGCCACTGGGCCGATTTCGTATCAATGCTATTCTTCATAAATTACGCAAAAGAAAATGATCATCTTCTAGCAGCAGTGTATCATCTGTCGCAGGAGGAGCGAAGAGTTCGTAGAGGTTGCAAAAAAGCGCAGGTCATTCCCGTTATCATGGAAGATAGTCAAAACCGTAAGCCTCTAACAGTGACGTCGGTCTGCAGTTGGATTTTTTGAATATGTTTGATGCTGTCGTATTACCACATTCCTGGAGACGGAAAATCTCCTTTGTAGGAATCAATAGTGGTTCAAAAACAACGATCGTGTGAAACCCAGCTCTGCCTGTTCGTCCTTGAGACTTCGAAAGCAGTAGACACCGGGTCCCAGACAGATGCTGTGTTTATAAATTATCAGACGGCGTTCGATACTGTTCCGCCTTGCCACCTAATGAAAAAATTTCGACATTACAGAGTATAAAACAAGCAGTCTCATTGGACTGAAGAGTTTCTAGCAAACAGAACACAGCTTGTCATACTCGATGGAGAGAAGACTGCAGACGTAAAAGTAACTCTAGGAGTATCCCAAGAGTTGTTCCTAGATAATTAATTTTCGTAATAAATATAAATGACCAACTAGTAACATCAGGAGTTCCGTGAGGGTTCTCGCAGATGACGCTGTTGTATACATAGAGGTCGTAACGCTAGAAAATTGTAACGAAATGCAGGAAGACATACAGATAACCGTGTGTAGGGATTAGCAACTGACAGGCAACATAAACGGATGGAACGCATTGCTCAGCAAGCTAAAGGATCCATTATTGTATGAACAAACGACTGTAGAACAATTGCTGGAAGCGTAAAGTATCTAGGAAGAAACGTACGGAACTGTTTACAGAGAAATGACCACATAAAAGTAATCGCAGGTAAGGAAGATGCAAGACTATGATTCATTGGAAGAATGATATGCAAGTGATCTACCCACAAAGGAGGTAGTTTACGAAATCCTCATTTAGTCAGTACTTAAATATCGCTCGTTACCCTGGCATTCGTACCAAATAGGGTTGATAGAGAAAATGGACAAGATCCAACGAAGAGCTGTGCGTATCGTTATAGGTTCACTCAATAAGACGAAAGTGGCTCGGAGATGGCCATCCTAGTCCAGCTGCTATAAGTAAAGCGTCCTGAGTCGCAGTGTGATTTGCTGTTAAAGTTCTCAGAGCGTACGTTCCTAGGAGAGTCCACCAGTTTACTACAGCCTTCTATACTTACTTCACGAAAAGATGATGAAAAGAAATTATAGGTATTCGAGTTCACACTATGGCTTACAAATGATAGTTCTTTCCGCGAAACATTCGCGAGTGAAACAGAAGAGGGGCGAAGTTACAGAGCTGCACAAAGTACCCTCCACCACGCACCATAAGATAGTTTGCATAATATAGCCGTAGATATAGATGTGGACGTCAGGAGAAGAGGATGCAAAAACGCATTTCCTACTGTACCAAATGTAATCAAACACAAAACTCTCCCCCAGGGGGCTCGCCACTGGCGGGTTTGTGCTTGGTTACCATGGGGCCCCAGCCTTTGCAGCATTTTTTCCCTTCTGTGCCACATGTCTATCCTCTTGTTATTCTGTTTCCCCTCACTTGGGGAACATGTCTGGGATGCTATTGGGAATGTTCTGCATTGTCTGTTGCCGACCTAAGAACAGCCTCGCCTTTCCAGAATGAGATTTTCACTCTGCAGCGGAGTGTGCGCTGATAT
The DNA here is from genome assembly GCF_023897955.1 of Schistocerca gregaria. Classification (NCBI taxonomy): domain Eukaryota; kingdom Metazoa; phylum Arthropoda; class Insecta; order Orthoptera; family Acrididae; genus Schistocerca; species Schistocerca gregaria. The sequence goes on along the minus strand of NC_064921.1, from coordinate 687,579,161 downwards.
GAAACTTCCTGGCAGATTAAAACTGTTTGCCCGACCGAGACTCAAACTCGGGACCTTTGCCTTTCGCGGGCAAGTGCTCTACCATCTGAGCTACCGAAGCACGACTCACGCCCGGTACTCACAGCTTCACTTCTGCCAGTATCCGTCTCCTACCTTCCAAACTTTACAGAAGCTCTCCCTATAATGGCCAGACATCTCCGGCTGCCTTTTTGTTGAGGATTTTGCCATCTGTTGCAGTTCTCCACGGACCTGTCTCACTGAGCGGCGTCTTCAGCGGTGTCTTGATCGTCTTTACTCCTAGAGTATCGACAGTGGCTTTTGCTTTTCCACTGACCAAATCGTGTGTACGGATTTCTAGTGGCGCAAATGGTTTCTTCCACCATCTATACATATTGGGCCTGTTGCTCTTCAGTTCGTTGACACTACGAAATTTCTTGAGCTTTTGCTTGATAGGAAACTCTCTTGGTCCTTCCATGTGTCTTACCTGGCAGCCCGCTGCACGTCGTTCCTCAATGTCCTATGTGTCCTCAATGGTACTTCCTCGGGTGCCAATCGAATCACGCTCCTCCGTTTGTACCGGTCCCTTGTCTGTTTGAAACTCGACTACGGGTGCTTTGTTTATGTGTCTGCACGTCCATCCCTCTTACGCCATCTCAACAGTGTCCATCATCGTGGCATCCGTTTGGCCTCAGGCTTCTTTTACACCAGCAAGGTTGAGTGTATACTGAAGCTGCTGAACTACCACTAACCTACTGACTTTTTCCTCAGCAGGTATGCATGCCGTTTGTCTGCCATGCATAGCCTCCCATCCTATGCCTCCTTCTTTGATGATTCCTTTTATTGCCAGTATGGGGTGCTTCCCTCTTCTCTGTTATCTCCTGCAGCCCGCTTTCGGTACTTCATATGGCGGCTTAACTTCACACTACTTGCACCTTTTCTGGTGAGTGTGAACCATTCATCACCTTGGCTTCGTGAAGCGGTCCATGTTAATCTTGGCTTTCACTCGTTTCCTAAGGATATTATTTCAGCCTCGGTTATCTGCTTCAGTTTCACGACCTGCGAACGGAACTACGCGATAGTACCTTTGTGTACACTGATGGTTCGCGGACTGACCGTGGGGTCGGGTGTGCCATCGTCATTGCAACCCGACTCTTTCGATATCGGCTTTCAGCCCACTGCTCAGCATTTACAGCCGACTCTAAAAGAAACAGCCAGGCAGTACATCCGGCGACACAGCCTTTTCAATTGTGTCCTCTGCTCTGACTTACTCCGCGCCCTTTAAAGTCTCCGTGCGCTGTACACCGTCCATCCCTTAGTTCAGTGGGAAAACTGTCACTTTCTCACTCATGGAGGAGCCAGTGTGAAGTTTCTGTGGGTATATAATACTCGAAGAAGTAGATGTCACTTTTGTTAATGGCGAAACTCCCTAAACTATTAGAGCAGCGTTGAGGTTTTATGCTGAAAGGTATGCTGGTCGCTCCTAGGTCTTATGATCTGTCTATGACTCAATGCAGTCATTATTGAAAAAAAAAACAGTCAAGGAGCTGGAAGACTGAAATACCTCAATGGAAAATAATAGCAACTGAAGACAGAAATGCAAGTAACGCGTTAGCAGCGATAATAATTCAATCCGCATCCGACTAGGAGGCTGCTTGCATAATCAAGTGGGATCAGCCAAAGGCACGGTCTAAGCCCAATGAATTGCATCTTACATTCAGCTCCATCAGCACCTTCATGGCAATGACTTTCAAAATCGGTTGCATTTCTCCGAATGAGTGCTACGAAAACTTCAAAGTGATGGGGAGTTTCTGTGCAAGATTTTGTCAGTGGAATACAAAAAAATTAAAGTCGTCTCTACCTTGTATAGAAACAGTCAATACTAACCAAACTGAGGTTGAAGAACAAGAATACGACACTAGAATTTTTTCAGCTCTTGATTCCAAGATCTATGGAACTTCTCCCTTAGTCTCTTACCTATTTAATTAATCACTTCAACGTATCTGTGTCTTTTTTGTTTGTTTGTAATCTACTTTTGTGGCATCTTTCCTGACATTCCAACAACATTCTGTGAGCATAGATGAGATCCAGTTGCTTTCATACTTTTATTTCCATTGCTGAAATGGCTCTACAGACGCACTCGCCGTACTCGCCAGTGACGGTGCCACAGAGGCTTGGAAAGAAGTCGACAAGTGAGTTCAAAAAGTCGATCTTTAGCGACATGTTACAACCTACCTCTTAGTATTTCCTCAGAAGCTCATTAGCAGCTAGACTATATTTCTCTGCTCTGTCATGCGAGCTGCGTATGGCAGTGACTGTACTGTTTGGTATAACTAACAACGGAGCTTAGAACTACTTAAACCTAACTAACCTAAGAACATCACACACATCCATGGCCGAGGCAGGATTCGAACCTGCGACCGTAGTGGTCGCGGTTCCAGACTGAAGCGCCGGGAACCGCTGGGCCACAGCGGCCGGCAAAATAAATGAAGATTTGTGCATGATTTCTTATTTATCTGTGTAAATTTAGTTTCAAACACAGAAAATTATTGAGTAAGAATGACGCATAGGATATGTAAGTACAACAAAGGACATTTATGTAAGTATAATGGCTTCTGTAGCAGCATACTCAGTGTCGACAGCCTTCGTGTAAAACAATAAAAAACTACCAACATTGCAAAATTTTATCATAAAAATCACTTCGTTCGTTCAACAGCGTGAGTAGAAGCTGACTATTTTCATGAGGATGTCCGTTAAGTACGTTCCGATCAGTTGTGAAATGCAAACCACTGTGAACATCAGAAACGTTTTATCTGCAACATATAGCTACACTTCCAGCTACATCCTTACACAGACCCCACTCAGACTCAGAGATTTATCGTAGCTTTGTACCAACGCGGCCGCCTGTACTTTCTACTAATTCTCTACGCCGGTCTGCAGCTAGTAGTCTGTACCAAATTGTTGTCTTCATTGCTAGCCGGTCTGGTGAGCAGAGATGAAAAGCAGAGGGAGCCATGCCGGGCTGTATGATGGGTGGTGAAACAAATTCCATAGAAAATTCTGCAGAAACGTCGTCATTGGCCCTGCAGTCTGCGGCTGAGAATACTGTCATGAAGAAAGAAATGTATGACACTTACGTTATTTGGGTTACATGAAATCAGGCGAAATCTGTCAGCAGGCACCTATACATAGCGGGAGGCGCTAGGCATCTTTACATTCTCACGGTGCTCCCAAGACTGCAAAGTACAATGTGATGCGATCGACGGGCATACTAGGGATACTGCCCAACACGTCTGTGCAAAGCTTCATCGGATTTTCACTGTGGTTTCCATTTCACGACTGACTGAAAGTTTCTGGACGCCCCACATAACCCTGGTAGATTTTGAGCGTAGATCAGAGAATCGATTACAAACCAGTGACAAATCAACCGTCACAATAGTCTCTGTCCTACCTTCCTATTCATAACGAATCCTACTGCGTTACACTATTTTCTGCTGCTGTTGATATTATCCTATAATCACCCAGCCAAAAATCCTAGCCTTCTTTCCATTTCTCTTCACTGACCCCCAATACATCTAGATTGGGCCTTTGCATTTTCCTTTACCGATTTACCAACTATGTTCAAGCTTCTGACATTCCACACCCCAACTCGCAGAACGTTATCCTTTTGTTGGTTGTTAACACTTTTTCTCATGGTCACCTCCCCCTTGGCAGCCCCTCCCGAAGATCCGAATACGCGCCGTTCATCATTGTTGATTCTTCCGCCTTTAGGAGCAGCTGCCCACCCCAAGGACCGGAGAGTGGCCTTATCCTCTGTCTGCTCCTCCGCTCGCTTTGACAAGGCTGTTGGCAGAACGAGGGTGACTTCTTGGACTGAGGACGTCTTGATTATGAATCAAAGTCGCTACCCCTAGAGCACGGGTGCCAACAGTGATTCTTACCAACAACCATAAGAATGTAGAACCTCAGATCGGCGAAAAAAATATGTATACTTAGACAGCAGTGCGTTTACTTAGTTTTTTTACCTAAAAGTCCTCGGACTTGCAACTTGTGAAACGAATAAAATTACTTCCCCTCAATAACTAATAAATTCTAGCACTACACAAATGCAATGGTTTTATTGATTTGATGTTATCGTAGGAGTGTGTTCATATCTTGAGCGTATTTTCAGATAACTGTGAAACAATTAAAACCGTACTGCTTTACCGATTGTATTTTGAAGGTCTTACGAAGAAACCTTCTGTTCGTTATTTTCAAATTAATCAGTTGTTTAACTGAAGTTTCGTTCTTCAAAATGTTACGCGGAAAATTTACCTTTCTTTTGGCATGTATCTATTAGCAACCAACCAGCGATGTTATTTCATTTAGAGATAATTCTCTCTATATGAGGTTTCGTACAATAACTTCCATTTTAACAGGGCTTACCTGCAAGAAGTGGATATAAAGCTGTGACATGACAAATAATGAATCTGTAATTTTTATGTGTATAAAATAACTGTGTTCATGAAATTTTGTTATTGTCATTAACCTCATTACGCAGTTGTAGTGGCTGTATTATTTCCTTGCCAATAAAATTAAATAAAATTGAAAATGAAATATTGTTCTTTGTTAATTTATCAGGTAATTTCTTTTTTCTTATAAATTTCTTATAAATTAGGACTCTTTTAATCACTTATATTCATAATACACCTAATTGCGCATTTAAACTTTCCACATCATGTGAACTAACTTATTCCTGCTATAAGTCTTAAGTTTAATTAAATACTGAGGATTTTTTCGATGTATTAAATACGAAAGGAAATATATTTTGTATTATTCTTTTCCAGCTATTTAGCAAATAGTTCTTTAGTAATGTAAACCAAGAGTATTTTTTATGCTCTTTCCGTAATACTTACATGCGTTGTCTTCGAGTACCCCAGTATTTCTCATCTTATACTAACTTTGACGCTTCCTAAAAAACGTCTGTATGCTTTCCATTGAACTTACAAATGCGCTAACATTTCATTACACTGTTGATGAGCAGCAACTGTTCTCAACTGACATTACCTCAAAATTATTTATATCCTTAGGAGAGCAAACCACGATAAAACTATTCCATTTGGTGTGCAATCTACACTGAAACGCCAAAGAAACTGATGTAGGCAAGCGTATTCAAATGCAGAGATATGTAAACCAGCAGAATACGGCATTGCGGTCGGCAACGCCTATATAAGACAAGTGTCTGGCGCAGTTGTTAGATCGGTTACTGCTGCTACGATGGCAGGTTATCAAGATTTAAATGAGTTTGAACATGGTGCTATAGTCAGCGCACGAGCGATAGCACACAGCATCTCCGAGCTAGGGATGAAGTGGGGATTTTCCTGTTCGACCATTTCACGAGTGTACCAAGAATACGAGGAATCCAGTAAAACATCAAATCTCGGACATCGCTGACCTTGCAAGAACGTGATAACGACGACTGAAGATAATCGTTCACCGTGATACAAGTGCAACCCTTCCGCAAATTGCTGCAGATTTCAATGCTGCGCCATCAACAAGTGTCAGCGTGCGAACCATTCAACGAAGCCGAAGGCACCTTCGTGTACCCTTGGTGGCTGCACGACACAAAGCTTTACTCCTTGCCTGGGCCTACCAACACCGACATTGGACCGTTGATGACTGGAAACATGTTGGCAGGTCGGACGAGTCTCGTTTCAAATTGTATCGAGTGGATGGACGAGTATGGGTACGGAGACTACCCCATTAACCAATGGACCCTTCATGTCAGCAGGGGACTGTTCAAGCTGGTGGAGGCTCTGTAATGGTGTGGGGCGTGTGTAGTTGGAGTGATATAGAACATCTGATACATGTAGATACGATTCTGACAGATGACACGTACGTACGCATCCTGTCTGATAACTTGCATCCATTCATATCCATTGTGCATTCCGACGGACTTGGGCAATTCCAGCAGGACAATGCGACACCCCACACTTCCAGAATTGCTACAGAGTAGCTGCAGGAACATTCTTCTCAGTTTAAACAGTCCCGCTGGCCACCGAACTCACCAGACATGAACAATATTGAGCATATCTGGGATGCCTTGCAACGTGCTGTTCAGAAGAGATCTCCTCCCCTTCGTACTCTTTCGGATTTATGGACAGCCCTGCAGGATTCGCGCTGTCAGTTCCCTCCAGAACTACTTCAGACGTTAGTCGACTCCAATGTTGCGACACTTTTGCGTGCTCGCTGGGGCGCTACACGATATTAGGCAGGTATACTAGTTTCTTTGGCTCTTCAGTGTATATGAGACACGCGAAACACCCACAGACTTCAGGAAGAATGTAACACTTCCAAATGCAAATAATGCAGGTGCTGACATATATGACTATTAGCGAACTGTAGTTTAATACGTCATGGTTGCAAAGCATTGAGACGAATTATTTACAGAGGAATGGAAAAACTGGTAGAAGCCGAACCCAGGAAATGTAGGTATATGCGAGGCAATACTGCCCCTATGACTTGTCAGAAGAACGGTAGCCAACGGTTATAGCTTTTGGAGACTTAGAGACAAATTTTGACTGGAATACATATTTTTAATACTAAAGGCAGTAGGGATACAATACAGGGCGTGAAAGGTTATATAAACTTTTGCCGAAACCAGACTACAGCTATAAGAATCTAAGGACATGGAAGGGAAGTAGTAGGTGAAAAAGAGTGACACATATTTGTAGCATATCCTCAATGTTGTTCAATCTGTGATTTGAGTAAGTAGTAAAGGAAGAAGGATTAAAGTTCAGGGAGAAGAAACGAAAACTTTGAGTTTTGCCGATGGCATTGTGATACTAAGCGAGACAACAAAGGATTTGGAAGATGTGACGGGCCAAAATGAGAGTGAAGCGTCACGTAAGTAAAGCGTCACACAACATTATGTACAGATAAAATGTTAGGATGAATACTTATAAAAATTTGACTATCCAAATGAAGCGAATTGTGATTTTTATATGCTGTGAATGTGAGGATTTTATTACAACGTTATAGAGTATCACGGAAGGAGAAGGAGCCTCCCACCTGTTTGAGTGCGAAATGCTGAAGTATGCGTCATGCCTGCAAGATGGCGCCCCGGAAGCTGGCCGTTGCAGAAGATACAGGCGGCAACAAAACACAATCGAGAATTGTTAAAATTTTTACATAATGCTGTTTTTTTTAGTTCCTACTAGTGATCATTATGGTTTTATAAATCAGTTTTGAGTTTGGAGTGGAGTGGAAGTATTCGTCAGTAGAATATTGGTGCCAGGAAAGAAATCACCTTAGGAATAAATTTGGTGTGTCTTTCTATTTGCAATAGCTGAATGCAATAAAGATTTAATCTGGTTAGTGGAGCACCATGTTGGGGGAGAAACAGTGATCATTAGTTGATTGTGACGTAAATTGAATCTCGAAGGAGCCTGGAGATATATTTGAAATAAACTTTTGGAATCGGTAATAGTATCTACTGTTATTCGGATGTCGTAGCTGATCCACAGACAGGACCGTGTCTAGTGTGAACAGCGGTTGTTTTTCTCTGTTGGTATTGTGACAGTATGTGATTTTGAGTACTAGAATTATTGTATTGGGAAATTGATGCTGCTACAAATGATTTCCGAATAATCCGAGGTGTTACAGAAAGTGTGTAATATTGAACACCACATAATAACGTTTTATTATTGTTACCCTATTTGAGAGTACGTATTTGGGAACTGTGGGAAGCCAGGAACAGCATTATTTACTACTTAAAGGTTCGACTGCCCCGAGTGTCGGCCACATTTTGTAATCAGTCATTTGGGATGTTTCTGAGAAGTGAGATGTCAACAGCTGAAACAGATAACTATTTTTGCTTCTGTGTTTAAGAAACATTTACAATCACCACAAACAGATATTAGTTTTGTATGAGAATGGCTGACTGCCCAGTATAAGGTTCTACGCTCTGGCTGTCAAAACGTTAATCCTCAAGAAAGTGTTACATTTACTACTCCTCCCACGCACGCTTTTCACCTTTATTGTTCGTGAAGCGTTCTCTGTATATACTATAAACGGCACAGTAACGCACTGAGCCAATGTATGTGCTCAAGAAAGTAAGGAAGATGAATGAAAACGGGAATTCTTTGTCCGGTATTGGAGCTCCTTTGTTATTCTGTATATGACGCAAAATTCCTTTGGACATGCCTGCGTGGTACTCAGAATAACTCAGGCATTGCAATATCCGCCGGCAGCGGGCGAGCGACTTTCAAATACGATGTCTCGCCAGTACGGGAATGTGCATAATGGATGTACGAGTATAGGTTGTCGACTCATGTGGAAGTTCGAGTCTGGCCGCGAGTTGCTCACAGCTAGGCAAATGGTATGGCGACTATTCTCGATAAGCGAAAAATGCGGGCCCCGGACCGGCACAGAGTTTTGCTGTCGTCATTCCATTCCACAGCTCACGGTTGTCTATATTCGCAATTGCGAACACATCTAATGAATTCTTAGTGGCTCGATGTTCAAAAAATCGTTTTGTGTCGTTGCACCACTATGTTAATAGTTTCCATAAAACGTGTTTTAAATGGTTGAAAGAATGACCTTGTTTCTATCCATTTTAAAAGGACAAGAACGCCAATTTGAAAATACAACCAGTGCCGTTAATATTCTTGTAAAAGTTTGTGTTGATGGAAAATTGTTAACAGTAATGAGGGTATTCTATAAACTTTAACCACTCGTGCTTGAAAAAAAAATGTTCATTATTACTTTGTCTTCTGCATGTTTCTGTAATACTATAAAACAAAATTTTTTACACCCTTGGACATTATCTTATAATTCTATATATTCTGTACTAATAATAAAAAGGTAAAAAAAAATAAAATTGTAAAACCGTCCTGTTTGTTTTTTTGAACACGCTGATCTACAAAACAACTAGACGCATTTTCATGATGGCTCAAAATGGTTCAAATGGCTCTGAGCACTATGGGACTTGACATCTTAGGTCATCAGTCCCCTAGAACTTAGAACTACTTAAACCTAACTAACCTAAGGACATCACGCACATCCATGCCCGAGGCAGGATTCAAACCTGCGACCGTAGCAGTCCCGCGGTTCCGGACTGAAGCGCCTAGAACCGCACGGCCAACACGGCCTGCCATTTTCAGGATGTTTTCACGAATAACTTGACCATAGCTTTGGGCATCATATGGACTATATTTAAAGTTTTATCTTAAACCATCGTGTCTGTCTGTCTGTTTTACTACCAGACGTGAGTTTTCACTTGTAACTTGAACGTAGTTTGGGGCAACATACAAGATTTATTTCATCAAAGTCGGATTAAGGAAAAAAGATATCGCAATTTAAAGTTTTATGAGTCTGTTCGTCGGCTTAGTGGATCGGATGTTCATCTTAGAGACGGTGTTGTACAGGGGAAAACCAAAACAAGGCGCTATTAAATTCTTAGTAAACTAAATAACTATAGATGGCAACGGTAGTTTTTTTTACCGCAGTGACAAAAGTATTTTAGTAAGTTTACGTCAGTGCTGCAGTATTTCTTTCACAAATAAAAAACTTTCTGATCTGCCTTACGGCAAGTCTTGTCATGGCGGAAGCCTCGTGAGAGAGGGCCACCGCATGAGCGCCTAGGCAAGTGATTCCAGTGGTGGTTTCCCGTTGCCTTCCACTGACGATGATGAAATGATAATGAGGACAACACAACACGCAGTCCCTGACAGGAGAAAATATCCGACCCAGCCGGGAATCGAACGCGAGCCGCTTGGCGTGACAGATCGTCGCGCTTGACCAATCAGCTATCGAGGCGGACCCACGAATAGAAACTACCATTAAATTTACTTGGGTAGGACACACGGATTCACTGATCTCGAAAATTTAACTAAATTCCTTTGCTTATTTCGACAGATATTATTTATATTTGACTGCTTGGGGAGAAAAAACGAATGTATTGACAAAGTGATCCTATAAATGTTCCGTATTTAGCGACTAAAAAAAAGTTGGTATGCAGAGCCTCTTCTTTAACTTCCGCTGCAACTAGTGGCACATAACTTCAAATTTGTGTAGTCTATGACGAGAACAGCAAAGAAATTACCCTTGTATTATTTAATTTACCGTTAACAGTAAAATGTGACGCAATAATAGTGCCAGGAAATATCACAGGAAACGTGACCAGAAGTTAAACTCTGTATATTAAAGGTCTTCGTGGCTTCTATAAGCTGGTCACAAACCATGTGACTAACTTATTGTTTCTATCGAAGACTTCCTCTGTGGTCTAGACGGACTTGAAAAGAAGAAAAACAAACTGTATGGTTTTTTGGTCTTTTTTGTTGTGAACTGAACTGGTTTCCTAATCCGAAAATTTTCTGTTATGTCTGTGCTGTAAACCTTGGATAATGCGACTGGTGTAATTACGAAAACGCTATCTGATGAAATGACTCGCCAAAACTATTTGAAATCATATAACTGTGTTTACATTAACTTTTCCTAAAGCAATTAGGTAACATTCGTAGTACCGGTTTCGAAACCAGCCACTCCTAAAACTTTGATTAATAATCAGCATTGCCGGCCGGAGACTTCCGGCATAAGAAGCCACGGTCATTCTGCCAATGGCCTCGTCAAAGAGAGAGGAGGAGCGGACAGAGGTTCAGAGCACTCTCCTGTCCGAGGGGTGGGAAATTGCCTCTAAAGGTGGAAGAAACAGCAATGATCAACGGCATGAGGATGCTTAAGGCAATGGAAACCACTGCATTAAAGACATGTAACGTGTATCCACTGCGCATATGGCCTGTAATTGAAAAAGAGTCAAGATAATCTCTCCATTGACAAAAGAGTCCGGGATAGTCCCCTATTCGGATCTCCGGGAGGGGACTGTCATGGGGCAGGTGATCATGAGAAAAAGAGTGAATAACCAACGAAACGATAACCTGCAAATCGGGGTGTGAATTGTTAGAAGCTTTAACGTGGTAGGGAAACTAGAAAAAGGAAAATGCAAAGGATCGATCTAGATGTAGTAGGGGTCAGGGAAGTGAAATGGAAAGAAAACAAGGATTTATTGCCAGTTGAGTGTATAGGGTAATATCAACAGCAGCAGGAAATGGTATTACGGGAGTAGGGTTCGTTATGAATAGGAAGGCAGGGTAGAGGATGTTTCTGTGAACAGTTCAGTGCTACGGTTGTTCCCACCAGAATCGTCAGCCAACCAACACCTACAACGATAGTTCAGGTATACATGCTGACGACGCAAGCTGAAGATGAATAGATAGAGTATATAAGGATAATGAAAGGGCAAGACAGTACGTAAAGGGAGATGAAAATCTAATAGTCATGAGGGACTGGAATGCAGTTGAAGGGAAGCAGAAGAAGAAACGGTTACGGGAGACTATGGGCTTGAAACAGGGAATGAGAGAGGAGAAAAACTAATTGAGTTCTGTAATAAATTTCAGCTAGTAATAGCGAATAATTTTCTCAAGAATCACAAGAGGTGGTACACTTGGAAAAGGCCAGGTGATACGGGAAAGTTTTCGTTAGATTACATCATGGTCAGACAGAGATTCCGAAATCAGATACTGGAATGTAATGTGTACCCATGAGCAGATAGTGACTCAGATACAATATAGTAGTGATGAAGAGTAGGCTGAAGTTTAAGACATTAGTCAGGAAGAATCAATACGGAAAGAAGTGGGATACGGAAGTACTTAGGAATGACGAGAAGTTCTCTAGGGCTATAGATACACCAATAAGGAATAGCTCTGTAAGCAGTACAGCAATAAGGAATAGCTTAGGAGGCAATACATTTGAAGATGAATGGACATCTCTAAAAATGGAAATCACAGAATTTGGAAAAAAACATATATACGAAGAAGGTAACTGCGAAGAGACCATGGGTGGTAGAAGAAATACTTCAGTTGATCGATGAAGTGAGGAGGTACGACATCCACACAGTTCCGAAGACTGCAAGTGCTGGCAAGTGCGAGAACTATAGCACATTCAGGTTAACAGCTCATTCATTCAAGCTACTGAAAAAACAATATACAGAAGAATGGAAAAGAAAGTTGAGGATGTGCTAGATGAGGATCAGTTTGACTTTAGAAAAGATAAAGGCAAGAGAGAGGCAATTCTGATGTTGCGGTTGACGATGGAAGCAAGACTAAAGAAAAATCAAGACGCTTTCATAGGATTTGTCCACCAGGAAAAAGCGTTCGATAATGTAAAGTGGTGCAAGATGATCGAAATTCTGAGAAAAATAGGGGTAAGCTGTAGGGAGAGACGGGTAATATACATTATGTACAAGAGTCTAGAGGGACGACCAAGAAAGATGTGCTCGGATTAAACAGAGTGTAAGATATGGATGTAGTCTTTCGCCTCTACTGTTCAATCTGCACATTGAAGAAACAGTGATGGAAATAAAAGAAAGGTTCAGGAATGGAATTAAAATTTAAGGTGAAAGGATATCAATGATACCAATCGCTGTTGACATTGCTATCTTGAGTGAAAGTGATGAAGTTAAGGAATTCTGTTACCTAGGCAATGAAATAACCAATGATGTACGGAGGAAGGGGGACATCAAGATCAGACTAGAAATGTCAGAAAAGGCATTCCTGGCCAAGAGAAGTCTACTAGTATCAAACATAGGTCCTAGTCTGAGGAAGAATTTACTGCGAATGTACGTCCGGAGTACAGCATTGCATTGTAATGAAACATAGACTATGGGAAATCAGAACAGAAGAGAATCGAAGCATTTGAGACGTGGTGCTACAGACGAATGTTGAAAATTAGGCGGACTGATAAGGTAAGAAATGAGGAGGTTCTGCTCAGGATCAGAGAGGAAGGAAATATGTGGAAAACACTGAGACGAAGAAGGGACAGGATAATATGACATCGGATGAGATTTCTTCCATGGTACTAGGGGGAGCTGTAGAGGACAAAAACTGTAGAGGAAAACAGAGATTAGAATACGTCCAGCAAATAAATGAGGACGTAGGTTGCAAGTTCTACTCTGTGATGGAGACGTTGACACAGGAGAGGAATTATTGCCGGGCGGCATCAAAACAGTCAGGTGACTAATGACCGGAAAAAACTAGCGCATTGAACAGTACTACAATGCATGACTTCACTGTGCTTGATTTGTAGTTCTAACACACAAAGATATAAGAATAAAAATTCTTAGATAGTTAAAAATCGAATTTTGAGAGAGTAGATGTCCAAAACAAATAAAATTTTTAACCTAAATAATAGCCTAGACAAGCAAATGTAAAACTGCATCGTAAGAAGAAGATTCTCTGCATAAGAAATGAAATATGCACTAAATCTTACCTAAACTGAATCTAATAACAATTTTGAAATGGAATGATTAACTGTGAATGATTTAACTGTACTCTGACTGTGGAATTAAACTGGCGCTAACAAATTTTAGTGACTTACCGTCGGCGACGGAAACTCGGTACTGCTCGAAAGTGAAGAACTTTAAAATATAGGGCAGCAACAAACGAGCTCAATAAAAGAAAAAGTCTTGCGCAGTGAAGTGCAGGGACGTGTAGCTATTCTAGGCCGGTCGTATTTCAGTTTTAACCACAGTGTTCCACAGACTGCAATGCGTCAGCACTCTACTAGAAAATTAGACTTTTGTGTGGAGAGGGTGGAAGCTATTGCTTTTACTGAATGGCTGAAAAGAGGCTAAAATGTAAAAGTATACAGGGCGGGGGTTCAGTGGGCAAGCGTGGAGCACTCGAGGCCTGGCCACGGCGCCCCCAACACCACCGAGCAACAGGAAGACGACAAGAAGGGACAGCCAAGGAAGGTGATACTTAACTGTAACCACAGCAAGAGACGGGAATATAAAACAAGGACAGTGCGGTGTCAGGCGGTGTGTCTTCTGGGATCTTGAAATAACACAAGGGGGCGTTAGCAATACACCTCGATAACAGTAGAGCCAATCATGTGGACACATTACAGATGAGCGGGGGATTGCGCAAAACTCCAGAGAAGTAACTAGCGGAATAGGTGCGGTAGCGTGGACGTCGTTCATTCAGCGCATGCTCATTCTGTAGGAGGGTCCAAAGACTGAGACGCGATTTTTGCCAATCTGCACTGTCCATCCTTTGACCCAGGCTATCGCCTGATCTTGCTGCAGGGAAACACACGTCCTCTGGGCGAATGAAAGCGTATGGTTCGACCACGGATTGGGGGGGGGGGGGCGCAGAGGAAACAGGCGACCATTTGTAGCCCCAGTGTCCAGAATTCACGAACACCGGCGCAAGTCAGGCGACGGGCCGAATGGCAGGTGGAGCATGAAGGAGTGTCCATTAAACCAGTCGCATGTAAATGATGGATAAGGGCGAATTCTCCACAGGCTGCGTGGTACCATTTCGCTCCGACTGATATTGGGAGGTGCAGCTGATCAAGTTTACGTCCCGTCGCCGTCCATCTCGTTAACGGATACTTGATCTCAACGTTGTTGCAAGTTACGCCATTCAGTAATTGAATGTAGAAATCCTTTGGATGTGAGGGGCGCATACATGGGATGCCAGCGCGTACGTAGTTAAAGTCCACAAAAAAGACAGACAGATGGGTAAATAGAGGTGCAACACGTCCTACTGAGACTTGAGGCGAGATGGAGGCCGGCGTGTAAATGTCCAAGAGTTGTCGGGTGAATGAGTTCTCTGTGCCCAACCACTATTTGTTCATGATGCTAGATATGAGGCTGCCGCACGACACCGGACATCGGTGAATCCAAGTAACCTGGCTTTCTGGGGGAGGGTGAGTGTATCATATTTGACCTTAAAAATGTTACCAGCAGTCAGGAAGAAGCTCAACGAGGCCTGCAGGCTGCGACCTATTGCTGACGGCATTGGAAGAACATATGCTATGTGCACCAGCTTGGAAACTACATGTCCGTTCAGATATTCCACACGTTGCACGGCATAAAGGCAATGGAAGGCAATGATGGTGAACGGGGGCGAGGTTGACTTGGAGGGCGCGCCGGAACTTGACAGATGCGGCCCGTTGTGTGGTGGACGTAAAGACGACGCAGGGGTATGGTAAGCTCAAGACGCAAGGTAGAGGCGCCAATTCTTCTTGCCAGAGTCCATGACCAACTGGCATAGACTTGGCAACCCTCAGACCATCCAATGACGCTACTCGTTACGCTACACCGATGACGAATAATGCATAACTGTACTTTGCAAAGGTTTAATCGTAGGTATGTTACTAACTGACATCTACATAAAACAAATTGCACCAAGAAAAATGAGTTTTTGAGCGATCCTCAATGTGCTGTTGCCTCGAAACGGAATACCCTCGTAATACACACGTTACAATCTATGTCTGCATCTATATGGACACTCTGCAGATCACACTTAAGTGTCTGGCAAAGGGTTCATTGAACTACCTTCACAATAATTCTGTTATCCCACGCTCGAACAGCTGGCGGAAAAAATGAACACGTGCGAGCTCTGATTTCATTTGTCTTTGTGATCGTTTCTCCCTGTGTAGGTTAGCATAAAAAAAAATATTTTCGTATTTGGAGCAGAAAGTTGGTGATTGAAATTTCGTGAGAAGATTCCTCCTCAACGAAAAGCGCCTTTGTTTTACTGATGTCCATCCCAAATCCTGCATCATCTCAGTGACACCCTCTCACCTATTTCGCGATAATACAAAACGTGCTCCTCTTCTTTGAACTTTATCGATGTACTTCGTTGATTCTGTGTAGTAAGGATCCCAGATCGCGCACCAGTACTCAAAAGAGGAACGACAAGCTTAGTGTAGGCAGTCTCTTTAGCAGATGTTACATTTTGTAACTGTTCTACCAATAAAATGCAGTCTTTTGTATGCCTTCCACACAACGTTTTCCATGTGTCCTTTCCAACTTAAGTTGTTCATAACTGTAATGCCTAATTAGTTGAATTCACGGCCTTTAAATTTGACTGATTTATCGTGTAAGCGAAGTTTAAAATGTTCAAATGTGTGTGATACCTTATGGAACTTAACTGCTAAGGTCATCAGTCCCTAAGCTTAGACACTACATAACCTAAATTATCCTAAGGACAAACACACACGCACACCCATGCCCTAGGGAGGACTCGAACCTCCGCCGGGGTCAGCCACACAGTCCAGGACTGCAGCGAATTTAACGGATTCCTTTTAGCACTCATGTGGATACCTCACAGTTTTCATTATTTAGGGTCAACTGACAATTCACGCATCATACACATATCTTTTCTAAACCGTTTAGCATTTTGTTTTGATCTTTCCTTTATGAGGAATATGACGCTTTCGGTCATTTTATTGCAACGAATCATACAATTAACGACGGGTTTTCGGGACATCATCAGCTTTCTGGTGCTCAGAAACGGCATATATACGCGATGGTCGGGAATTCCCGTTACAAACTTCTAGTACATGTAGAGGGTAGTGAATAGAGAACATTTTGAATAGGAACCCATGTCCTGAATCGTATCGTTTCCATTCTACGACAGTTTCAATTCATATGTGTGGCTCATCAACGCCTGCTTAGGGCAAGAGAAACTTCTCAGATTTCCCTGTCCTGGTATGCAATAGGGTAGACACGATGACGTGTACTACGTCAAACGATCCCCAGATGTCACTTATTGTCCGGTTTGCTGTAAGACCAATACCTGTGCATCACCGATAGAGGAAACATGGTGCAGTACACGTTTGCGGAATACACAGACATGCTCCTTGTGTATGGCGAAGCTGGAGGTAACGGAAGAGCTGTTAGTCGGCCGTATCACGAACGTTTTACACACCGTCACACTGCATCGCACAAACTGTTTGCCCAACTTACGCAACGGTTACGAGAAACGGGTACCTTCACCGTGAGGAGGCAGGACTTTGGTGCTCCACGGCGACGCCGCACTCCCGAATTTGAAGAAGGTGTATTGCGTCGCATTGAAGATAGCCCGTCCACGAGTTCGTGAACAATTGCGCGTGCAATTGCTGTTAGCCACAGAACCGTCTAAGAACAACTATTACATCCGTACCACTTACAAAGTACACGCTATGGGTCCATCTGACTTTCCACAACGCGTCGCCTTCTGCGCATGGTCCCTGCACTGTTGCATTGGCGCGCCCCTGTTACACGTCTAGTTATCTTCACAGATGGATGCAAGTTCACAAGGGATTGTGTTCTGAATGCTCGAAATAGTCATGTCTGGGCGGACGAAAACCATCGTGCCACGCATGTTCAGGGATTTCAAGACAGGTTTGGAATTAACGTTGGGCAGCTATTCTGGACGGTCATGCATTGGACCATAACTCCTTCCTTCCTAGCTCACTGGTCCCGCATACTCAGTCTTCCTACGACACGTAATGGACCAGTTCTTGGAAGCTGTGCCATTGAATGTCCGTCACGAAATATGGTTTCAGCATGATGGAGCACCACCTTACTTTTCACTGGCTAACGGAGACATCTCAACAGACAGTGTGGTGAAAGATGAATAGGCCTTGGTGGTCCAACCGCGTGGCCGCCACGATCGCCGGATTTAACCCGTATGGACTACTTCTTGTGCAACGTACAAAGAGCCTAATTTACGAGACATCTGTAGAAACAGAGGAAGATCTGCTGGCAAGAGTTCTGGCCGCTGCACAAGACATTGAAGATACGCCATGTGGGCTGGAGAGAGTGTACCGGAGCATGCTTCGGAGGTACAATGTGTGTAATAACGTTGGTGGTCGGCACATCGAGCCGCTGTTGTAATGCATCGGTACGTTGCGGCTGGTGCCGTAGATGCTGGGTTCTTGTTGTTGCCGACTAATGTAAACAATAAGGTGTAAGTTGTAATGCAAATGCGTAAATAGTAACGGAACGGGTCAGTATTGTTTTCAAATGGATTGCAACAATTGTACTGGGTCACGCCAAAGTACACTACTGGCCATTAAAATTGCTACACCAAGAAGAAAAGCAGATGATAAACGGGTATTCATTGGACGAATATATTATACTAGATATGACATGTGATTACATTTTCACGCAATTTGAATGCATAGATCCTAAGAAAGCCGTACTCAGAACAACCACCTCTGGCCGTAATAACGGTCTTGATACGCATGGGCATTGAGTCAAACAGAGCTTGGATGGCGTGTACAGGTACAGCTGCCCATGCAGCTTCAACACGATACAATAGTTTATCAAGAGTAGTGACTGGCGTATTGTGACGACATTGGCCAGACGTTTTCAGTTGGCGAGAGATCTGGAGAATGTGTTGGACAGGGCATTAGTTGAACATTTTCTATATCCAGAAAGGCCCGTACAGGACCTACAAAAAGCGGTCGTGCATTATCCTGCTGAAATGTAGGGCTTCTCAGGGATCGAATGAAAGGTAGGGCCACGGGTCGTAACACATCTGAAATCTAACGTCCACTGTTCAAAGTGCCGTCAATGCGAACAAGAGGTGACCGTGACGTGTAACCAATGGCACCCCATACCATGACGCCGGGTGATACGCCAGTATGGCGATGACGAATACACGCTTCCAATGCGCGTTCACCGCGATGTCGCCAAACACGGATGCGACCATCATGACTCTGTAAACAGAACCTGGATTCATCCGAAAAAATGACGTTTTGCCATTCGTGCACCCAGGTTCGTCATTGAGTACACCATCGCAGGCGCTCCTGTCTGTGCTGCAGCGTGAAGGGTAACCGCAGCCATGGTCTCCGAGCTGATAGTCCATACTGCTGCAAACGTCGTCGAACTGTTCGTGCAGGTGGTTGTTGTCTTGCAAACCTTCCCATCTGTTGACTCAGGGATCGAGGCGTGGCTGCACGATTCGTTACAGCCATGCGGATAAGATGCCTGTTATCTCGACCGCTAGTGGTACGAGGCCGTTGGGATCCAGCACTGCGTTCCGTATTACCCTCCTGAACCCACCTATTCCATATTCTGCAAACAGTCATCGGATCTCTACCAACGCGACCAGCAATGTCGTGATACGATAAACCGCAATCGCGATAGGCTACAATCCGACCTTTATCAAAGTCAGAAACGTGATGGTACGCATTTTTCCTCCTTACAAGAGGCATCACAACAACGTTTCACCAGTCAACGCAGGTCAACTGCTGTTTGTCTATGAGAAATCGGCTGGAAACTTTCCTCATGTCAGCACGTTGTAGATGTCGCTCCCGGCGCCAACCTTGTGTGAATTCTCTGAAAAGCTAATCATTTGCATATCACAGTATCTTCTTGCTGTCGGGTAAATTTAGCGTCTGCAGCACGTCATCTTTGTGGTGTAGTAATTTCAATGGCCAGTAGTGTACATTCCTCCACGTGGGTGTGGATGAGATAAATCATCTGGATTGAAACTGTCGCAGAACGGAAACTATACATTTCTGGACATGGGCTCCTATTCAAAATGTTATGTACTCATTACCCTCTACATGTCCTAGAAGTTTGTAACGGGAATTTCTGACCACCTTTTACATATGGACTTCTTCAAATGAAAGCCAATATGACGCCTCTCCACTCTGTACTGAAAAGAGATGGCGTGCGTGTGACGTGGGTGGCGTTCTTCCATCGCACTGGTCATCGTCCAGACGCACGTTCAGAGTATCTGACGTGATAGATATTGCTCTCCACGTTCGGAAAGACTCCACAACGTGTTTTTTCCTCGCTGTGATGTCAGAAACTCGGCACGCTCGACGCTCGACGTTCGAATGCACGGTCCGTGTGCGACTGCTTTACGTACGGCGGAGGAGAGAGGAGGTGTTTGTGACGGCAGCGGCGCAGGGCGCGGGACGCAGGTGGGAGGAGGGCCTTCCTGCGGCCGCTCTTCCTACCAGAGCGGACGCGGGACGTCCTGCTTCCTGCGGAACAGGTAGTGCCGCCGCGCCACTGTCCACAACAGCCGCGGCCGCCTATAAATATTCATCACGGCCCCGTGTAAAGGCACGCACGCCTTCTATAAATATTCATTTTTTGGCTCTCGCTGTTGCTGCTGTACTACTATCGAAAATCGCTCGGCTTGAAGTAATCCTCGACGTTCCACTGCTTCGTTATGTTTAGCGCGGCGGCCTCAGTTTAAAGTTATCAGACAGTCTGTGGAAGCATTAAATGCGTGTCGACGCCCGTACGCCCCCTTCCGACTCTCCCTCTTGCTCACTCACACCTTCTAGTCTGTTTCATCCCTTTGATAAGTCTAACTAGATTTGGGACTCGATCGAAAATTTTATGACCGACAAGGTACCCTGGATGGATAGTAATCTAACGGCAGTGAGCTCCAGGATAGTGTAATCTGATTGTTGATGTTCATGTTGTTGCTGTGGCCTTCAGTCCAGAAACTGGTTTGATGCAGCTCTCCATGCTACCCTATCCTGTGCAAGCCTTTTCATCTCGGAATAACTACTGTAGACTGTGAATTTACTTTCAAAATATTTTCTTAAAGAATTTACTTTATTTACTAGCGATTCATCAAGAACATTAACACATTTCATCACACTAGGTGACCGTGGAAGTAGTTGCCAGGGAGTAACTGATAAAAATGAACTCCAAAAGGGAAAAACGGACCACCAAATTCACAAATAACCACCTTCCCGCGGGTGGGCAAACGGAGAAGAATTGTGGGACGACCCCAAAACAAATCCTCTGGTGACCTCACCAAGAAAACACGTAGAATTTAACCAGTAAATGAAACAACATATCACCAATCACTTAACTTCCAATAAACTGCGATTTCTGGCGAAGACCTGGCGCAGCACCCCCAAAACGGTCTCCCGAACCGTCCGCTACCAGCCGCTTCAACGGACGCAGGAAGGCGCGCCATCTCCCGTCTCACGGCATCGGAGCCAGACTGATGTCGTGGGTTGACTCCTGATGTTCTCGTGTCGGCCGCGAAGCCAATACGCCTCGCTATACGGCGCGGCCCACTGGCTGCCACGTGGCGACCTCGCATGCTCCGAGCTCAAGACGGACAAGGCATCTTGTGTCTCAGTGCGCGACCGACCAACCGATCGATCCAACCGGCCTTAAAGGTCGATCCGAACGACAGACGTCCTGGCACTCCAGACGGCAGACCGACAAGGACTAAGCGATCACTCGGCCGGACCGACCCCTGCAGAGGAAACATGCCCTCAGGCTACCCGACATCCCTGTCCTGGGAAGAGACCGACCTACCGACCAATCCAACCGCTAATGTCCATTGCGTCCGTTGCCTAAACTAACTCGAGCAGACTGGCGGCCTAACACATACTAGCACTCCGGACGACAGACAGACACTAACCGCCTCACCAATGCGGGCGAGAGACAGACCCAGACTAACTTGGCTGACCAAACTGACCAGACTCGCTCAGACTGACAGACTCACCAACTGCCCAAACTCGCCGAGACTGGTAGACCGAAAGACTCGCGAGCTCATAGCGCCCCTTAAAGGCACGTGAACAGGCAACCTTTCCCCTTTCCCACCAGAGGGAGACACCAAAGCTGCTATTGCAGCAGCGGCGCCACCGCAACAAACGGAGAGCGACTGCTTCACACTACGCGCTGCGGCGCGCTCTTCAAAACAGCAATTTTTTACCACGGCTCATACTGTAACTTACATCCTTCTGCATCTGCTGATTGTGTTCATCTCTTGGTCTCCCTCTATGATTTTTGCCCTCCACGCTTCCCTCCAGTACTAAATTGGTGATCCCTCGACGCCTCAGAACATGTCCTATCACCCGATCCATTTTTCTTGTCAACTTGTGCCGCAAATTCCTCTTCTCCCCAATCCTATTCAGTACCTCCTCATTAGTTATGTGATCTATTCATCTAATCTTCAGCATTATTCTGTAGCACCACATGTCGAAAGCTTCTATTCTCTTCTTGTCTAAACTATTTATTGTCCATGTTTCACTTCTATATATGCCTACACTCTATACAAATACTTTCAGAAAAGACTTCGTGACACTTAAATCTACAATCGGTGTATACTAATTTCTTTTCGTCAGAAACGGTTTCCTTGCCATAGCCAGTCTACATTTTATATCCTCTCTACTCCGACCATCATCAGTTGTTTTGCTCCACAAATAACATGTTGATGTTCATAACACTGATGGAAATGAAAAGTGTTACATGAAGAAGCAGTTTTCCTGTATATAATAGGTATAAACTTCCATTCGATTCGGACCTGACGTCCGTTATCATCTTTATGAGCTGTGACACCCACACAGTTTTATTCACTGTAGCATGGAAGCAAACAGACTCTGAATGTCCTCTCGTGGAATTACTTGCCACGTTCGTAACATGTTGTGTCAATGCATGAACATTGCTGGCTGGAGGCTGGTATGAAAGGATACGTCTTGTGCAGTTTCATTTAGGAGAACGCCCTTTTTTATCGCTTTTCCTTACTGAAAGTGACATCTGGCTACGTGTTAAAACCCAGGAAATATTCATATAAGAGTCTGTAAAATTGTTTAATGATTGTTTTGTAACTATTTTGTACAAGTCACAACGTCAGAATGTGTAAGTGCTTGTCCGTGTCTCGCTGTGATGGGTGACAACCTGCCATCCTTGGAGTCCAGAGAGGTTACATGCAGCCCACAGTCGTAGCTGGCCGCTGAGAGTGCAGCCGATAGCCTTCACCAACAGTACTGAAATAGTTAAAAGGTATAGTGGCACCGTACATTTGTTCAAAATTCAGTACTTCACGTCCTTTTACAAGGAATAGATTGGCAGTGCCATTTGTACCGGACGATAAGTCGATTCATGTCGAGAAAGGCATAGTCTTCGGTAAACGAGTTTTTGGGAGCAAAGAAACGTATACGATGAGTTGTAAGAGACCACCGGATATAAGTGTGTTTTCAGGCTTCCTGCCACAATAAATTCTCGTACCGGTACGTCTCAGTTCGCTGGTTTCGTGGTTGACGAGTTAGGTTTTGTTTAATAGCCACTTTAATGCTGGGAGATCTATGATTATGGTTTATAGTTTCCCGGGCTTGCAAATATTTATTGGTAGAGGAACATTTGATGAGCTGTAAGGAACAAGACTTAAAGATAGCGGACTGGGATCCGTTTGTTTCCGTCCTGTAAATATAGGAATTAGGTAATCACACTCGTGGGTTGTGGATAGCTCGTTGCGTGGCACGCTGTGAGGTAACAGAATTTTGGCTCTTTTGTTGATGATGAACTAGTATTTTGGACAAGGAGCCTAGTAATTCATGAGTGTTATTTTGTTGTGATGGACCCTGGCGAACTTGCCCGAGGTTTAATAAAGATCTGCCCTATCACTGTTGGAGATAGACTACGAACATTGAAGGAACTATTAAAATGAGCAAATGTACATCAAAGCTGTCACTTATTAATTGTGTGGAGCCCACTCAACTTAAGAAATGCAGCGGGACGCGTAACGCCAACACCTGGAAAGGATGTGAACTTCGAACAAATGTGTAATTGTATGGTTAAAAGAGGTGGTGGCTTCTAGGTATTTTTTGTTTAATTTTTTAGTGCTGTCCATTAGTGAGATCGTAGAGTTTTTGGTACACTCGTACACTATGACGATTTTGGCTATACTACATTGGAATAAAAGCAAAAATGAAGCTAAGTTACTTAAAAGATAAAAAATGGTTCTTGGCTTATAATTCTAAATAGAATTCCCTTCTGCGACTTAAATTTGATATAATGACGAAAAGTCTTGACAGTATATTACTTAGAAAAGGTCCTATCAAGAAAGGCAAAAATAATCAGTATCTGCTAGATATTCGTAACTGCGCTAAAATTATCATGAGGAATTAAATGAAGTTACGACTGTTTAGTTGTAAAAAGAAAAAGTTTTACTATTAAAAGAAACTGAGAAGCATAGCTTCAGATATTCTATTGGTATTTTTCATATATTATATACAGTTTTCTTAAAGGCAAAGATACACAAAAGTAGAAAGAGTTAGATTTTATGATCGCAAAAAAAAAAAAAAAGGAAGTCAGTATAGGCTGTGAATTACTTCGCTGCCCTTGCCTGCAACGTGATCTCTGGTACAATATAAAAACTGAAGGAACAAAAGAGCGAAATCTTTGCTGGATTTAATTTTTTACGTAAGTAATTGAACTATTGAAACTGATACAAGAGTGAGAGGTTTTATTTACGGTATTCTACCCAATATTAATTTTGAAGGTTATTAGCCTCAGATAGTGAAGGGAGATGAGAATTTAATAGTCATGGGTGACTGGAATTCGAGTGTAGGAAAAGGGAGAGAAGGAAACGTACTAGGTGGATATGGATTGGGGTTAAGAAATGAAAGAGGAAGCCGCCTGGTAGAATTTTGCACAGAGCACAACTTAATCATAGCTAACACTTGCTTTAAGAATCATGAAACAAGGTTGTATACATGGAAGAACCCTGGAAATACTAAAAGGTATCAGATAGATTATATAATGGTAAGACAGAGATTTAGGAACCAGGTTTTAAATTGTAAGACATTTCCAGGGGCAGATGTGAACTCTGACCACAATCTATTGGTTATGACCTGCAGATTAAAACTGAAGAAACTGCAAAAAGGTGGGAATTTAAGGAGATGGGACCTGGATAAACTGAAAGAACCAGAGGTTATACAGCGTTTCAGAGAGAGCATAAGGGAACAATTGACAGGAATGGGGGAACGAAATACAGTAGAAGAAGAATGGGTAGCTTTGAGGGATGAAGTAATGAAGGCAGCAGAGGATCAAGTAGGTAAAAAGACGAGGGCTAGTAGAAATCCTTGGGTGACAGAAGAAATATTGAATTTAATTGATGAAAGGAGAAAATATAAAAATGCAATAAATGAAGCAAGCAAAAAGGAATACAAACCCCTCAAAAATGAGATTGACAGGAAGTGCAAAATGGCTAAGCAGGGATGGCTAGAGGACAAATGTAAGGATGTAGAGGCTTATCTCACTGGGGGTAAGATAGATACTGCCTACAGGAAAATTAAAGAGACCTTTGGAGATAAGAGAACACCTTGTATGAACCTCAAGAGCTCAGATGGAAACCTAGTTCTAAGCAAAGAAGGGAAAGCAGAAAGGTGGAAGGAGTTTATAGAGGGTCTATACAAGGGCGATGTACTTGAGGACAATATTATGGAAATGGATGAGGATGTAGATGAAGATGAAATGGGAGATTTGATATTGCATGAAGAGTTTGACAGAGCACTTAAAGACCTGAGTCGAAACCAGGCCCCCGGAGTAGACCATCTGGTGAGCAAGATGTATGAAACAGCCGAAATACCCTCAGACTTCAAGAAGAATATAATAATTCCAATGCCAAAGAAAGCAGGTGTTGGCAGATGTAAAAATTACCGAACAATCAGTTTACTAAACCACAGCTGCAAAATACTAACACGAATTCTTTACAGACGAATGGAAAAACTAGTAGAAACCGACCTCGGGGAAGATCAGTTTGGATTTCGTAGAAATACTGGAACACGTGAGGGAATACTGTCCCTACGACTTATCTTAGAAGCTAGATTAAGGAAGGGCAAACCTACGTTTCTAGCATTTGTAGACTTAGAGAAAGCTTTTGACAATGTTGATTGGAATACTCTCTTTCAAATTCTAAAGGTGGCAGGGGTAAAATACAGGGAGCGAAAGGCTATTTACAATTTGTACAGAAACCAAATGGCAGTTATAAGAGTCGAGGGACATGAAAGGGAAGCAGTGGTTGGGAAGGGAGTAAGACAGGGTTGTAGCCTCTCCCCGATGTTATTCAATCTGTATATTGAGCAAGCAGTAAAGGAAACAAAAGAAAAATTCGGAGTAGGAGAAGAAATAAAAACTTTGAGGTTCGCCGATGACATTGTAATTCTGTCAGAGACAGCAAAGGACTTGGAAGAGCAGTTGAATGGAATGGACACTGTCTTGAGAAGAGTATATAAGATGAACACCAACAAAAGCAAAACGAGGATAATGGAATGTAGTAGAATTAAGTCGGGTGATGCTGAGGGAATTAGATTAGGAAATGAGACACTTAAAGTAGTATAGGAGTTTTGCTATTTGGGGAGCAAAATAACTGATGATGGTCGAAGTAGAGAAGATATAAAAATGTAGACTGGCAATGGCAAGGAAAGCGTTTCTGAAGAAGAGAAAATTGTTAACATCGAGTATAGATTTAATGGTCAGGAAGACTTTCCTGAAAGTATTTGTATGGAGTGTAGACATGTATGGAAGTGAAACATGGACGATAAAGAGTTTGGACAAGAAGAGAATGGAAGCTTTGGAAATGTGGTGCTACAGAAGAATGCTGAAGATTAGATGGGTAGATCACATAACTAATGAGGAAGTATTGAATAGGATTGGGGAGAAGAGAAGTTTGTGACACAACTTGACCAGAAGAAGGGATCGGTTGGTAGGACGTGTTCTGAGGCATCAAGGGATCACCAATTTAGTATTGGAGGGCAGCGTGGAGGGTGAAAATCGTAGAGGGAACCAAGAGATGAATACACTAAGCAGATTGAGAAGTATGTAGGTTGCAGTAGGTACTGGGAGATGAAGAACCTTGCACAGGTTAGAGTAGCATGGAGAGCTGCATCAAACCAGTCTCAGGACTGAAGACCACAACAACAACAACATTAGGTTCCACAGGTAGCACGAAATATTAAAACATACATACCATAGACACATCACTGTCACACGTATGAGTATTCCTTAAGAACTAAAGAATCCTTTTTGATAACAAAACAGTCAGATGCGATAACTGTAATCGTGCTCGTATGTATATGATTTCAGTTGCAGTGTGGAACCCACATTCAAGAAGCACGTAGTTCTGCAGGTTCATATGTTACACATCTCAAATCATACTTGATTATTGAGGCGGCATAATACAGTCTCCCAGTCGCATCTCACACGTTCTTCATGCCTGGCAAATCAAGTGATGGGGCAGGCCAGTCTAGCCTCCGTAGATATGTCATGGTTTTTTTTGTATGAACTGCAGACTGGGACTTACATTATCCCGCTGTATCCTGTTCACGAAAGGTATGACATTATGGTTTGCCACTCTTGCAAAATACTAAAGAGGATTCGGCCCTTCTTAAATAGTATCAAATCAGTGCGTCTGTCATATCTAGTTTGACTATAGGAGCTGGAGAGGTATGGGACTCGAGAATCACTGTTTCCTGTGATCTTCCTTAAGGTCGTCTACAGATTCGCTGCCGTCGATTAGAGCGCCACAAATAAGCCAGACTCATAGCTAAGCACCACAGAATGCCGCTAGATGTCCCTTTTGACTTTGGCTGTACTCCATGCAAATCTCTGTTGTCTGTGGTATGGCGTCAGACGTGAACTTGACATGACAACTCGTGGTACCAGCTTCCAGTAATCTGTTCATAACGATTCGTGGTGACACTCAGGTTATAACTCTGCCTGGACTCAAGCTGTTGCCATCCGTCTATTCGTTAAGGTCAGCCTAACAAACTTGCGATTTTCTAGAGGTGTAGTCCTGGAAGGACTCGTGCTTAAGCTTCTTGCCACACTGCTCTCCTATCTCATTACCACAGGTTCTGCAAACATTGCACGACAGTCCTCTAACTGATTGTGCAAATCTGTCGGCATGACGCTTCCGTGTCCCTCACGCCAACGATTGTCAAAGTTCGGAATATGGCGATAAGCAGTACGTTTGTGTTGCGATCCCCATCTGAAAAATTCCAGTAACTGTTATATGCATGTGCTCACATCGTTCTTCATTTGTCACTGAAAATAACCTCGCATAAGAATGAAATTTTAACCGATATGTTCCACAGACATGGAAATAATGGAGTACCAGTGTAGTAACGTTCGGTCACGGTATTAAAAGTCAAACAATTCCCGCTTCTGACAGCGCACATTAATGACTTAGCGGGCACTATAAACCGCCATCTCAGGCTTTTCGCAGATGATGCAGTTACCTCTGAGGAAGTTCTGTCCGACTAGATCTCAACAAAATATCACCTTGATGCAAAGAATAGCAACTACAAGGTGCATTCAATTAGTAATGCAACCATCTCTTTCTGAAAGATGGTTGGTTATATTCCAGTATGAAATAGTTACAAGTAATGAAAATTCTAAATTTTAATGTATTGTCCAAGAGCATAAGCGATATATCGATTGCAGATATGTACGTGTGAAAGAACTCCGCGAGGCGGCTACCCCTGAGGCAGAGAATGTGTAACAAAGAGCTTACGTTAGGTCGCACAGTAGTAGGAAGTTTGTACTCAGAAATAGCAGGAGTAGCAGGCCATAGGCTGGCAGCGTCTGTTGCAAAGCTCCGGGCTCACTGTTTCCTGTGATCAGTATTCAGTGTAATAATTTCAGTGTGTTGTGCATGATTTATGGTAGAAATTAGATTTGAAGTAAAATTAATTAGGGAAACGCTACAAGTACTATTAAGAAATTTTGATGAAGAATCTTTCTGCATATTGTTACATCGATCTACAATAAGGTAATCAGTATTCGTGTATTTATGCATCTTTGTTGTAGAACGGATTTCAGTGAAATCAACTTTGTATGTAACTCCAAGTTTTTTATTGTACACACATCAAAAAAAGGTTTGCATCACCTCGGTTCCGAGAGTTACGGAACATGTACAGAAAATTGGAATAGAGATCGACACAAACATCATTTCTGCCCTCTTTATTGCTCATGAAAGCCACACATGCAGTAAGACATTCAGAGATGGTGGTCCAGGTGGCTGTACACACCGGTACCTCTGAAACCCAGTAGCACGTCCTCTTGTATTGATGTATTCCTGTATTCGTCGTGGCTAACTGTCCACAAGTTCATCAAGCCACTGTTGGTCCAGATTATCGCAGTCCTCAACGGCGATTCGGCGTAGATTCCTCAGAGTGGTCGGTGGGTCACGTTGTCCATAAACAGCCCTTTTCAATCTATGCCAGGCGTTTTCGATAGGGTTCATGTCTGGAGAACATGCTGGTCACTCTAGTCGAGTGATGTCGTTATCCTGAAGGAAGTCATACAAAAGACATTCAAAAGATGTGCACGATTGGGGCGCGAATTGTCGTCCATGAAGACGAATGCCTCGCCAATATGCCGCCGATATGGTTGCACTATCGGTCGGAGGATGGCATTCACGTGTCGTACAGCGGTCACGGCGCCTTCCATGATCACCAGCGGCATACGTCGGCCCCACATAACACCATGTTGTTGGGCACATCTGCACCGCTCTGCATGGTGTCGTGGTTGCAAAGATGGACCTCGCCATGGACGTCGAGAGTGAAGTTGCGCATCATGCAGCCTATTGCGCACAGTTTGAGACGTAACACGACGTCCTGAGGCTGCACGAAAAGCATTATTCAACGTGGTGGCGTTGCTGTCAGGGTTTCTCCGAGCCATAATCCATAGGTAGCGGTCATCACTGCAGTAGAAGCCCGTGGACGGCCTGAGCTAGGCATGCCATCGACATTTCCTGTCCCTCTGTATCTCCTCCGTGTCCGGACAACATCGCTTTGGTTCACTACAAAACGCCTCGACACTTTCTTTGTTGAGAGAAGCCTGGCACAAAGTAACGATGCGGACGCGATCGAACCGCGGCATTGACCGTCTGGGCATGGTTGAACTACAGACAACACGAACAGTGTACCTCCTCCCTGATAGAATGATTGGAATTGATCGGCTGTCGCACCCCTTCGTCTAATAGGCGCTGCTCATGCATGGTTGTTTACATCTTTGGGCGATTTTAGTAACATCTCTAAATAGTCAGAAGGACTATGTGATACAATATTCAGTCAACGTTTATCTTCAGGATTTCTCGGAACCTGGGTGATGCAAAACCACTTTTGATGTGTGTGTTTTTTTCTAAGGGTCATATGTTTGCGTAAATGTAATTTTATATGATGTGGCCTAACAATTGCAAGTCAGTTTCACAAAACAGTAAGATTTTCAAGTAAGATATCACAGTTATTTTACACAGTCATGTTCCGCCTCATAATTCCAAGTCTTTGTATTTAAACAAATTCTATATGTTTCTCTGTCAAATATCTTGTAGTTTTGCTTTTGCAACTTTAATTAGTTCAGTAGTGCTGAGAGTAGAACAACGCGTTGTCCAGGACGACAGCAGTTTGAGTTTAGAAATGTATTTCACACAGTTCATGGAATTTCGCACAGGGACCACTTTTGTAGTTATTCAGGACCGTAGTAAGATCTAGTAGATCTGTATGTACTTACGTCTAATTTTTCATTATCGCACAGGTTTTAATTAGATTGGATCTACTGGTATTGCTTTCTTGTTAGTAGACAGACTGCTTAAAACAGGGTCAGGTAAATATACAGATACACGTAATCAGATACGCAGTGAGCACATCACTTGATATAACTGTTAGACATAAACATCACAGCGTACTTAAGGCATAAACGTTACAAGTACACCACATTATTCCGCACTCTTTTGACTACAAAATACTATTTTTCAGTTTAATTTCCGTTCAGGGTTACGACTTAACGCTACCTCACCGGGAAGGGCTGTTTGCCGGCATAGTAGCACTCTATTGTGCAACGTCGGAGCCAACGGCTTGTTGCATCAATAACCGCTCCATCATCCAAGTGCTGCTTGCCCCTGAGAGGGTCCCTCATTGGGCCGCCGGCCGGTGTGGCCGAGCAGTTCTAGGCGCTACAGTCTGGAACAGCGCGACCGCTACTGTCGCAGGTTCGAGTCCTGCCTCGGGCATGGATGTGTGTGATGTTCTTAGGTTGGTTAGGTTTAAGTAGTTCTAAGTTCTAGGGGAGTGATGACCTCAGAAGTTAAGTCCCATAGTGCTCAGAGCCATTTGAGCCTCATTGGTCCAAACACGTGTCGGCAGGTGGGAGATCCGGGCTTTAGGGTGGGTGGCGGAGAGCAGTCCAATGAAGTTTTGTAAGCTCCTCTCTGGTGTACAAATTTGTGTGAGGCTTTGCGTTGTCATGAAGCAGAGGTTCAATTGCATTTTTATCGCGACGAACACACTGAAGTCGTTTGTTAAATTTCCTGCACTGAAGCAGTCTCAGCTGTGTGCGGCCGGCGTACAAGTGGGAGATAGACAGGTTTGCGCGACATTGCTGGAATGGTGACAGACACCTCGCCCAGCGACTCAAAGTGCCAGGTCTCCGTAGACATTCCCCAAGCGACTATGAATATCTGCGATGCTCTGGTTTTCCAGCAAAACAAACACAATGACAGCTCTCTGCTCGGAACTTACCTCTGTTACGGAATCAACTTTGAATGCTACGTATAGCGCCGCCATCTACCGAAACCTCATGAAACTTATGGGGTTGAAACGGGAACATTTCACGATGTCCCACCAGAAATTCCGCATTCTATCAAGCGAAATTGGCAGAGAAGAAGCTGTATTACTTATTGAAAGCCCCTCATAGATCTTAATCTAGAGAAATGGGTAGTTGTACTCTTTATGAAATGCAAAGTAATGAATTTTTGTGTCCGCTCTCAAAACGAAAGCGTAAGACGTTATCAGAATCAGGTTCGTCATGAGCTAAATACTGAATGAGTGCCGATAACAATAGCCAGAAAGTCCAAGTCCTGGGCAGAGCCGGTATCTGTAAAGCAGCTGGGCCTCTCGCATCTCTGACGGCGCTCCTCAATCACGAACTGTAATACCTCCGAGTAACTATCGATGTCAGCCGCTGGCAGGCATATTAAATACATCCCTTCACTGCAGGAATGCGCCACAACTAAATCCACGTCCTACAAGTGTTTCTGAATAATAAGGTGCAGACACATGACAGATAAAGCAAAAGCAGGAAGATACGATTAATTGGTAGAACACTGGGAAATTTCTATTTGACGGCATAAGAATTTCACAGAAAACGCTTGTACAGCCAATAAATTAATACTTCTCAAGTGACTGCATGAAAATGAAGTGATTGTGTACAAAGTAGGACGGCCTCAAATTTCTTTGATTTTAGAGACAGTGTAATAAAAATATTGATTAGTGTTAACTGGCAGAGACGCGCAGAAAGACACTGTACGTCTTGAGAGAAACAGTTTTTAGCAGTTTAAAAAGTGCCTTTGGAGCAGAAAATACGAAAATCTTCAGCCCCTTTTACCTAAATTGTAGAAGTTGCGCAGATAAAACTAGGTAAATAATAGCCTCCACGGAGGTGTACAAGAATTCACCCGTGAGTGGGAAGGTAAGAAATCTTAACGTATAGTACGATGTGAAGTCACCTACCCCAAACACTTTACAGAGCATAGATAAAGGTGTAGAATACTTTCACCAATACATCCTACACGCGATTAACTGTAAGGAACAGCGCTACTTACCACTGTAGTACAGAAATTGAAGAGGATTATGTGGTAATATAATCTCTTTCGTGTTCTTCAATTCGTTGACAAGACTAACCTTAAAAACATAGAAACATTAGTTTTCCACAGCCGATGCCAGAAATTGTTGACTTTGGGAATAATGACAGGGTGGTCAGGTACAGCCTGAAAGCTTGTAAGGGTGTTGAAGAGGAGGCTATTCTGAGAAATAATTATCAAGCAAAAACTTGGATACGGTGCGCCATTTCTGAGTTATTTAGCACTGAAGTTATCCAATTTAAAGAAGTGATAACCACGGGCACTGAAATGTCTGTGCATTACCATTGGCTAACGTCTATGGTATTTCAATCGGAAACGAGGCAACGTATGGAATTTTTTCTTAACTATTATTTCTCAGCACAACCTCTCCTGCAACGCCCTTACAAGCTTTTCAGACTGTTTCCCACCACCCTGTATAATGGTCCAGCGTGGCCTATCCAGTGTCCTGGAAACTTTCACATAGATAATTAAGACCTGATTTTAAGGTGCACCGTCATGATGGAAATCAGCCTCATCATCATTGATTGAGGACGTCATACTGTAACACTAGTTTATAATAAATTGGTTTCGTTGTTAGAGCAATTTGTTTGAGCACCAAATGAAAAGATGATCGGTCACAACCGTTCAAGCAAGAGGAGTGTGCCGTGGGATATCTATGACTGTCCTTCATCCGGATCAGGACAAAAAAGTCACTGAGAGCTAGTTATCCACAGGCAGTTACCATAGCAACACCCAATCAAAGCAGGAGCTTGGTCACACCTTCTGTCCTGTGAAGAAGGCAACCTCCTTTACTGCCGTTAATACTTCAAAAAAATCTTTTTCGTATAAATAATTAAAAATCACAGTTTTTATTCTGCATACTTTCTTCTTATCTGGAAACTGCTCGGTTTATTATTTATGTTTGTTAGGATGTTCAGAAAGCAACTCACAAATCGCATGTAATCTAAGACATTTTCTATAGTAAAATGTTCTACCTGTACACTTAGAGTTTGGCGCACTACTCTTTATGAAATGCAAAGTAATTACCTGGATGTAGTTAAAGTGATATCATTGTGTGGCATTGACAACGAGTAGCAAATTTCATTAATACACTCCTGGAAATGGAAAAAAGAACACATTGACACCGGTGTGTCAGATCCACCATACTTGCTCCGGACACTGCGAGAGGGCTGTACAAGCAATGATCACACGCACGGCACAGTGGACACACCAGGAACCGCGGTGTTGGCCGTCGAATGGCGCTAGCTGCGCAGCATTTGTGCACCGCCGCCGTCAGTGTCAGCCAGTTTGCCGTGGCATACGGAGCTCCATCGCAGTCTTTAACACTGGTAGCATGCCGCGACAGCGTGGACGTGAACTGTATGTGCAATTGACGGACTTTGAGCGAGGGCGTATAGTGGGCATGCGGGAGGCCGGGTGGACGTACCGCCGAATTGCTCAACACGTGGGGCGTGAGGTCTCCACAGTACATCGATGTTGTCGCCAGTGGTCGGCGGAAGGTGCACGTGCCCGTCGACCTGGGACCGGACCGCAGCGACGCACGGATGCACGCCAAGACCGTAGGATCCTACGCAGTGCCGTAGGGGACCGCACCGCCACTTCCCAGCAAATTAGGGACACTATTGCTCCTGGGGTATCGGCGAGGACCATTCGAAACCGTCTCCATGAAGCTGGGCTACGGTCCCGCACACCGTTAGGCCGTCTTCCGCTCACGCCCCAACATCGTGCAGCCCGCCTCCAGTGGTGTTGCGACAGGCGTGAATGGAGGGACGAATGGAGACGTGTCGTCTTCAGCGATGAGAGTCGCTTCTGCCTTGATGCCAATGATGGTCGTATGCGTGTTTGGCGCCGTGCAGGTGAGCGCCACAATCAGGACTGCATACGACCGAGGCACACAGGGCCAACACACGGCATCATGGTGTGGGGAGCGATCTCCTACACTGGCCGTACACCTCTGGTGATCGTCGAGGGGACACTGAATAGTGCACGGTACATCCAAACCGTCATCGAACCCACGTTCTACCATTCCTAGACCGGCAAGGGGACTTGCTGTTCCAATAGGACAATGCACGTCCTCATGTATCCCGTGCCACCCAACGTGCTCTAGAAGGTGTAAGTCAGCAATATCTCCGGATCTGTCCCCCATTGAGCATGTTTGGGACTGGATGAAGCGTCATCTCACGCGGTCTGCACGTCCAGCACGAACGCTGGTCCAACTGAGGCGCCAGGTGGAAATGGCATGGCAAGCCGTTCCACAGTCCTGTGGACATCCAGCATCTCTACGATCGTCTCCATGGGAGAATAGCAGCCTGCATTGCTGCGAAAGGTGGATATACACGGTACTAGTGCCGACATTGTGCATGCTCTGTTGCCTGTGTCTATGTGCCTGTGGTTCTGTCAGTGTGATCATGTGATGTATCTGACCCCAGGAATGTGTCAATAAAGTTTCCCCTTCCTGGGACAATGAATTCACGGTGTTCTTATTTCAATTTCCAGGAGTGTATATGCTTTCTCAAGAAACGTGCCGTTACAATAAATCTTCCAATAGTTTAAACGAGTCATACTATGTGACCAAAAGTATCCGGAACGCTGCTAGTGTACATTAATATGGGATGTGTTCGCTGCTCCGCTCTTCGCTTCATGACGGCTTGAACTGTGCCGGAGACGCTTTCAACGAGTTGTCCGAATGTCTCCTGAAGAGTCGAAAACAGAAACGGTCGCGATGTTGGACGCTCGGGTCTGGAGCGAATTCGACGTTCTGACTCATGCCAAAGGTTGAGGTCCGGACTCTGGGAACGCCAGTCGATTTCAGGAAAGTCACTGTTCACAAAACATCGCATTACAGATACTGCTTAACCACAGGGTGTATTGCTATTCTGATACAATCAATCATGGTCTCCGAACTGCTCCTTACCGCACGTAGAGTAAATTGCTGTAAAGTGTGTTCATATCATTCCGCATTTAGCGTTTTCGTAAGCGCAGTAAGGGTACAACAACCTTACAAAAAATAACACTCCCTAGCGTAACATCACCGCCACCGTACTTCACTGTTAGCACCATGCATGATGTCAGGAAACGTTCTCCAGGCATTCGCCATACCCACAGGACTGCCACACTGTATAGCGTAATTCATCACTCGGTTTCGTCATGCACTCTCTGGCGGCGCCGCTCTTCACATGACCTTAAGCGCAGTTTAATACAGACTGCAGAATAGTGTGGCTTATAACGATCTGTCTGACGATTGTTCCCCATTCTTTCTAACTGCCTGAGCACTGTCAGTATGTTAGCTCGGCAGCTGGTAACACTTTGGGACTCACGAGCGATTCCTTCCGCTGATTTCGTGCAATTTTTTGCAAGTACCCTCCGCAGTGTTCGACGGTCCCAGTCCGCCTGTAAGTGAGGTCTGCGTGGTCTTTGTTTTGCTGCGGTTGTTCCTCCCCGTTCCTACTCCACAGACACATCATCAACAGTCGACTTGGGCAGCTTTAGAATGCTTGAAACGTCTCTGATGGGTCTGTTGCTCAGGTAACATCCAATGCCTAGTCCACGTTGGAAGTCACTGAGCTGCTCTGACCGGTTTATTCTGCTATTACTGCTTTTCTACAGACAACACAATATTCCCCACCTCCTTTTATAGTGGCAGATACGCCTCTCGTAACGTAGTCAGTTCTGCTTTACAAAGAGATATCGGGATACAGTTGGGCAGGTAGAGTGGACTCTATTTTTCGGAGAACTAACACCTAAGCAGAACAATGAAAGAACTTTTCCTGCCAGTGCGTCTGCGACAGTGTTTTTGAGGATGGGAACAATCCTTTCAGTTTCAGTTTGTGGACAGCTTTGTTATCAAATGCTGGATTTGTTACTGGTAGGTTTGATCATCACGGGAGTGTTACGGAAATGCTTCAGGAACTCGGGTGGGAGTCTCTAGAGGAAAGGAGGCATTCTTTTCGTGAATCGCTACTGAGGAAATTTAGAGAACCAGCATTTGAGGCAGACTGCAGTACAATTTTACTGCCGCCAACATTTCACGGAAAGACCACAAAGATAAGAGAGATTAGGTCTCATACAGAGGCATACAGGCAGTCATTTTTTCATCGTTCTGTTCGGGAGTGGAACAGGGAGAGAAGATGCTAGGTCTGGTACGAGGTACCCTCCGCTACGCGCCGTATGGTGGATTGCGGGGTATGTATGTAGATGTAGATGTAAACAGTACAACGATTTAGTCGGACTTCTTAGCAATGTCTTACTTAAATCGTCAGTTTATTCTCGTCTGAAACCGATAACCACCCAACACAATGCCTGAACAGCGGACCGAAGAGACACCGTAGCTTCTAACCTGCCTGCCATGGTACTGGTTCCCTGCGACGCCACAGACGGCGCCCGATTTGTACTTGAGGCAGGACATGTATTAGCAGCAGATATTACGCAGCACACATTCACTTTTGGCCAGTTACTTCCGTGTTTACCTATGATTTGCGGTTTCACCGCAACCAAGAAGGCGATGATCCGACAGCTGGCGAGTCTCCATAGCTGAGTCACCAGACTGATAATGTCCGGTTGGATTCACATCGTTTCTGCTGGTAGCGTTCCTCGTGTGTACCACTAATCGGACAATTCGGATGTGTAATGGTCAAAACCTGAGCAAATCTGTCTAAATTCACCACAGTCGTGTGTGTTTGCGAAACTTATGTACGCTCCAGAGGGCTCCACAATAAATTTGCAGCACGACATCAGAGCCTCTTCTTCCTGATCTCGGTGATCGTGTGCGTCTCTCGGTAGTTATGCGTCACTATTCCAACTGTCAATGTGTTGGTAAATCGACCGACACCTTGACGGGTCTCGTGGAGATCTTTCCACATTTCCACGAATTACGCTTGCTGAACCAAATACTTCCAACATGGTTGCACCCACTTTTACAAGTGCATAATCTCTCCTGTGTTGGCCAGTCACTGAAGGTTATAATTCTCTTAGACCGTAACGGATTATTTTTATTTTCATTTTTTTAATGAGAGGAAGGTGACGAGTTGTGGTGGAACGTTCATGGTCACCAGGCTGTGCACCAGAAATCCTGTGAAAACTCAAAGGAAGTTCTAATGTGCTTCACGCAGCATTGATACATGACAATTTCGTATTCGTTGCTCCCCTGGAGCTGCTTAAGAAGACCATATTACAAGCTGGCATCTAATCTCACCCTGTTCCTTTCTTTCTTATTTTATAATCACCCATAACAACAGCAACACAATTCCACGAGCCAAATCGCTCAGTACATGCCATTTAAAATAAGCTGCAATGTCCAGCTTGAAATTTGAATATTACCTCTGATTGCAGATATTTAAGACATTGCGCTGTACTGGTTGTAAAGAATCGTTTTTTGACGTATGGGATCGAATCTTGTAGCTTTCCTTGTCAAATGAATCCAATAAAGAGGCACTCCGCTCGTTTCAAATTGATGGTAATGTAACATGCCTGACAACCAGTAGGAAAGCCAGTTGACTTTTTTTCTGAAGTAGAGATAATCGTTTCAATTTGTTCGGGTCATGTTCACAATGGGAAAGCTCTTGCTTCGACAATAGCTTTCTCCTTCTTTCCAAGAAAAGTATTGTCGTGGTGAAAAACTAAAAAAATGTCATAGATCCATACAATGAAAGAATATTGTGCAAAGTGGCTATAATTTCGAACCTTACGCGCACTCATCCACATACTTTGCGTGATCTACAAATCGAATTATGTATAACGTGTTAGGTTGTACATCGTATATGTGAATATATAAGGGAGACTGACATTGTCACGTACGCCTTGTAAACAATTATTATCGCTTATTGCATGAAAGGTGATGGAGTGTCTTTATTATGAGAACGGCATAATGAATGATTGCCTATACTAGTAGAGGTTGGAACGACTGTGGAAATGAAATGGCAGGCGGAACTCAAGCCCTGGGTGGAAGGCTCACACAGGTGTGTTGGTGCTGCTTAAACATAGGAAGTAGCAAGACGGACGTTGGGACACTTGAGCGCTGGAGCACAACAGAGTCGCGACCAGCCAGTTTTGTAGCAGGATGGGAAGGATTATACTTCGGAAACTACGAAAATCTGGGATGCAGCTGAGAATAACGAGGAAGTATCACCTTGGAAATCAAGTAGGCTGGGTTGTTTACGCGGATTTTTATTCAGAAGCGTACCATTGTATGAGTATAGGTATTAACTTGCAAACTTTCGGCTATGGACGAAAAAAAAGACTAAAATATGGTTGGTCGGCGTTCGGAAGAATCTGTAGAGAGGGAGAATATTCCGTGGTTCCGTTAATATGATTCGTTTTCGGAATTACGATGGTGGGGAACCGAGCCTTGCTGGGAAGCCAGCGGTGGAGAGACGAGATCTTCCGTTCTGAGGGCCTGTGTGTGGCGGTCGCTCGGTATCAGCTTTGTTGATACAGACGGACTTGCTGTCTTTGCTCTCAGGAGAGTTTATAGTTAGAACATTTAGGCACTGTGCTGTTGCAACCTTATAAGATTCTGGACTTCACCTCCGGGTTGGAAGTCATCTTTGAGTACATAGCGTTCAGCAATTGAGAGCACTCCCTCTGCTTATACTTCCGTTGAGACGTTATCTGAACTCCGTCCTTGTTGCTGGGAGTTCGCTTTTCTCTTCTGTAGATCACAGAGAAGAGAAGACAGTATTAGAGTATATTTGTCAGATGACCGCCTTCTTCCATCCTAGTGTTCGGAAGAGTTTATTTTGTAGCTGGAGTTCTTCCACCATCGCAGACGAGTACGAGAACCATGACTTCGCCGCACCGGAAGCAGTACTTATGGTGATATCGCAAATTGCTTCGGCGTATTAGGACTATAAAGCTAAACAGCTGTGATCACGTTGGTTTATTTCCACTGAGGTTCCACACCAACGTAGATCATCTTTGAAAGCAGTGTCTTCTAGTGTTCGGTGTGTAGGTGATGTCAGTCATTTCGCGTTATTGATATTAGATCGTGCAGTCATAACAAGGGGCAGAGTTGGGCAAATGATTAGTAATTTTAGTTAGGAAATATAAACAACTGTACTTAAAGGTTGATTATAATCTAAAATAAATATATATTGAACAACAACGTTTATCATTTAGTAGTATTAGTTGCCTTCATCATTCGTTTATGTTTAGATTGTAATTTATAGAATTTAGAGATCCTAAGATCTGCTTCAGTGGGTAGTCAGACAAGGCCAAATCATCATTTCAGCGTTTGTTATCTTCCGTTGCGCACATTCATTTTACACCCGTCTGGGGTACCGTCTTGGATATGGCTTACCCTACCAGGATCCAACTTAGACTCTTCTGATAGTAGTCATAAGGTTGTTTCAAACCTCGGAAATTTCCAAAAACATTTTTCCATTTAATGTTAATGATAGTGATCACCGGCTTGCGTGTATAGTTTGGAGTGGTAAAGTCACATGATAACACTAAAATAATAATAATAATAATTTTTGTGTATTTTAATGTCTTTCTTTTCAGAGTCGTTGCGCTTCAGCCTGCAGGCTGCCAATTATTGTTTTTTGTAATGTTATTTATCATTGTATTTTGCTTGTATTGTAACGACACTGCTCGTTCACGACGTTGCCAGTAGTTTACCCACTTTGTTGTAGATATCTTATGTTACATGCCCGTTACATAATAAATGTGGGTAGTGTAGATTGTGTACCTTTAAGAGAGAGCTGTTATCAGGGATCAGTCCATGTTAACTACGAAGAAAGCGCGCTTAGTAGCACAACAGAGCACTAGTTGTAACAATATAGAAAAGGCAGATACATGGGGTAGTTAAGAAAGCCTATGGAATGAGAAAGAGTTAGCTACGTTAGCAGCACAAGGCACTGGTGAGGGGAATACCGATCCAAGGGAATTTTGCGAGGATGATAGACACAGTCAATCCCGTGATGGGTAATCTGATAGCGAAGGTGAGGAACAGAGACACAATGAGGCAATCGTAAAAATATGCTAGGAAGAACAACTAAGAATTGTGGTAGATCGCCGTCAGTGACATCGTCAGCAGGCAGCATATCAAAGGCACGTGGTGATCACGTTTTTGAATACCAGGAAATGGAAAGGGAAAAGGGCAGATCACCTAGGAGTAGAGAAAGCGAAAGCCACAATAGGAGAGAAAATTTAGATAACACAGGTGTGTTGGACATTGTTGCATACCTAAAAGAAATGGGAAATAAAATTCAAGGGCTCAGCTCAGAAATGGGAAGTAAAATTAAAAACGTTAGTGCAGAAATGGGAGGTAAAATTCAAAACATTAGTTCTGAAATGGGAATTAAAATTCAAAACAGTGTCGAGATTCACTCAATGAAACGAGGGAAGTGAAAAATGAGGTAGTGATGCTCCGAACAAAACTAGAACGAGAGATTGCGGAGATCAGAAGAACCGTGAACGAGGCGCTACTACAAGTGAGGAGGGCAAAGCGGATTGCTATTGAAGTATCAGAGAAGACAGAAAACACTACAAAGATAGGTAGAGGCTCATTAACGAAGTTGCAGAGGCGCGTGAAACAAGTAGAAATAACGCAGCTGCAAAAGATACATATTACACCAAACAAGGCATTGACCGCAGAGCTCTCACAATTCAAACACAACATAGAAAGTGAAATTAAGCAATTATCCCAGGAAGTCAGGTCGCAACCAAGGCAAAAATCACCTCTCAGAAAAGAAATAGTAGGCGATTTGGAAACAACAGAAACCGAAAGAGCCAGTTCAAACACTTCACCATCGTGTCCAAGCCCAGACGATATTAGAATGTGCTCGAATGTAAGAGTTGCTCGTCAACTACAGACTGAAAGCGTATCTGCAGAGCAACGAAATATCGCTAGAGTTAGGGGCCCCGCGTCTACACAGGGCACAACTGGGTCTCAAATTGCCATGGTAGAGCACTTGCCCGCGAAAGGCAAAGGTCCCGAGTTCGAGTCTCGGTCGGGCACACAATTTTAATCTGCCAGGAAGCTGACATATTCATTGGCTACCTGGAGACTCCGGGCGACAGACAATGGTGTACCAGGTAATACGGCCAGCGCAGCAGAGTTGGTGTTTAAGTGGCCACTAACGACTTGTCTCCACTGTTGTACTACACGATGGAGAAGAGATAAACCAATTGCATACATAATAGTCAGTTAAGCCTGCAGCGCAAATAATAATAGCTATGCAGAACTGTGAACTATGTTTGCTTTCGTTCTGTGGTCCTCCGCCAGACAGAGGCTGATAAACATCATAATCTGTAGCAGTCAGTCACCAGTCATTGACTCCTTAGGAATCTGAGTCTCACACAGCGACTCAAGTTCCATGTATAGTGTCACCAAACAGATAACCTACCTGTCCACAATTACTGATATCCTTATCCAAAATGCAATATTTATATCAAGAGAAAGAAGCGACATGAAGAACAGAAGAGTAGGAACACAAAAATTGTAAAAAAAAGAAACACAAAGAACTGAAGCCTAGATACAATTACACCTCTCTTAGCCGACGCAGAAGAATTCTAGGTGACCTATAAAGATCCTCCCTCATACTGTGTGCAAATGAACGAATGCAGAATGACTGTAGAAAAAACATATCATGATTCAAGTGTTCCTCTGCCCTTCTATTCTTATTAGTTCGCTTTACAGACAATTGATGGTTATATGATTTTGCACTGGATGAGATA
Source organism: Schistocerca gregaria (assembly GCF_023897955.1). Classification (NCBI taxonomy): domain Eukaryota; kingdom Metazoa; phylum Arthropoda; class Insecta; order Orthoptera; family Acrididae; genus Schistocerca; species Schistocerca gregaria. The sequence continues at coordinate 687,537,261 of NC_064921.1, read as the reverse complement.
ATACTATAAGAATTACTCCATCCTAGTACAAAACAGTTCGTTAGGTGGGGGTATTGTGAGGTGGCTATAATTTCGTACCTTACAAGCACTCATCCACAGACTTTGCCGTGACCTACAAACACAATTAGGAATCACTTGGTAGGTTGTACATAGTATACGTTGTCTTTGTTGTTGTTGTTGTTCTTCTGGTCTTCAGTCCTGAGACTGATTTGATGCAGCTCTCCATGCTACTCTATCCTGTGCAAGCTTCGTCATCTCCCAGTGCCTTCTGCAACCTACATCCTTCCGAATCTGCTTAGTGTATTCGTCTCTTGGTCTCCCTCTACGATTTTTACCCTCCACGCTGCCCTCCAATACTAAATTGGTGATCCCTTGATGCCTCAGAACATGTCCTACCAACCGATCCCTTTTTCTGGTCAAGTTGTGCCACAAACTTCTCCCCAATCCTATTCAATACTTCCTCATTAGTTATGTGATCTACCCATCTAATCTTCAGCATAGTATATATAAATATATAAAAGAGACCAACATTGTCGCGTACGCCTTGTAAATAACTGTTGACACTTATTGCATGACGGAGAGTCTTTATTATGAGAACGGCATAATGAATGATTGCCTATACTAGTAGAGTTTGGAACGACAGTGGAAATGAAACAGGAGGCGGAACTCAAGCCCTGGGTGGAAGGCCTACACAGGTGTGTTGGTGCTGCTTAAACATAGGAAGTAGCAAGACGAGCGTTGGGACACCTGAGTGCTGGAGCACAATAGAGTCGCGACCAGCCAGTTTTGTAGCAGGATGGAAAGGATTATACTTCGGAAACTACGAAAATCTGAGACGCAGCTGAGAAGAATGAGCAAGAGTCACATTGGAAATGACGCAGGCTGGGTTATTTCTGAGGACTTTTACTCAGAAACGTACCATTGTATGAGTGTAGGTATTAGCTTGGAAACTTTTCCGCTCTGGACGAAAAAAAGACTAAAATATGGTTGGTCGGCGTTCGGAAGAATCTGTAGAGAGGGAGAATATTCCGTTGTTCCGTTAGTATGATTCGCTTTCGGAATTACGATGTTGGGGAACCGAGCCTTGCTGGGAAGCCAGCGGTGTAGAGACGAGGTCTTCCGTTTGAGCCCCGGTGTGTGACGGTCGCTCGACATCAGCTTGAGTAAATCATGCTCAAAATTGAGAAAGATGCACTTGCTATTATTTCTGGATCAAGAAGCTTCTTGTTCAGTTACATGGCACAAAATTCCATTTGATGATGGACTATAAGCCCCGAGTTCCCTGTTCAGCCTCTGACTCACGCTTTCAGAAAAGGTGGACGGTGTTTAAAGTGATGGGCACTATTCCTGAATAACTTCAGTTAAACATTCATCGTTGTTCCACCGCTCAATACACCATGGGTGATACCTTCACCGAGCAACACATTGGCCCAGATACTGACTATGACCAATATTTTCATGTTAACAATAGCGTGACCCATGAGTTAGATGACTTTCCAGTTTGTCCTCTGGATATGATTGTTGTAAATTTTATTTTATCTACTGTTAAGTTTTCTGGCAATAATTTCGTGATCACGGAGATTTGTTTCTCATTTTAGTCCTGTGGAACTAAACGTGTAAAATAAAAAAGATTAAAAATAAAAAATGAAATTACCTGCCACGAAAAAACGCACGTCACACGTAATGATTTGCTACTGGCCGGTTACTGTCATTCACACACCGTGATTGGCAGAAGCACATGCCAAAAACATTGTGCTCTAGTTTCCTCTCTTATTTTTCCTTGCAGCATCACCTGAATGGCAGGGATGGTGAACTCTCCTTGGTCATCTAGGAAATGACTGCACCGTTTGTCCTTGTGAGAGCTTAAATTTTCCAGTTGCTCTACCAATTGCACCTGAAGGTGTCATATGTGAAAGAATTGTCTCAGTGTCACATTTACTATCATGCATTGACTCCAACATCGAAAATACAGTCTGGTCTTCCAAAGTCTGTGCTCAGAATCAGGCATCATCGATACAGCATCTTTCACCAAGGCCTGAATTAGAACTGTCTTGAAAGCGTGCGCAGATACCGAATGGTATGTGCTTGGGTTCTAGAGTTTTAGCCAATGGTAAATACAATCATATTCAGTCTGCTATCAGCTGATTTTTTTTACCTAATCCAGTCTACAACAGAGGCAGGCTGTGGAGGCTGGACCTCCAAGATCTTTTGTCCCATAGGATGGCGAATGCAGATTATACTGTGATGGAATAATGTAGTTGATACCTCATGTAATGTAATCGTACGCAGAGTAGTACTTGTACACGTAATTTGTCCGTAAGAACACTTCTGACAACGTTAGCAGTATAAAGCATACTTCTCGTACTGTGTGATCACGGAGAGGTACATCTTAATATACACTACTGGCCTTTAAAATTGCTACACCCAGAAGAAATACAGATGATAAAAGGGTATTCATTGGACAAATATATTATACTAGAGCTGACATTTGATTACATTTTCACCAAATTATGGTGCATAGATCCTGAGAAATCAGTACCCAGAACAACCACCTCTGGCAGTAATAAAGGTCTTGACACGCCTGGGCATTGAGTCAAACAAAGCTTGGATGGCGTGTACAGGTACAGCTGCCCATGCACCTTCAACACGATACCACAGTTCATCAAGAGTGGTGACTGGCGTATTGTGACGAGCCAGTTGCTCGGCCACCATTGACCAGACGTTTTCAATTGGTGAGAGATCTGGAGAATGTGCTGGCCTGGGCAGCAGTCGAACATTTTCTGTATCCAGAAAGGCCCGTACATGACCTGCAACATGCGGTCGTGCATTATCCTGGTGAAATGTAGGGTTTCGCAGGGATCGAATGAAGGGTAGAGCCATGAAATGTAACGTCCACCGTTCAATGTGCCGTCAATGCGAGCACTAGGTGACCGAGACGTTAACCTATGGCACCCCATACCATCACGCCGGGTGATACGCCAGTATGGCGATGACGAATACACGCTTCCAATGTGCGTTCACCGCGATGTCGCCAAACACGGATGCGACCATCATGATGCTGCAAACAGAACCTGGATTCATCCGAAAAAATGACAGTTTGCTATTCGTGCACACAGGTTCGTCGTTGAGTACACCATCGCAAGCGCTCCTGTCTGTGATGGAGCGTCAAGGGTAACCGTAACCATGGTCTCCTAGCTGATAGTCCATGCTGCTGCAAACATCGCCGAACTGTTCGTGCAGATGGTTGTTCTCTTGCAAACGTCCCCATCTGTTGACTCAGGGATCGAGACGTGGCTGCACGATCCGTTACAGCCATGCGGATAAGATGCCTGTCATCTCGACTGCTAGTGATACGAGGCCGTTGGGATCCAGCACGGCGTTCCGTCTTACCCCCCTGAACCCACCGATTCCATATTCTGCTAACAGTCATTGGATCTCGACCAATGCGAGCACCAATGTCGCGATACGATTAATCGCAATCGCGATAGGCTTCAATCCGACCTTTATCAAAGTCAGAAACGTGATGGTACGCATTTCTCCTCCTTTCACGCGGCATCACAACAACGTTTCACCAGGTAATGCCGGTCAACTGCTTTTTGTGTATGAGAAATAGGTTGGAGAAGTTCCTCATGTCAGCTCGTTGTAGGTGTCGCCACCGGTGCCAACCTTGTGTGAAGGCTCTTAAAAGCTAATCATTTGCATATCACAGCATCATCTTCCTGTCGGTTAAATTTCGCATCTGTAGCACGTCATCTTCGTGGTGTAGCAATTTTAAAGACCAATAGTGTATGTAACGGCAATATTGACCAACGCCTGGAAGCCAGTTACTGAAAACGCGCAGCATATATTACTGTCTGCAGGACTTTGTAATAATCAAGCATTACGTGTGTTAGTCGTGAGTTAAAGCCCTGGTAGTATCGATTCTATATTACTCCTTTCTAGGACACGGTTTGAATGTGTGTGTACATGTAACCTTAAAACAATTAATTATACATCTGATTGACGTATTCATAATACATAGATCCAGATATCATTTAGGATGTGGAGTGTAAATGTTTGAATTTCTAATATCAAATCGTGAATTTCTTTCGATGTAGATTCCAGTACGACTCATCAATACTAATCCTATTTCTTTTATACTTCTATGTCACATCTGTATATAATCTATTAATTACTATGCAAATGACTCCAGTTTTCAGGCTAATTATTCACAGGAATTGGGGTATCTAAGAGTATCTTTTAATACATAAAAACTTCTTATATATACTAGTACTACTTTAAATTCAGAAACTGCTAAACATGTTTTAGTATAGCTTAGGCCAGATATCAAGTCAGTAAGTGTAGATCTTCTTGACTTCTTATGACTCAGTGATAATATGCGATATACCTCAGTAATAATCGACATTCTTTTAGTTCTATCATAAATCATGTAGCCTAATGACTGCGAAATTATTTTAGTTATAGTTACTTGAAATATATGTAACAACTGCACACTGTCCTTCTTTTGTCGTATTTTTGATAACTTTAAGCTAAGATGAAATTTAGCGCCGAGTCAGCGATATAGTTTGTCTCGTCTCAATCTTCAACCAGCTTCAAAAATACAATTTTCTTTATTTATTTTCGTATTTAAGATTACTGTAATGTGTTTCTATCGTATCTATAGGCTGTGCCGATTACTCAGTTTTTAGCACTTGTGAACAAATCGAGTTTAAGAGATAATGCACAGTTAGATAGACATAATAAGTGTAAATTTCATCTCTGAACTATTGTTCTCTAACGTAGCTAGCAGAACAATGACGTTGCCTTTTCTTTCCTCTACGTAATTTTAAGAGGTCTGGTCTTTCATTCTTTCTTTCTTTGGGGCTAAAGATTAATTCGTGTAATTTCTAATCCGCTTCAAAATAAAGAATAGGATTTCCTGTTTTAAATTTTAAATGATCAAAGTTTTATTTAATCTGAATTTCCTTACAGTAGGTTATCGTCGTCTGTCTATGAATACCAGGAAAGTTAATCTCCAAACAACAACGATCGTGAAATCACAGGAAATACAAGCAATGAAACCTACGCGCCACTACCACTTTACACCGCATAGTCTCTTAAAGTATTTGCAAACACGTCCCACTAATATGTCCCTAGTGAACAGTTACTCGCCATAATTATTCTGCAAGTAGTGATAATAGTGCCAAAAATGCACTTTAATGGCTCGAATAGGGTGCAACTTGTAACGAAATGTTACACCTACGGCCCAGATCATGTGCTTGGTGAAAAACACGAAATATTGTGTTTTAGCGGTTGCTGGCTTCCTTAATTATTCCGCTACCGTGAATTTAAAATGTTCAAGTGTGCCTATCTTATTCGCACTGTTGCATCGGACCTGGTGATTAAGCTTTGTTGCTGTAACTGACCATGCAGCGCATGCCCTCGGTGGTGCTAGAGCTCGCGCAGTGTCAACGAGAATTGTCCACCCCATGGTCAACAGCACAGAAAGTTTTCCGGTCTGTTTTACACTGCTGCCCATACAAACTCCAGACGGTGCAGCAACTGAAACGTCATGAGCCGCAGCAACGTTCTGAATTTGCTCTTCGGTTTCTGGCACAGATGGAAGAAGTTGATGACACGTGGGCGGGCAATATTCTGTGGAGAGACGAGGCATATTTTACACCACAGGCTGCAGTGAGTACACAGAAAAGCCAAATTTGGGTTACTGTTAAACCGCATCTTGTGCACGAAGAACCACTGCACTCTCCGTATGCGACTGTTTGGTGTGGATTCACAAGTACATTTATCGTCGATCCGTTCTTATATAAAGAGAAAACACACAGAGAACACGTTAGATGCACTGTGACATATGCACGGCTTCGAGACCTCCTTGTACAGCAGGTGATTCCTGCTTTGGAAGGGCGCAGCTGTGTGCGAACCGCAGGATAGGACAACACCTCATGTCGCTCACTCAATTGAACATCTGTTTAATGCAACCTTCCACGAACGTGTTATCTCCAGAACGTGTTTTCTAGATACATGGCCTGCAAGATCAACTGATTCGAATACGTGCGATTTTTGGCTCTGCAGATAACTAAACGAGTGCATTAACCAGGGACACGTTCGTTCGGTTCCTACCTAATCTGAAGGTCACTATAGAGGAACTTCTGCGAGCGACTGTTGATGACGTCCGTTTACGGATGCAGCATCTCGTCGACTCCGGTGCTCATATTGAACAAACTGCGTAAGCGGCAGTTAATAATAAAATGAATACTATGCCTTTTTCACTTGTTTGATCTTTTCTGTCCGTTCCTAAACCATTAGGTACGAAAGCACCTCTTTACATCTTTCTTGCATTCACAGCGACAGATTTGCACCTGGTGGCTAAGACTGGGACTAGTGCTTTTTTCCAGCGTAAATCGCCTCCGCCTTAACGCAATATCTACAGTTTCAAATGGTTCAAATGGCTCTGAGCACTATGGGACTCAACATCTGAGGTCATCAGTCCCCTAGAACTTAGAACTACTTAAACCTAACTAACCTAAGGACATCACACACATCCACGCCCGAGACAGGATTCGAACCTACGATCGTAGCGGTCCAGACTGAAGCGCCTAGAACCGCTCGGCCTAACCGGCCGGCACTACAGTTTCACTGCCAAACGATAATTACAGCCCACACTGTGGGTAGCTGTACTTTAATTAACACCAACCGGTACCTCGAGTCAGGAAATGAGCATGTTTGTAGTAAGACAATTCACACAGATAGACCACGAGGTATGTAGCATCCTGGGGTTTCAACATGGCAACCATTATTGGAGCTTCCTTTTTACATAGCAGTAGAGTGTGGGACGCCAACGATGGTGCTCCTAAGGACGTAGGAGTGGCATTACGTCGTATTTACAGACAAGTCTCTTTCAGTGTGTAGCACTACGATGGACATATTCGTGTGTGGTGACTGACGGTTAGACCAGTAGTATGGCAGACAGCAAGTTACATCGTCATTCGGCCCCAGCGCCTGTCATTTTGGTATGTGGTGTCATGCGGCACACTATACAATCTCCTCTGGCTCACGTGGACAGGAATTTGGACGGCATGCGTTGTATTCCTGACTTATTGATATCGGTGGTTGTGTCCTATATTTGAAGTCACCTTGGGGCTATCTTCCAGCAAGATGACACAAGATCCCATGTTTCTCATGCTGTCCTGAACTGCTTGAATACAGAGGGTGCTCGGCTGTTGCCCTGGACAGAACCTTTTCCAGTTTTTTCAACCACTGAAAACACTTGGTCATAGGTTGCCGAAAAATTGTCTCCCAGCACTAACCAGCCACTGTGGGTGATGACCTATGGCGTGGAGATGGAGCAGCATGAAGTGGAGTACTCGTATCTATCATCCAAGCTGAATTCTACTCGCATAGTGGCCAGATTAGAGCCATTGCTGCTACAACAGTTGGCAATGCTGTGCTTAAATATTGAAGTCTGTCTGCTCACAACTCACGTAGAAATTTAATCATGTACTCTTCTTGCTATAGTGTATATGCATAATATATAACATTTCATTATTTGCTATCCCTTCTGTTGTTGCCAACAGAGTATATTCAGTGAAATGGTTATGTGATTGACACATTTGAGGAAAAAGCTAGTAGATGCCGATCAGCAGGGGTTTCGGAGAAGCGTGAGATCGCGTTTCTTTATTTATTTACTAATGAGTTCCGTAGGACCAAATTGAGGAGCTAATCTCCAAGGTCATGGAACGTGTCAGTTCATTAAATACAACATAAACGTAATAACAGATAAAAATAAATGTTCATGAACCTCAAAAAGTCCATGAGTTTCAGCAAACGCTATCAGAAATGCAATAAAAATCAGCTTAATTTTTTAAAGAACTCCTCGACAGAATAGAAGGAGTAACCCATGAAGAAACTCTTCAGTTTCGGTGAGCCATACTGACTCTATCACTTCCTTAGAAGATAGACTGAAGAAAGGCAAGCCTATTTTTTGTATCATTTCTGGATTTAGAGGAAGCTATAGATATTGTTCACTGGGACAAGCCCTTTGATATTTTGAAGGTAGCAGGGTTAAAACACGGCGAGTGACAGGTTACACAGAGCATATACAGAAACGGAACAACAGTTATAAGAACTTTGTATATCCATGCTTGTAATGGACCGTTACCAGGGCTTCGCGTGTTCAGTATGACATGAAAATCAAAACACCTGCAGCCGTCACTTAAGCACACGAGACTGGGTTCCTCCCAATTCAACTTCATCAAGGGGCCAAAAGATGGTCAATGGAACACCCAAAGTAGTTGCATAAGTAACGTAAATGCAAAAATGACGGCTGCAGGTATTTTATTTTTCATTTCACGGTGATAAGAATCGAACGTGAAACACCCCTGATTAAATTGTGGCATCGTTAGTGGTCGAACAACGTAGCAGCCTAACCTTTATCTTAGTGATAGTGACCTTACAGAGAAGTGTTATTCGGTTTTCACAGTTACGGGAGTTGTTTCAATCGGATTTTGGCTTCTCAGTAGTGCTATATTCCAAGAAAAGAAGTTTTGCGTTAATCAGCACAAAATAAACTTAGGTATTATCTTTTAACACAAATGCAGCTACGGACTATGTTCAACACAGATCAAATATATTGAAATATCGTCACAAGCTGTTATAATAATAGGCACACGTCATCCACATTGCAGTCCATTGCAGTCCAGGAAAGGCCGCTGGTCCTGATGGGATACCAGTTCGATTTTACACAGAGTACGCGAAGGAACTTGCCCCCCTTCTTGCAGCGGTGTACCGTAGGTCTCTAGAAGAGCGAAGCGTTCCAAAGGATTGGAAAAGGGCACAGATCATCCCCGTTCTCAAGAAGGGTCGTCGAACAGATGTGCAGAACTATAGACCTATATCTCTAACGTCGATCAGTTGTAGAATTTTGGAACACGTATTATGTTCGAGTATAATGTCTTTTCTGGAGACTAGAAATCTACTCTGTAGGAATCAGCATGGGTTTCGAAAAAGACGATCGTGTGAAACCCAGCTCGCGCTATTCGTCCACGAGACTCAGAGGGCCTTAGACACGGGTTCACAGGTAGATGCCGTGTTTCTTGACTTCCGCAAGGCGTTTGACACAGTTCCCCATAGTCGTTTAATGAACAAAGTAAGAGCATACGGACTATCAGATCAATTGTGTGATTGGATTGAGGAGTTCCTAGATAACAGAACGCAGCACGTCATTCTCAATGGAGAGAAGTCTTCCGAAGTAAGAGTGATTTCAGGTGTGCCGCAGGGGAGTGTCATAGGACCGTTGCTATTCACAATATACATAAATGACCTGGTGGATGACATCGGAAGTTCACTGAGGCTTTTTGCAGATGATGCTGTGGTGTATCGAGAGGTTGCAACAATGGAAAATTGTACTGAAATGCAGGAGGATCTGCAGCGAATTGACGCATGGTGCACGGAATGGCAATTGAATCTCAATGTAGCGAAGTGTAATGTGATGCGAATACATAGAAAGATAGGTCCCTTATCATTTAGCTACAAAATAGCAGGTCAGCAACTGGAAGCAGTTAATTCCATAAATTATCTGGGAGTACGCATTAGGAGTGATTTAAAATGGAATGATCATATAAAGTTGATCGTCGGTAAAGCAGATGCCAGACTGAGATTCATTGGAAGAATCCTAAGGAAATGCAATCCGACAACAAAGGAAGTAGGTTACAGTACGCTTGTTCGCCCAATGCTTGAATACTGCTCAGCAGTGTGGGATCCGCACCAGGTAGGGTTGGTAGAAGAGATAGAGAAGATCCAACGGAGAGCAGCGCGCTTCGTTACAGGATCATTTAGTAATTGCGAAAGCGTTACGGAGATGATAGATAAACTCCAGTGGAAGACTCTGCAGGAGAGACGCTCAGTAGCTCGGTACGGGCTTTTGTTGAAGTTTCGAGAACATACCTTCACCGAAGAGTCAAGCAGTATATTGCTCCCTCCTACGTATATCTCGCGAAGAGACCATGAGGATAAAATCAGAGAGATTAGAGCCCACACAGAAGCATACCGACAATCCTTCTTTCCACGTACAATACGAGACTGGAATAGAAGGGAGAACCGATAGAGGTACTCAGGGTACCCTCTGCCACACACCGTCAGGTGGCTTGCGGAGTACGGATGTAGATGTAGATGTAGATGTAGAATCCATTTGCCGGCGCGATAGACGTGAATGCGTAACATCGCCACTCTGCATTTTTAATCAATTTTCGGTACAAACTCTTCGTCACTAGCCACTATAATTCGGTTCACTACGGGCCAACCTATTCCAAAGGGGACACACTCTCAGCCGGCACGATATTCCTCCTCTCACTACGCCATTACAGCCACGACTCCCTTCACTGCTTCTGACAACAATAACACTCGCTGGGCGCTTAACTATCGAGTCTTTGCCCGTGTGAGTAAAATAGGCATATGTTTAAGTAAGAGATTGTGAATATACTAAAAAGCAATAAAAGGGAAGCAGTAGTTGAGAAGGGAGTGAGACAACATTGTAGGCTTTTCCAGATGTTGTTCAATCTGTATACGAAGCAAGCAGCGATGCAAACCAAGGAGAAACTTGGAAACGGAATTATAGTTCAACGAGAAGAAATAGAAACGTTACGGTTTGTAATTCCGTCAGAGATGGCAAAGGAGTTAAAAGGAATAGACAGTGTTTTTAAAGGAGATTGTAAGGTGAATATCAATAAAGGAAAACAAGAAAATGGAATGCTGTCGAATGAAATCAAGTTATGTAGGTAAAATTTTGTTAGGAAGTGAGACACTAAAAGAGTCGATGCGTTTTGTTCTTTCGGTGCCAAAATAACTGGCGATGGACGAGGTAAGGAACACGTAAAATCCAGGATGGCAATAACAAGAAAAGAGTTTCTAAAAAGAAAAATAATTAACATGTAAGATGAGTTTAAGTGTTAGGTATTTGTTTGGAGTACAGCCTTGTACGAAAGTGAAACGTCGGCGGTAAGCAGTTCAGAGAAGAAGGGAATAGAAGATTTAGCAGTGTGGTGCTGGAAAAATTCTGAAAAGTTGTGTAGATCGAATAACAAATGAGCAGCTATTGAATCGGATTTGGGAAGAAAGGGATTTACAGTTGCACTTGACTAAGACAAGAGACTGGTTCAAATGGCTCTGAGCACTATGGGACTCAACTTCTGAGGTCATTAGTCCCCTAGAACTTAGAACTAGTTAAACCTAACTAACCTAAGGACACCACACACATCCATGCCCGAGGCAGGATTTGAACCTGCGACCGTAGCGGTCTCGCGGTTCCAGACTGCAGCGCCTAGAACCGCACGGCCACTTCGGCTGGCGAGACTGGTTAATAGGACACATACTGAAGCTTAAAAATAATTATTAATTTGATAATAGGGGAAGTGTGGAGGGAAAAAATGGCTCTGAGCACTATGCGACTTAACTTCTGAGGTCATCAGTCAGCTAAAACTTAGAACTAATTAAACCTAACTTACCTAAGGACATCACACACATCCATGCCCGAGGCAGGTTTCGAACCTGCGACCGTAGCGGTCGCTCGGTTACAGACTGTAGCGCCTAGAACCGCACGGCCACTCCGGCCGGCGTGGTGGGAAAAAACCGCAGAGGGTCATCTAGGCATGAACGCAGTAAGCAGATTCAAATGGATGTAGGATAAGAGAAGTTATACAGAGACGAACATCCTCGCACAGCATAGAGGAAGGGCCGGCGCTAGGGTGGCGGTGGTAATGGTGTGGCAGCAACGTCTGACATTTTAATATCGTTCCAAAAGGGTGAAAGGTGAGTTTGAAGTAGTGTGAGAATAAGTTGGCACTACAAATCATTCAGAAATCTACTGTCCTATGGAAATTGGATATAGCATTGAGAAACATGAATAGGGAAGTACCTGGAAGTCCCTACGGCAGCGAAAAACCATATAGTAAAGAAAAAAAGATAAATGTCAGTATCTGATGACTGAAAAATTCCTAAAATATCTATACGAGTATAACTGAAAAAAAACCACTTCTAATAAATAGAGAAATAATAAGAAAATGCGTGGTGCATGTTACAAACCACAATTTTTTGAATCCAGACGTTGTGACTAGAGGGCATTTACACTTGGAAAGATGTGTCGCATGCTTTTCGTACCATTCCCTCTCCTTTTGGTGTGCCAGTAATACCATACACATTGCTCTTCTTCTTGTCAAATTCTCTAAACTATTTTTTTGTTTTTTCTGTAATTTCTTTCAAGTTTTCACTCATCGCATTTTTTTTCTGTGCTTTGAAGACACAGTCAATATAAACTGAAGGCGTTTCTTCAGTTTCCTGAGGGTAGCACAATACACTTCAGAGCTGATCGTTCCACTACGAGGAAGGACATCAAAGACATTAAGAGGTGTTTGATTGTGGTCCGTCGATCACCTCGATTCAGTGTGTCCACTACTTCCAACAATGCAGGAGTCACAGTTGTGTGGGTCTGCTGGCACACAGATCAGACACGTTTGCGATGTGACAGACGCCTCGCCCAACGATTCACCGTGCTTTTGTTCACTGCCAGGTTTCCACAGACATTCTGCAAGTGCCTAAGCTCTGATTTTCCACCGAAAGAAACTCAATTACAGCTCCATGCTTGGAACACACTTCGTTACAGGCCATATTTTGAACGCTATATAGTGCTGCCACTTATCCGAACTTCATGAAATTGTAGGGGCTGACGCGGGAATATACCACGATGTTCCATAAAAAAATCCGCATTTTTTCAATCGAAATTGGCCAAGAAAAAGAAATGTTTTGTATTACTTATTGAACACCTCTGGTATATGCTTTCAGGAAGCGGATTGTTTCCCGTGGAGGGTGCTATTGAGGATAAAGTAGGCCTAAGAAGAGAATAGCGACTAAGAAGGGGATCACCTACCACCGCCTTCGCAACCGCACAGCTCCGCCCAACCGGCTTCTACTGGCCAAGTTTTCCCATCAGGCCGTGCGGCCGGACTGCGGCAGCTAATGACGTCCGCTGATGGCGGCATTAGCGGCGCAGATGGGCCTTGACAGCACAGCGCGCCGTGCCGTGTGTCTGGCGCCGCCCCTTATCTGCAATTGGGTCGTCGGCGGCTGGGCTAGGCTAATTGAGCCGGCCTCCGGTTTGTGGCGAGAACCGGCACACTCCGGTGCCAATTCGACGTCGTTCGCCGCTAAGTTCTGGAACAAGATTGCCGAGACAAAAGCCACTTAGTACGTAGTTAGCAGATGCGAACAATCTGTGGGATTGGATCTCTATTGCTCTGTAGAACACAATTATCCGTCACTTCTATCTCTCCTCCATCTTTTCATCGTTTTCCTTCATAGCTCCTCTCAAGTCTTGTTTGCTTTACGCTTGTTTACCATTGCCTACAGTCTTCTCTTAGAAAGGAATATCGACTGAGTTAAAGACTTACTGCTGCCACTTGTCTGAGTTTCAATACAAGTCGCTTTTTATGGTTCTGTGCTACAAAAAGTAAAAACGAAACCCTTGTAATATCAATTTGTCACTCCGACTGCAAAAACCCTTTTCCTCAGGAAGGAGTAGAGGTACCAAGTTGAAATTTTTGTCGCATGCTGAGGTCCAAAAATTGAAAAAAAATTGAAACTTCTAAGTCAATGCACTCAGAAGATACGCCCATTTAAGTAACATATTTTGATATTCGGCAACTCATTTATAAAAATCTGTAGGGTATTTCGCTTTGTCCTAGAATCATGAAATTTGGCAAGACGTAAGATTTCACAGTACAAGTATAGTAAAAATCCGAAAATTGTTAATCCGTAATAATATCACACAAAAAAGATTTCTTTTGTCATTTGTTATACGATGTCAAACTTGAAAATTAAAACAATCAGTAAGCAGGGCGGGATTAGCCGAGCGGTCTAGGGGGCTGCAGTCATGGAATGTGCGGTTGGTCCCGGCGGAGGTTCGAGTCCTCCCTCGGGCATGGGTGTGTGTGTTTGTCCTTACTGTAATTTCGGTTAAGTAGTGTGTAAGCTTAGGGACTAATGACTTTAGCAGTTAAGTCTCATAAGATTTCACACACATTTGAACATTTTTGAACAATCAGTAGTTCTTCATTAAGGTTGACTGGGTCGCAATGGTCAATGCCAAACTTCAGGCAAGGAATGATTTTATTGCTCATATGAGGCGTTTCGGGATCTGTCCACCATCCGATACCCAGGATCGATTACTGCACGTAGACATGGCTTTTAAAGTTCGCAGACTAGTCGCCAATGTTTGTTTCACGTGCAATTCGAAATGTCGTGTCTACATGCAGTAATCACTCCTTGGTATCTAATGGTGGACAGATCCCGAAACGAGTCATATGAGCAATAAAATCATTCCTTGTCTGGACATTTACCGTTGCGACCCAGTGTGCCTGAATGCAGAACTACTGATTATGATGATAATTATGCACCCGTGGTCCAGAGAACGCCGGCGCGATAGCTCAGCGTGTTCGACCCAAGGGTTAGCTGCCCTCTGTAATAAAATATTAATAAAAAATCGAAAGTGTCAGAATTGCTCAACGATGAACTGGGCGTCCGCCCCGAACAAATGTAGCGAAAAATAATGAACAAAATGAGATCCAAAAAAGGAGGGAGGGGGGGGGCGGTTCAAAAAATGGTTCAGATGGCTCTGAGCACTATGCGACTTAACTTCTGAGGTCATCAGTACTCTAGAATTTAGAACTAATTAAACCTAACTAACCTAAGGACATCACACACATCTATGCCCGTGGCAGTATTCGAACCTGCGACTGGAGAGGTCGCTCGGCTCCAGCAGACTGCAGTGCCTAGAAGAACCGGTGGAAGGGTGGGGGCGGCTTCGATTAGTAATCTTAGCGTAGAATACACACCGTGCGACTAACTGGTTCACGAACCTTTCTTTTGGAGGGGAAACATTTTACTCTACTGTTTATTTGTTTTATATAGAGTAGAACTGGATATGTATTCGAGAAAGAAGTTTCCCTGTTCGGGACTGCGCCAAAGTAATGATATTTTCACGGATTGAGTAGTGGTCTAAGTAAACTAAATTTGGGGCTAGTGTGCTTCAACGTTCAGTGTGGTCACATTCCCTTTCTGCTGTTCCTTTCTGCTTCAAACTCTCGGGGATATAGAGGACCTAAGGATGCTAGTATTTGAGTGTGTGCGAATGTGTGACTGAGGGCACGTCTTTCCCTCATGCCTAGTGCGGAAAAACATCGCGTAAGAAATGAATTCTTTTATGGGGAAAGTAAACAAACCTTTTGTTTTCCCGCCAAGAGTGGTATTTGGTAAAATAAATGTCAATTAGCCGGCCAGTGTGGCCGAGCGGTTCTAGGCGCTTCTGTCTGGACCCTGGAGACCGCTACGGTCGCAGGTTCGAATCCTGCCTCTGGCATGGTTGTGTGTGATGTCCTTAGGTTAGTTAGGTTTAAATAGTTCTAAGTTGTAGGGGACTGGTGGCCTCAGATGTTAAGTCCCATAGTGCTCAGAGCCATTTGAATCATTTAAATGTCAATTGTTTACGGTATTCTTGGGAGACCAATAGTTTTGGTAGACGAAAAACGAGAGAACGTTATATTATGTAAATATTTTTTTTTGCTTTCAAGTCTTGTGTATGTAAAATTTATCAATGGATTTCAAATGTTTTTGTGAGATTATGAGACAGACTAGTGTTTAATTTCAGCTTTATTTCAGTGTCATTCCACATTATAATTTCTGAAACAGCAACACCAGTAATATCATATGAACATGTTTAATTCGTTATTTTCCAGCCTCGTTCAATACGTTTCCCATGAAAGTTTCATAGCCATTCCTTTTGTGGTTGTTCCAGGTTTTTCGATCTCCTTTGACAGACGTTTGTTGCAGTAGAAAAAAACTTTTTGGTGTTAAGAAGACAAACAAGATCGGAAACAGGTTACGCTAAAAACTAAAGGCTTTGATGACTAGTAACAGGTGAAACAAATTGAAAAGTAATACACACACACACACACACACACACACACACACACACACACACACACAGAAACCTCCTTAGGGGTACACAGACCCGTTTCTTTAGCATTTCATATATGCAGCTTACACACACACACATGATGTGTCGCACACATCATCTCTCTGTATCATCTGAGTGAATAATGTGAGTATGGTAGCGTCTCGATACTGTCCTCACAAATTAAACTCTCGACGCCATGGCACGACAGATCGAATTCCAGTTCCGATACAGTGTGCACGAAGTGGTCTCCCGATTGAATGCTTACTTGGTGCACCATATGTAGTGTAGTGTCAGCACCAGCAGGTAGGCACCCCTGGTAATCATCACCATGAGTGAGGCGACCGAGCGAGGTGGTGCAGTGGTTAGCACACTGGACTCGCATTCGGGAGGACGACGGTTCAAACCCGCATCCGGCCAGCCTGATTTAGGTTTCACGTGATTTCCCTAAATCGCTTCAGGCAAATGCCTGGATGGTTCCTGTGAGAGGGCATGGCCGACTTCCTTCCCCATCCTTCTCTAATCCAATGGCGCCGATGATAGCGCTGTTTGATCCCATCGCTCAAATCAACCAACCAACCAACCTAGCAACCAAGCAAGCAAGCAGTCGTGAGCACTACGGAGGCCACAGGGTGCACACCCTTCGCCCACCTTATGGTGGTACGCTCTATATGTAGTACAAACATACATTTTTGATCTGAGACCTACAAACTACACAATATGCAATCCATTTGTCTCGTCTTCCATTAGGTCGATAACATTAATGTTTGTAGGTATTATGCCACAAGGATTATCGGCCGTATATCCAGAAGTATCGATCGGTGTAAGTGGCACATTATTACTTCATATGGATATCATCCAATCACTCAAGAGATGAAACCATCGTGGTCCATATCAAGTATCTTCGGATCTGCGACGTGAGTTTTCGCATACTCGTAATGAAACTGGTACATATGGAGTTTAAGTAAGTCCGTTATACACATTAAGATATACAGGTTTCGTGAAAACTAGCGAAATCTTTTATATCTCCACAGGTATTGGCTCATTTAAATTCAACCTGACTATCTAATCTCTTAAGTCATAACGCCAATACCAGTGGTAAAGTATATGAACGTCTGTGTGGTTCCTCATATTCTCTTGCTGTCTCGAAAATTAGGTCATTCATTATTTTTTTTAAACTTTCTCAGAGTCACATGTCCATGTTAACATCGATATTCCTCAAGCCTTGTGAGTGGTTGTAGGAGACAGTGTGCGTGACTCTAACCAAATTTCATTCCCAAACTGAAAACAGCTAGATGTTTCTGTAGGGCCTTAGGTATCATTATTTAACCTCCAGCATCGTTATCACCTATAGGTTGGAACTATTACTCGCAACAAGTCGCTCCAGATATAGCGTCAAATCTCTGTGCGAACTGTCAGGATATTCCCCTTCTGCCTCCACGACGTGTTCTACACCAGAATTAAAATCCAGGAATTTGCTAGTCATTCGCAGCCCGCAGTCGGCAGAGATTGTTTACATCCAGGTCTAGGATGTAACTCAAAAATTCAGATGTGCTGAACTCCTCACCTGTTATTTGCCTCGGTGTCCCTATGCCCACATCGACAAAGTCCTCTGCATTCGAAAGACAGCAGCATGTCAACATCGGTTAATGGTTCTAAGATAGTATGTGACTTTCTCAACATTACGTGCCACAAAAGTTCTAGCGTGGTGTAATAGGAGGAGGATCTAACATGTATGTGGTCATGCAGACACTGGAATTTCTCTAAGACATCCAAAAGTAAGCGTACATCGGTGTCCATGAAAAGCTGTGCATACTTCCCTAAATTAGAGAGTTGAATTCCTGCAAAAAATTCACCACATGCCCATACTATGTATCCGTTATGTCATCACCTGTAAGTTTACCGATGAACGCAGTCATCCCCAACAATATGGTTTCATTTAGTCTTCCCATCGAATCCAGATAGTGGGATGTGAAGCTCTAGTGAAGTGCGTGTCTTCCTGCGCATTGTTTCGAGAAGCTTCTGAAGCTGAGAGTAAAGTTCTTGTGATTCACTTGCAAAGTAAGATGTATTTTTCAAACTGTCCGGCATGGCACTAACCTTACTATTTTTCAAGCCAAAGTCAATCAACCGCTCAACAAGAAAGTTGTTCATCATACCCACTCAAATTGTGGAAGAAAATGGGTATGTGCCACAGTGGTTGGTATTTCAAGTTGCACGCAGTGTGTACTGCACCGTGGAACTTTCCCGATAGGTGTCTGGTCTCTACACGGAGTTTCTGTTGTACCTGATGAAATAATACTCATCGGCACAGTGGCGAGTTAGCTTTACTGCGAGAGGGACGAAGGAAGAAATTAACGCACCACATTTTTTTTCTCAGATGAAAATAATGCTATGTTCCGCATGTATTAATTGAAGTGTCCTGTGTGAGCACGCCAAGTTTCCGTCACTTCCGACAGACAGTTTCGACGCCATTTATGATCGTCCACTAGACGTTAAAAAGCGGGAAATGGTTCTTAATATGGTGGGTGTTCACCACGGGCCGCAATGCATTCTCTGGAATGTGCTACCTCGCTGGCCACAAGGCTGATATGGAGTTGTTGTGGAAAGCTTTCCATCCCTCCGACCAGCGTGGATTACAACTGGTAGTCGGTGAATATGTGGACTTGCTGCAGTACGTCTCTCCAACGCTTCCCACAGGTGTTCTATGGGATTTAAGGCAGAGCAACCTACAATGCTCCTGAGTGCATTACGTGTTCCACTTCTCGCCATATGAGTGCACTTCCAGCACTGTCGAAAATTGTAGCTTTGGTGGTCCATATATTGTCGTGTGGGGAGACATAATGTTGTGTGGGCGTACCGAACGCTGTTGCAGAGGCAACGGAAAAAGCATGCGAAGTTCAAAAGAACGCGAAATCCCGAAGATGGGCTAAAATTTACAGACGCGCGAAATTAGGCACGTACTTCGATGCGAGATGCCTTTAATAGGTTCCACAACGAAACATTGTCTCGAAATTTGGTAGAAAATCCGAAGAAATTCTGGTCGTATGTAAAGTACACAAGCGGCAAGACGCAGTCAATACCTTCGCTGCACAGTGCCGATGGTACTGTTATCGACGACTGTGCCGCTAAAGCGGAGTTATTGAACGCAGTTTTCCGAAATTCCTTCACCAGGGAAGACGAATGGAATATTCCAGAATTTGAAACACGAACATCTGCTAGCATGAGTTTCTTAGAAGTAGATACCTTACGGGTTGCTTAATACGGGCAAGTCTTCAGGTCCAGATTGTATACCGATTAGGTTCCTTTCAGATTACGCTGATACTATAGCTCCCTACTTAGCACTCATATACAACCGCTCGCTCACCGATAGATCTGTACCTACAGATTGAAAAATTGCGCAGGTCGCACCAGTGTTCAAGAAGGGTAGTAGGAGTAATCCATTTAACTACAGACCTATATCATTGACGTCGGTTTGCAGTAGGGTTTTGGAGCATATACTGTATTCAAACATTATGAATCACCTCGAAGGGAAAGATCTATTGACACGTAATCAGCATGGTTTCAGAAAACATCGCTCTTGTGCAACGCAGCTAGCTCTTTATTCGCACGAAGTAATGGCCGCTATCGACAGGGGATCTCAAGTTGATTCCGTATTTCTAGATTTCCGGAAAGCTTTTGACACCGTTCCTCACAAGCGACTTATAATCAAGCTGCGGAGCTATGGGGTATCGTCTCAGTTGTGCGACTGCATTCGTGATTTCCTGTCAGGAAGGTCGCAGTTCGTAGCAATAGACGGCAAATCATCGAGTAAAACTGAAGTGAAATCAGGTGTTACCCAGGGAAGCGTCCTGGGACCTCTGCTGTTCCTGATCTATATAAATGACCTGGGTGACAATCTGAGCAGTTCTCTTAGATTGTTCGCAGATGATGCTGTAATTTACCGTCTGGTAAGGTCATCCGAAGACCAGTATCAGTTGCAAAGTGATTTAGAAAAGATTGCTGTATGGTGTGTCAGGTGGCAGCTGACGCTAAATAACGAAAAGTGTGAGACGATCCACATGAGTTCCAAAAGAAATCCGTTGGAATTCGATTACTCGATAAATAGTACAATTCTCAAGGCTGTCAATTCAACCAAGTACCTGGGTGTTAAAATTACGAACAACTACAGTTGGAAGGACCACATAGATAATATTGTCGGGAAGGCGAGCCAAAGGTTGCGTTTCATTGGCAGGACACTTAGAAGATGCAGCAAGTCCACTAAAGAGACAGCTTACACTACACTCGTTCGTCCTCTGTTAGAATATTGCTGCGCGGTGTGGGATCCTTACCAGGTGGGATTGACGGAGGACATCGAAAGGGTGCAAAAAAGGGCAGCTCGTTTTGTATTATCACGTTATAGGGGGGAGAGTGTGGCAGATATGATACACGAGTTGGGATGGAAGTCACTACAGCATAGACGTTTTTCGTCGCGGCGAGACCTTTTTACGAAATTTCAGTCACCAACTTTCTCTTCCGAATGCGAAAATATTTTGTTGAGCCCAACCTACATAGGTAGGAATGATCATCAAAATAAAATAAGAGAAATCAGAGCTCGAACAGAAAGGTTTAGGTGTTCGTTTTTCCCACTCGCTGTTCGGGAGTGGAATAGTAGAGAGATAGTATGATTGTGGTTCGATGAATCCTCTGCCAAGCACTTAAATGTGAATTGCAGAGTAGTCATGTAGATGTAGATGTAATCTTTGAAGACGGTACACTCATGTGTCAATGTCATTGTAATACCGTACTCCCTGCCCACGTGCGCGTTTTAGGGGTGCAATTGGCCCTGATTTAATTTTTATGGATGACAACGCGCGACTACAACCAACTGCAGGCGGGGAGGAGCTCTTGGAACGAGAGGATATTCGACGAAGGACAGGCTTACCTGGTCTTCCGGATAAAATCCCATAGAATACATATGGGATGCACTCCGGAGACGTATTACAGCACGTCGACATGAAGCAACCACCATCCAGCAACTGTGAACCGTGCTGTTGGAGGAATGGGACGCCATATCAAAAGAACTCATTACCAACATTGTGGCCTGCATGGTAGCCCATTGCAGAGCATGCACTGATGTCCGTTGAGATCACACACACTATCGGAAACCACGTCTCGTCTTTTGTAATGGTCAGCGGACCATTATAAATTACGGTTACACCAGTATATATCTTTCAGTTAGCTTCTGCACTACACTGTAGCAATTCCTTCTATGTATGTGTCATGTTTCACATAGCTATGTTACTTGGCAATGACACATAAAGCGAAAATTAGTTTCCTTCTCAAGTTTTATACTGGTATATTTTTGCGGAGTAGTTACCACGAAGTTTCCTCAGGTTGCCCAGTTTCAGCTTAGGTGTCTATACATTTTAAATACGGCCGTTCTTGGTAAGTCTATGGCATAAAAACTCTGGTAATGACAGATAAAATGAATAGATTAATGAAAATTTATGGTTACAGCCAGATACAGATTCTGAAAATACGTTTTATTTGTTATAGAGTAATTTATTTATTATCAATCGGTTAGTAATGGACAGACACACATGAATTAACTACATCATGATCCGTTTATCAAGAAATCTACTCTGGGATTCCCACCGCAGCTCCTGCGCCGTTTGCTAATCTGATGTGACAAGTGGTGGCCACAGCGCTGTCAGCCCCTGACGCGGCCTCCCGGGTTTAATCCTGGCCAGAGGCTGACGCCGGCCGCAATCTACATACTTGGGCGACCGGCGCGCAATACAGGCGTCAGCCGGGGTCTGACACTCCCTCTGCGTCCCATCACTGCGCCATTTTCCTCCTGTCGTTCTGAACTAATCAAGCCACACCATATCGGACCTCTCTCAGTTTTGCTTTTCGTCTTTTTCCGCTCTTCATGTTAGCCGATAGGCTCCTACGAAACAATGTTTTGTGTCGACGTTGTGTACTACAGTCTGTCTGTTTCTAAGTGTTAAAATTTGTTTCCTGATGTGAGTCCAAATACATTTTATATTTTGTATTTCGTCCTTACGATAGTGAACAAGACTTGAGACGTGCCTTCCCGTCTCTTTATATGTCTATTCTCGTAAAGCATCACTTCTACATTTTTACAGGGTCAGTAAGTCAGGCGCACTTGTCGTATGGTGATGTGTAGCCACAGAATTCAGAAATCACGAAGAAAAAGATAAAAAATCACGTAAGTAGTGTCAGGAGATATTGGCGGTCAGCACAAAAGCACGAAGTCTGCTTTCACAACGCGACTTGCCATTTGTGAAAGCAGAGCGATTCATCGAGAAATGAGGATGGAGCGTATAAACGATTGTGACTTCCTTGAGAAAAGCCTTAGTACGTATGCTGGTATCGAGGTTGGCCCCCGTGTGCAACAGCTGACACGCAACGAACGACAGGAAGTTGGCTGAAAATGTGGTAGTTAACATTAAAATTCGTAATACGACAGGGTCGCTAGAAGTATGAACACTGCAGCAGCATGTGATTACATACATGAAAGTTTATTTGATTCACATTACTGATGCCTTTAGAAAAGAATTAGCATAGGATTCCAAAAGTCAGCATGTCTAATATGGTGCTGGTTTCAACACATGACGCACAGTAATTCTGTATGCAAAGATCTCATAACTGTAACAAAAATAAATGTATCTTAAGTTTTGCAGGTAGAAATGATGTTCAATATCAATACCACTCCGCCTTGTTCTGTCTCTTAAGCATGCGTGGGAAGTCAAAACAACCATGTAAGGTGCAATATTTGTGGTTTACTTATTCTAGGATTGATGACAACTGTGTAAGTTGAAATGACATGTTCAATGTCACAATATTAGCACAATAATACACGATTTTACAAAGTTGTCAATGTGATAACAAAAAAAGTTGTCAGGGTAACGTATCTCGCCAACATCATAAAGTGAAATAGTCCTAAGTACAATAATATTATATCTTACCATTCAGAAAGTTAAATAATTCTAAATACAACAATATTAAAGTTTAACTAAAAGTTTCTTTACAAAATTGTTCCTACGCTTACGTTATGATGTTGGTCAGTAAGACGAAAATCGTCCGATTCCGGTTCAAAGTTCGATACTATTTTTGGATGACAATCAAATCTTCGGTGGATGGTTGGTGATGTGACAAATTGAGCAAAGGATTACCCAAGGTCGCTCGAGTTTACAGTGGACGCAAGCTGGTGAACCAACAGTTTTATGCCTCTGCACGCGGTATTTACCTTAAGCTGCGATGTGCTGTCGTCTGCTAGGGCGCTCTCTTCCGCTGAAATTCCAATAAAACTAATTAAACCTTTGCTGAATTTCCCAGCAGGAACTTTCTGTGTGTTTCTCGTAATGAGAGAAAACACGTACTTATCTGTTGTGTTAGAAAGTGGCGATATAAACGCACATGGCTGGAGCAGCGTGCATATTATAATGCCCTCTCAGTTCTCTCAAGAACAATTAATTAATTTTCTGGTTAGTTTTTCCACAGTTGGAGCTAAACGATGCTATACCTAATTTCTAGCTGTATGTCAGCTGCTGTGAATGCAGTGTTCACACAAATTACTCCTCTGCATCGTACAGAGCGTTATGTGCTCTGTTCTGCACTTGACGCCAGTTCAGAGAAGAGTCCTCCAAATTTCCGTCTTGTCATACTCATAGCCAAAATGTCTCCCCACCTGGGTTCTTTCATTCTTCATGTCACGGCTTTCTTCGACCAATAGGAGCGTTCCTCTTATGTTTTTTATTTCAGTCTTTGATCACAATGTGAATTCCTTAGACGGTGACCGGTTTCAGTCCGTAATGACCATCCTCCGATCTTTTTTACACCATGTCCTAAAGTGACTAGGTCATAATGGCATCGTCAAGACATATAATCAGCATAGCATTGTCATAAAGATCTAGGACGTGGTGTAAAAAAGATTTGAGGATGGTTATTAAGGACTGAAACCGGTCATCGTCTAAAGAATTCAAATTGTGATCAAAGACGGAAATAAAAAAACATTTGATAGTATTGGATCACTGTTTGTGTACATTACCATGTCGCAGTTGGTGAAAGCGTTCCTCTTTTATTGTGGGAACTCTCTCTACCAATCGCAAGGTCCCTCCCGTTAAATTGCGTCGAAACTTTTGTCCTTCCTAGCGCGTTTCCGCTAATCGGACGTCTTTTGCCCGTTCCAGATGCCTAAATGCGTACATTGACTATCTCACTTGTGTAGCACTCACTGGACACGTGATCGAAAATGCGTCACCGGTTTTGTTCATATCCCTGTGGAATTCCGAAACGCACTTTTTAAAAGCTTTCTTTCCTGCCCTCCCTCATATGGGCCATTATACTTGTTCTCCCTGCCTGAGTCATATGGTTGGTCGTTGACCTTCTGGCTGGGATTCCCCTTTAAGTGGTTTCCATGGTACTTCCTGTAGCAGGGCCTTGCCTCTGCTCGCCCCTCTGAAATTCCAAACTAAAACGCCTCTCGCTGCCTGTTGAACCTCATAGACATGCATTGTATAGGAACGGTGAGTTAATTACCATCATTTGAGTGTCATCCCTGTTTTGCATTACATACTGCTATGCAAATTTTCTCATTACTGCCGAATTAAGTTAGGTGGCATATTCATCTTCCTGTTGTGACGTATAAAGGTCTCATGTAAGGTGCGAATCTGACCTCCATTTATTCTACCACCTTACAACAAAGCCCCCATCAGAAGCGAACTTCGCCCTATCTCTCAGTGAAGTGAGAGAGATTGTTCTGGGAAAATAGTACCGTGTTGTAATTAAATTGATAGTGTTGTGAGTGCCGTAGTGCGGGCTGTATGGATCGCAGGATGCTGAAACATCGTAGGCATGTTCATTAATAGATGAGCTTGAAGAATATACTGAAAAATAATAATTCGACTTTCAGCCGCTAGATGAAAATATGACACTGTAGGCAGTCAAAACGCTACATGTTTCCTGCTTTGACGTCAGCATGCCGTCTGTGTCGATTTTTTTTGTGAAGTGTCTGTTGGTGTACACGGTTAAGGAGGTTGAAGTTTTCTGCACGAAATGCAATGGCTCTTGAGAAGAAAGACTGTGAAATGTAAATTGAAGGGTAGCTGCAGTGGGACATTTAGTGGAATCAGCGGCGACCAGCGAAAATACATAACGGACCAGGATTCGAACGCAGGATCTCCCCCTTACTAGACAAGTGAGGAAACCACTGCGCCAACCAGAATACAGCGTTATTGTGCCTATCTGGGCACGCCTCTCGGTCGATCCACACTGTAACCGAGCGTCTCCTATACGCAGTCGAGAAGAGGAGTCTAATGGACAGGGACTGCGGGCAGATGGCGCTCGGTGGAAGTGTGGATCGACAGCCGGTCCAGTACACATTTCCGCTCGTCGCCCCTGACTCCGTTAAATGTCCCGCTGCACCTGACAGAAGTGATCCCCCTTCAATTTACATATAATGTTTCACGGCTGTGGATTCTGCGTGGTGTGCATTCTTTCGAACAGACACCACCCATTCATACGATATGGCTGTGCAATGCTTGCAAAGTTATTTTATCAGAACAGCAGAAATAACAGCGCTGCACTGCAGGAACATCGTCAATAGAAACAGATACAAAGAGACCCAATGTCAATAAATGACCTAAAGGATATGACCAAAAGAATTTGAAGGCACAGCGGAATTAGGTAGTGCAACAGGAAGGGAGAAGCGACCCATTTTCATGTCAGTCGTTGATGGAGTTGCTGTAGTTATACCCGACCGTGGACCACATGCCTCAAATTCTTCAGCCAGTACTTCAGCTACGTCACAAGTATTATATCTACCCTGGTCAATAACTCAAAAGATTTTGTGACGCATTTTACACTGGTATCCCTACAATATTCAACGTGTGCGCTAAATGAAGCCCGAAGATAAGCTACAATGTTATGACTTTGCTCTTTTTTTTTTTTTTTTTTTGGCACAAGTGAAAATGAATCACATGTGGTCATGGGATATTCTTTAGAGGGACGAAGAACATTTTACTCAAAGGGATGCCGTAAATGCACAGAACTGTCGCATACGGGGTTCCACTCTGCCATATATTGTGCAGGAACATCCACTGCACTCAGCTGTCGTGTGGTGTCACAAGTTTCTTCATTCTTGGTCCGTCTTTCTTCGTGGACACGTTATGGGCCTGTTAGGTGTACAGTTACGTTTGTAAGTTGTAGGGACCTCCTTGTGCAACACGTCATTCCAGTTTGTGGAAACGCAACTGTGTCCACTTCACTATTTTGGTGTAAGATGGAGTGATGCCAGATGTCGCTCGACAGGTGAAAGATTTGCTTTGAGAACCTTTGGTAACAGCTGCAACATCAGAAGGCTATTTCAATAATTGTGGCCTTCCAGGTTCCCCAAAATAAAGACATGTGACTTTAATGCCAGATGTCGCTCGACAGGTGAAAGATTTGCTTTGAGAAACCTTTGGTAACAGCTGCAACATCAGAAGGCAATTTCAATAATTGTGGCCTTCCAGGTTCCCCAAAATGAAGACATGTGACATATGGTTGCGGGGATATTTGATAGATTGTGTTTAAGACGCCTGTACACAGACCGTTCCATATCTGAGCGATTGTGTACAACACTATATCGCTCTGATTACACTAGATAGGCTGCGAGAAACTGTTGGCCAAGTTATGTTATGGATGCAGTATGTTGCTGAGTTGGGACACCTTATTGAACACATGTTTTAACTTGTTGTTACCGTATCCTACTAAAAGTGCCAGAGCCATCGTTATCAAGTATTTGATCGTTCTACCCATTTTCCTGCCCCCATGCCACATTATCACTGCTTACACCTGCCTTCGCCTGATGGCAGCAAGTGGACCTTATTTTTTTCAGTATAGTCCACGATCGCACTATTAATAAACGTACCTACAGTGTTTCAGCGCCCAGCGATGTATACCACCAGCACTGCAGTTCCCAGAATACCATCAGCTTAATTATACCCAAGTGGTGCGTACTGATAGGTCAGCTCACCTTAACAACAGGCTACCATTCATACCACGTCCATGCCTCTATACCCGACGAATGCGCTCCAGTATATTAATGACAAATGTGATCTATTGTTCTGTCCTTTCCCAACGTGGCTTCCACCAACTCCCCCTTCTGGATGATGCCCTCACCACCTCCATTTATCCCTCATATCAACTCTGATCCTCAAGTCCCCCTCCTTCCCTCTCGCCTTTTCCTGGGCTTCCTCTCCTCCTCCCCCTTCCATCCTGTTCTTCCCCGTCTATCCTCTCTTTGACTCCCTTCTCTCCGCCGAGTGCTTTTGCTTTCCCCTCCACTGCCTTCCCCACTCCTTCTCGCTTCTGCTCTGTCCCCCTTTTTCTATGTCCTCCTCCTCTATCACCTCCCCCTCATTTTCGTTTCCACTCCTCCCCCCCTTTTTTCCCCCTCATCGGTCCAGGTCCTTCCCTTGCACCCATCTGCCGCCATGTCGCCTATAGTGCTGTTTTCAGTGAACGTTCAGTGTTGTGCATCCCCTGCCAGTGTTGCGAACAGACACCGTATTCTCGCTAGTTGTGTTTTTTATCTCGTGCGAACAGGCACCAGACTGTCGCCTTGCTTTTTTTTTTTTAAATTGTGCTTGTCTACTTACTGTGTGTCTTCATCCGGGGAAATCGAAAATGAATAAAGGAAAAACATTTATAATGTTCGGCAACTTTCAGAAAAGGCGTCTTTTCCGAAGAATAATTTGATCAAAAGGATGCCGCGGTGTGTACTCCGGATCTTTAAAGCACAGATTATTATACTTCATCACAACGATCGAAAACAAATTATACGATCAAATTAATTACTTGTGTGTAGTTAGTCAAGCTAGTAATTAATTATCTGACTATAAAAGGCTGAAATATTAATTGCTATATGATAACACGTTGAGGTGAAAGAAGACATGGGACAGCGATAGGCGCTTATACATATTGCGGCAGTATCGCGCACATAAGGAAGTGCATTGGCGGGGCTGTCATTTGCACTCAGGTGATTTATGTGAAAATGTGTCTGACGTGATTATGGCTGTATAGTGCGAATTGTCAGACTTTGAATGAGCCACGGTTGTTGAAGCTAGACGCTGAGGTATTCCGTTTCAGAAATCGATAAGAAACTCAATATTCCTATATCCACAGTGTCAAGAGTGTGACCAGAATATCAGATCTCAGCCGTTATCTCTCACCACGGACAAGCAGTGGCCAAAAGCCTTCACTTCACGACCGAGAGCAGTTGCGTTTGCATAGAGTTGCCAGTGCTAACAGACAAGCAGCACTGAGTGAAATAAGCGCAGAAATCAATGTGAGGCATACGTCGAACGTATCCGTTAGGACAGTGCGGCGAAATGTGGCGTTAATGGGCTATGGAAACTAACGGCCGAGGTGAATGGCTTTGCTAACAGTACGACATCGCCTGTAGCGTCTCTCCTAGGCTCCTGATCATATTGGTTGGACCTCAGACATTTGGAAAATCGTTGCCTGGTCAGATAAGTCCCAATTTCAGTTGGCAAAAGCTAATGGCAGGCTTCGAGTCTGACAGAGACCCCATGAAGGCATGCACCCGTGTTGTCAACAAGGCACGGTACAATTTGGCGGTGGCTTCATAATATTATGGACAAGACTATGTCCCTGGATGTTCGGCTACTTTGAGCCATTCATGATCAATCAATATCTCAAATCAGACTTCACAACAACTAAACAAACATGATTTCACAAAGGAGCTACAATCAGTTTAGACAACGCCTAAATTATGAGAGCGAACATTACACAACATATTTATATAACACGTATAATACAATAACTTTTGTTAATCATAATATATCACTACACTTCGCCAGCGTTTGGCAGTTACTTTTAAGATACATTGAACTTCTTGCTCAAATAATTATAGAATGCAGTTAACATATTACAATGAATTAATGACTCCTGTTACTTATTACTGTTCCTCTTTTCATGAAGTAGCAACAAATTAAGCTTTACTGACTATGGCAATCAAGTCGCTTTAGGTTGATTTGGGAAAATTATCAACACTCAGTGGTATTTATTGTTTACCAGAAAGCTTCATAATTTTTGCAAACATTGTTTCTTTGACAAGTCTTTTACAATACTACTCTGCTAAAATGCCACAGTATTACTTTGCGCAGAAGTTGAAGTTTACAACACCACACTGCTAAAATGATGGAGTATTACTTTGTGGTGAAGCTAAAGAGGGCTCAATTTAATAATTTTGGGGGAACAATAGTTGGTAAGAGGCTCTTCTTCCAGTCACGAGCAATTTGTATTAACTTTGGGCACACAGTACTCATTTTCCAACAATCCGTTTTTCCGGTACTGTGACCCATTTACCCATGTAACTGCCAGCCGGTAAATTCAGACTGCCTTGCCACAATTTGGAACCACATTGACAATGCCTTTAATTGTGCACGCTAGCACAGCCACCTTACACCCGTGCTCAACCACAGTTACCTTGCAACTATCTCTGGCTGCAGGCGCTTGCATCTTGGTGCATGTTATTACTATTCTCTTAGCAATGACTTTGGATTACACGTAATACAAGGTCACCGACATTACCAGCGTTTCTACTGCAATCCTTTACTATCTTGTTTTTAAGTGATTTGCAATAAATCTGAGTTAATAATTATCATAGACGACAAAATAATTAAATACATAATTTATTCTCATAAAATAAAATCGATATTGCAAAGATAAATAGAGTGCTAATTTCGTGCTGCGCTGTTGCGGTGTTATACATTTTTTAAATTTTGCTATTACTTTTTAATGTTTACTTACATTAAATACTTGTTTTGTTGTCTCGTTCAAACTTGTCCGTGTGACCTACTATTTCTCTCTTCTAAAAGTTAGTTTTCATTATTAATGTATTACTCAAATTATCCCTGTTCTGTGTTTTTCGGAGGCACAATTTGGTGCGCAGCGTTCGCTACCCAACCTCTGGGAGGACGCTTAAGGGGTCCTGCTGCTCGCGGAAAACCCACCTACAGCAGTGATTTGGGGTTCATAGAGGTCATTTCCGAGAACTTACGGTGTGTTTGATCTGAAAGTGCTCCGCGCGGGATTAGCCGAGCGGTCTAGGCGACGCAGTTATAGACTGTGCGGCTGGTCCCAGCGGAGGTCCGAGTCCTCCCTCGGGCATGGGTGTGTGTGTTTGTCCTTAGGATAATTTAGGTTAAGCAGTGTGTAAGGTTATGGACTGATGTCCTTAGCATTTAAGGCCCATAAGATTTCACACAGATTTGAACATTTTTGATCTGAAAGTGTCACCGCTAGGCGCTCGCTGCACCTCTTCTGCCCAGCACAGAAAAACCAACGCGTAGAATGGTTCAAATGGCTCTGAGCACTAGGGGACTTAACATTGGAGGTCATCAGTCCCCTAGTACTTAGAACTACACATCCATGAGCGAGGCAGGATTCGAACCTGCGGCCGTAGCAGTCACGCGGCTCCGGACTGAAGCGCCTAGAACAGTTCGGTCACCGCAGCCGGCCATCGCATGGAATCCGAACTGCACGGGAAGACTGTATCCTTACAAGCGTCGCACTGTTGGAAACTTTTGATCTGTATATCCTAGATTAATTGAGGAAGAAACCTCTTCTACAGCATTTCGAAACGCATTACGTGTGATACGCTACAATAAAAAAAAGAAATGTATGTGACTGTTTTCTGATATGTTGCATTACCGGAAGAAATCGGGATGATTCGCAGAAGAGCTGCAGCCTTCTTCAGAGGTTCATTTAATCTACATACTAGTTTCTTAGAAATGCCTAACACTACAAGAAAATCGTCGTGCATCACAGAGAGCATTATCCACACAACTCCCACATTCTAAAATTCACTGTACTCTCATTCGGGAAAACGACGGTTCAAAGTCGCGTACGGCTATCTAGATTTAGGTTTTCCTATTAAAGTACATGGCGGATTTCCTTCCCCGTCCTTGACACAATCTGGACTTGAGCTCCGGCCCTAATGACCCAATGTCATTCTTCCTTCCTTGCAGTCTAAAATTAACTAATAAAAACATTACTTCACACAACGTGTGAGCGTGCAGATTGTGGCAGGAGACAGAGCAGCAGTTTCCCGCCGCAGACCATGTGGCTGGCGGTTGCTGCGGGACCGTGGCGAGCGGCTAGCGGTGACGCGAGTGGACACTCGGCAGGGGCGCACGTGGCCGTGTTTGCGCTCCTGGAGAAATGTATATGCCAGAGAAAAATTTGTAAAAACACAAGAGCGACACGGAGGTGCGATTTGGCACTCATGGAAAGAAAAACATGTAAAGCTAAATTATCTAGACGCGCTTCAAAAATGTGTAATATTTTAAAAGCTATTGTTGTCTAAAGAATTGTAAATTTTTGAAAGTTCAAAAGCTAACATCTCGGCAATGCTTTGGCTGACTAATATGAACAAAGTGTCTTCGGATGCAGCTCGTAGAGCTGCATCGAGCAATCATAGCAGATTCAGCATAATTTTGAATGAGAGATCGGAAAATGAGAGTCGACTGAGAGAAACTGTGTTTTTGGTAGTAAATAAATTTAAAGAGACGAAACTACTGGCAGCATTCTACAGTTTAAAGAGGTAGATGAGTAATTAAGTATGCATTTTTATTTGTTTTTGATGTTAAGTATAAAAAATCCGGGAAAAGCAATATCACGCCACAAGAACATTATTTGTGGAAAAACGGTGCCAGATACAGAAAACTGGACCTTAAATTGTTATTTCCCGGAAAATTTCCATATTTTTCAATATATCATATACGTTTTTGTGTTTAGTTTTAGATTATTCTTAATTTATGTCAAACATTGTTTTGAGTTAGGAAGTCGTTTCCAGGGTGCATAGGACGGCCATCTTTGATGACTGGACAGTGAGGTTTGAGCGACGCTAAGAGACGGAGTTGCGCCCATCTGGGGGTAGCAGTGGGTTGGTAGCCACGTTCGGGGACAAGTGTGTATGTATGTGGTAGCTGATTAAGCTGTTAACAGTACTATGTCATCTTAACGTCATATAAATAAGATATCATTATTATAACATGCATATGCGATTGATAGCACCAAGATTACAGCCATATGTATTAATACCACGGTGCACTCACGTTTGTAATTGTATCTCATCAACCATTAACAAATACTAGGATATCCCTACTCTTTATATTATGTTAAATTTCAATCTGCTGTTTAACATGACATTTTTTTAAATTATTTTACTCGTATTTGCTTAAATGATTTTATGTACATGACATGTTTCACATACCTGTGTTACTTGCACTTATTCGTAAGTAATGTGCCAACACATATAACAGGATTTACATACCTGATGATACGTACATCATTCGCTTCAAACCTTACTAATTAATTAATGAGTGAATAGAATAAGTAATTGCACTATATTGTATTTATTCTAAATTGAGACAAAATTACACAACTTAGAGTTGCTCATGTGTCAATTTCACGTACAAAGCTGTATATTTACCTATTAAAATGTACCTTAAACAACGTCAGTGACTAGCTAGACTTTTATATTTATGCATGCAGCGAATATTATCGAGAGTTTTGTTACTGTTTATGTTTATGAGCAGGCAACTTCATTGTATAGTAAGATAAAAAGGTACTGCGAAGATGTAACAACTACCAAAGAAAATAAATTGCTCTTAACTTTTCCTGTCCTACCGGACACTGAGTCCAAAGACTAAAGAAAGCTCACCTGCTTGTAACAGGAATTGCTTTGACCAAGACAATTTGACACTTAGCCAACTGTCATTCAGTCATGATGGTGTACTCAGTAATGAAACAAAGCAGTTGGCTCTGCCAGAAATATCGACTCTTACACGATTTGTCTAATAGTGTATTTTAATACGACAGTATGCTATATTAGGCAATTTGTAACACTTGGCAGTAAGCATTACAAATATCGATTGTTATACGGTTATATCCTCCCCCCATGAACCATAGTTTTACGGATCGGAGCGTGGAACGTCAGATCCATAAATCTGGCAGGTAGGTTAGAAAATTTAAAAAGGGAAATGGATTGGTTAAAGTTGGATATATTAGAAATTAGTGAGGTTCGGTGGCAGGAGAAAAAAGACTTTTGGTCAGGTGAATACAGGGTTATAAATACAAAATCAAATAGGGGTAATGCAGGAGTAGGATTAATAATGAATAAAACAATAGCAATGCGGGTGAGCTACTACAAACAGCACAGTGAACGCATTGTTGTGGCCAAGATAGACATGACGCCCACGCCTACGATAGTAGTACAACTCTATATGCCAACTAGCTCTGCAGATGACGAAGAAATTCAAGAAATGTATGATGAAATAAAAGAAATTATTCAGATAGTGAAGGGAGACGAAAATTGAATAGTCATGGGTGACTGGAATTCGAGTGTAGGAAAAGAGAGAGAAGGAAACATAGTAGGTGAATATGGATTGGGGGTAAGAAATGAAAGAGGAAGCCGCCTGGTGGAATTTTGCTCAGAGTACAACTTAATTATAGCTAACACTTGGTTCAAGAATCATAAAAGAAGGTTGTATACAAGGAAGAAGCCTGGAGACACTAAAAGGTATCAGCTAGATTATATAATGGTAAGACAGGTATTTAGGAACCAGGTTTTAAATTGTAAGACATTTCCAGGGACAGATGTGGACTCTGACCACAATCTATTGGTTATGAACTGTAGATTAAAACTGAAGAAACTACAAAAAGGTGGGAATTTAAGGAGATGGGACCTGGATAAACTGACTAAACCAGAGGTTGTACAGAGTTTCAGGGAGAGCATAAGGGAGCATTTGACAGGAATGGAGGAAAGAAATACAGTAGAAGAAGAATGGGTAGCTTTGAGGGATGAAGTAGTGAAGGCAGCAGAGGATCAAGTAGGTAAAAAGACGAGGGGTAGTAGAAATCCTTGGCTAACTGAAGAAATATTGAATTTAATTGATGAAAGGAGAAAATATAAAAATGCAGTAAATGAAGGAGGCGAAAAGGAATACAAACGCCTCAAAAATGGAATCGAGAGGAAGTGCAAAACGGTTAAACAGACATGACTAGAGGACAAATGTAAGGATGTAGAGGCTGATCTCACTGGGGGTAAGATAGATACTGCCTACAGGAAAATTAAAGAGACCTTTGGAGAAAAGAGAACCACTTGTATGAATATCAAGAGCGCCGATGGAAACCCAGTTCTAAGCAAAGAGGGAAAACAGAAAGGTGGAAGGAGTATATAGAGGGTCTATACAAGGGCGGTGTACTTGAGGACAATATTATGGAAATGGAAGAGGATGAAGATGAAGATGAAATGGGAGATATGAGTATGCGTGAAGAGTTTGACAGAGCACTGAAAGACCTAGTCGAAACAAGGCCCCAGGTGTAGACAACATTCCCTTAGAACTACTGACAACCTTGGGAGAGCCAGTCACGACAAAACTCTACCATCTGGTGAGCAAGATGTATGAGACAGGCGAAATACCCTCAGGCTTCAAGAAGAATATAATAATTCCAATCCCAAAGAAAGCAGGTGTTGACAAATGTGAAAATTACCCAACTATCAGTTTAATAAGTCACAGTTGCAAAATACTAACGCGAATTCTTTACAGACGAATGGAAAAACTGGTAGAATCCGACCTCGGGGAGGCAATACTGATTATACGACTTATTTTAGAAGCTAGATTAAGAAAAGGCAAACCTACGTTTCTAGCATATGTAGACTTAAAGAAAGCTTTTGACAATGTTGACTGGTATACTCTCTTTGAAATTCTGAAGGTGGCAGGGGTAAAATACAGGGAGCGAAAGGCAATTTACAATTTATACAGAAACCAGTTATAAGAGTCGAGGGACATGAAAGGGAAGCAGTGGTTGGGAAGGGAATGAGACAGGGTTGTAGCCTCTCCCCGATGTTGTTCAATCTGTATATTGAGCAAGCAGTAAAGGAAATAAATTCGGAGTAGGTATTAAAATCCATGGAGAAGAAATAAAAACGTCGAGGTTCGCCGATGACACTGTAATTTTGTCAGGTGTGGCGATACCTGTAAGACACCGCTAGCCCACGCCTCTCGCGGTGTGCGTTTAACCCCATTTAAATGACGCGCCAAGCGCGCGCCCAGCAGCTGTACGATTAATTAA
Source organism: Schistocerca gregaria (assembly GCF_023897955.1). Taxonomy (NCBI): domain Eukaryota; kingdom Metazoa; phylum Arthropoda; class Insecta; order Orthoptera; family Acrididae; genus Schistocerca; species Schistocerca gregaria. The sequence continues at coordinate 687,502,112 of NC_064921.1, read as the reverse complement.
ATAATCGGTGTGCTAATCACAGTTGAAATCTCTGGTCCAGAGGGACGTGAAGAGGCTGTGGTCCAGAGAGAGAGTAGAGTCAGTCGAGTCTTGTTCAGTCTTAAGAGTCAGTCGAGCTAGAAAGTGTCTTGTGAAACGATCATTCTGTGGATAATATTAGTGTGATGATTTCTTTTATATGTGTTGTGGTGTCTTCTTCGATGAGTAAAAAAAAAATATAGGTAAAATAAATTTTTGTGATGTCCATCAATACGTTCATTCCAGTAAAAATAGAACCACTTCCCTTCACCTTTATTCACCCTTTTTTCTTTCTTTCCTTACAACAAAACAAAAACAAAAAACTACCACCCCCTTTTTTTTTAAATTCCGGACATCACACTGGCGACCGTTTACAGGACGCCAATCTTCGGATTTTACTGGAATGAACTTAACAAGGGCAAATTAAAGTAAAATCATACGTGTAGTAATATTTATTGTCTTGTACATTGGCTAAAAAACTGTAATTTTCTCTTTCATGCCCAATATGAAAAAGAGAGCTAACGTTGTTTCAAGATTAACAAGATTTCTGCAAGCTTCAACGCAGCGCGGTGAGTAGTGCAAAAGCATTTGTTCTGCTATGCCATTGTCCAGCGTGCGCCTCCCGCCTATGCTAACTTTTATTCCCATTTCCCATGCCTTTCCCTAAACAAGAATCATACCCTTTGTCAATGGAATTTCTATTATTGTAACATTGAAATTCAACAGTAAGATATGCAGAAGTCATTGTTATGAGTCAATCCTGTTTGTTACGTCATGTCACCACTTTCAGATTAGCTACGCGAATACGGTTACAACCACAATAATAATTCAGACATTTTTGGAAATTCTATCAAGTAATAGTTATTACCGTCTAACTATTTAAATTTTAGTTATCTTTTGTACTTTGCAAGCCATCGCCATTCTGGGTGTACTATTTGTATATTTCACGTTTGTTAATTATTGGCAAAAATGGAACAACAGCAACAGCAAACTGATAACGGTGATGCTACTGTATCATCAGCATCCCCTTTCCTAGGCTTTTCCAGCCCAGAATCTATGGAATTTACTGCAGGTGTATCACATCAAATAATACTAAGTAACGAAAGTAATTCATCAGGTGACACACCCAATAATCCTGACCCTATGGAAAACGATAGTAGACGTGTCCAACTAGGGATTTCCCACTCCGATCCTAATTTGCACAACTCTAGTGAAAGGAACAATGATCCAAACATTGATCCGAATCAGTACGGAATTTTAATACAACTTCTTACGCGAAGTATGGATAGCATCCTTAATGAAAGGTTTGATAAACTAGACACTAGATTTGATAAACAGGAGCAGAGTACAAAAGAATTAAACAGCAAAATCGATCAATTGTCTTCTGAGGTAACATCTACTCTGGAAAAACAGGCTAACCAAATCTCAGAACTTGATTCAAAAACGACACAATTGACCGAAAGTTTCAACGAATTGTCATGTCGTGTAAACACTCACGAAAATTCCTTTGTTAAATATCAAACAGTGACAAATTCCGAAATGCAGTCATGTAAAACCAAGTTGGATCAGGTCACGAACGCTCAGGCTCAGGTCAATGATCTAGTTCAGAATTTCGTGCAAAATCAAACCACCTCACAAAATAAAATTTCGATGGATATCGAAGGTATTACTCAACAAGTTAGCGTAGTATGCTTACAACAATTAGAAATGAAAGAAAAAATTTCCCATTTGGAGGAAAAAACAGAATCGCTTTCTTTAGAGTGTAACGCAAACATTGCAGAAAAATTAGTGCACGAATGTGGTATTTGCAACAAGCTCATTGAGCAAAGGGTAGAAACCGCTACAGAAGAGATTTTACACCAGGCCATGTCGCAGGTGCAAACCGAGACCAACACTTTAAAAAACCAAATTTCTCAGTTATTAACTCCCGATTCTAACGTAGTTACTGTTCCGCCTACAACCCCACTCACAACGAGTTCACCGCCTAATTTCACTGTGCAGTTTGTTCCACAGTCTAACAGCGAATCACTTGCGAGCGAAAAACATCAAACAGAGCCACTCTCAGTGATCGCACAAAACAGTAATTCTCAACCACCCTTGTGCCATGAAGTTTCACCAGGGAACAATAGTTCAGGCCCTATTGTGCTTGCCGGTATTGTTGACGGTAACATGATTAAACATGCCTATTTTCCAACGTTCAGTTCCGATGATACCCAAGCGGTGCACCCGATTTTTTTTATTAGGTCTTTTGACGGAATGTTTCCGCACAACTGGTCAGATGCGGAAAAGATTTTTTTTGTAAGTAATCTGTTGAGGGGGCGAGCATCCAGATGGGGAGCTGAAATAAAAAGGCAAAATTTAACTTTCAAGCAATTTGAAGAGGCTTTTCTGCAGGAATTCTGGTCAGAACATGAGCAAAAACAACTTCGACGTGAAGTTCACAATCCCGAACCATACAACCCTCGTAAAGAAACTTTGCGTCAATATTTTGAAAGATACCTGGACAAAACACTTTATTGGTCAAAACCGGCCGATCTTGCCGATGTGATTAACACCTTAAAAAGTCATTTACCCCTGCATTACCGGACACAATTAATTGGTGTTCCGGAAACTAACATCAAGAAATTTCTAGATTATTTGAATGAAGTAGACCTTGTGTTTAGAGGAGATTCAGGGAACACTCCACATATTTATAATGCTAATTCCAACTCTCGCCAAAACAATTGCCATAATTTCAATCAAAATAACAACAGCGGTAACATGTGGAATGCAAACCCGCTTCCTCAAAATCAGGGGCAAAAATCACAACAGCCCAACTTCACACAATATTCGCAGCAATCTTGCGATCCCCGATTCCAAAATTCCAACAATTACAACAGTTTTGGTAATGGTCAATTTTACCGAAAAAGTAATAGTAATGGCAACAGACGCAATGGTAGTTTCAACAACAATCAGTACTCCAGAGGCAACAACAACCGTAACCGAAACAACAACAATCAAAACAGACGTCAGGATGGAAGATACAACCCTGGTTATTTTGAGAGAAATTCGCCATATCAGCAGAATAATTCAAATTGTCAAAATTCTAGAGTCAGTTATCCACCCCCGCAGTGGGGAAACCCGAACTATACACCACACAACTACAATTATATGTTTCCGAATGCACGACACTTTGTACCAACAAACAATGCTAATAATCAGGATTGCGGTAATCAAACTCTACCGAATACCAAACATGTCCATGAACAAAGGATGAACAAAGGATGACCAAAATGCGTCGCCTAATAACGCGGCGGAAAACATGAGCAGACCGGCGTAAGCGCCCAACCCCCGGTCGAGAACGTGATCACGGGCGCAAATAATCTTGCAAATTGTTTTTTGAGATTCCAAGACGGACACACTATGGAACATGACCTTCTTGCCGAGAATAATAAGTCTAGTAATAACGACAAAGTAAAGGTAACGGTTCAGGCAACTGCTGTTTTATCGTTAGAGAAATCCATTGTAGAAGTGTTATTCGACACTGGAGCGTCAGCAAGCGTGATTTATAGTTCCCTGTACTTGGATCTAGATAAAGGTTCTAAACTTCCGACGTTTCCAGTGCAGAAGTGCCGAATCATCGGTGCCACTGGAAACAAATCAAAAAATGTCAAATTACAAGCTCTTCTAACTTTTGTTGTTTCCAACGTGCATGTTCGTTATCATTTCCTTGTTGTGGATAATTTAACAGTTCCATGTCTTTTCGGCATCGATTTCTTAAATCAGTATCGAGCAGTGATTGACTTAGGGAATGGTATCTGTCAATTGACGGTTGAAAAGCAAAGAATTTTGATACCTTTATCTAAAACAATTAATAACAACAATTCTTATCGGGACGTACGTCACTTGAAAGTACAATCTGTGCCCATCACTAATTTTTCTATGAGAAACAATTGCAATTCTTCTTACAATGCTGATAGTAAAACTCTGTGGGAAAAGTGTGCCGAAGCCTACCATCTAACTGATTTGCAAAAACAGAATCTGTTTCACCTTCTTCAACAATTTTCAGTAGTCTTTCAAGATAAACCTGGTATCATACGTGGGTATGTGTACAAGATGGATGTCAAACCCCACCTAACATTTTGTCGTACACACTACAATATACCGTGGTCTAAAAAACCAGCGGTTATGCAGGAAATTAACAGAATGCTACGTTGGAAAATCATAGAAAATTCGCACTCGCCGTATTGCAACCCTTTGTTTTCAGTTTCGAAACCCGATGGAAGCGTGCGTCTTGTTCTCGATGCACGCGAAATCAACAAAATTATTATACCGGTAAATACTCGCCCTGTAAATCTGGACGAACAACTCCTGAAATTTCACAACGCCAAATTTCTGACTAATATCGACCTACGATCGTCCTACTACCAGGTTCTTCTACATCCTGAATCACGTAAATATACCGCATTTTTGTGCGAAGGACGATCATACCAATTCCGTGTTTTGCCATTCGGGTTACGAATAAGTGCAGGAATCTTTATCGAGGCGCTTGACGACGTCCTCGGGCCAGATTTACTTTCACAAATCACTCCCTATGTGGATGATTTAGTTGTGGCGACTGCCACCTGGGAAGAACATGTCGATCTTCTAAGACAAATTTTGATTAAATTCGCCGATGCAGGCGTGACAATCAATTTGGAAAAATCAAGGTTCGCCCGACAACAGATTAAGTTCCTTGGCCACATCATCACGCCGGAAGGCATCAGGCCGGACTCTAAAAAGACTGAAGCAATTCGCAACTTTCCTGCACCCCGAACCAAAAAACAACTTAAAGCATTTTTGGGTCTTTCGTCATTTTTCAGAAAGTTCGTGACACAGCAAGCTCTTAACAGCCCACATCTTCTAAATCTTCTAAAGAAAAATTCCCTTTGGCGATGGACTACAGAATGTCAAGCCGATTTTGAAAAAATTAAACAATCATTAATCCACGCACCACTCCTCTGTCATCCGGACATGTCAAAAGACTTCTGCCTATCGACCGATGCGTCATCTTATGGACTTGGGGCCTTTTTGTTTCAACTGTCTGTTGAACATGATCGAACAATAGTAAAACCTATCAGTTTTGCCAGTCGCACCTTAACTGAATGCGAGAGATCGTATTCAGTTACGGAACGCGAGACCCTTGCAATTATTTGGTCTATGCGAAAATTTCAATATTTTCTCTGGGGAAAACATACACGCATCTATACAGACCACCAAGCTTTATCATTTTTACTGTCTTGCAAATTACTTCATTCCCGGCTCACTCGTTGGTGTTTGTCGTTACAAGAATACGATTTCGAAATTATTTACATCTCCGGCGAAACCAATATTGTTGCGGACGCTCTTTCTCGTCTTCCGCACGATGCGAAAAATCTTTCAGATTTGCATGAGCAAACTTCCGACTTTCAGGTCATGTTAATGTATGACAAATCCTACAACCGCTACTATCACCGAATCTGCAGGGATTTTGCACAGTTACAAGATGCCGATCCTAGGTGGTCTACAGTAAAAACAAAATTATGTCAGAATTCAAATTCTAATCTTCAAAATTACTACAAGATCAACAATGGTGTACTGTTTCATCGTTCCCATCTCGTGTCAGAGCGTTGGTTGGTATGTTTACCGGAAGCTTATGTTGACGACTTCATTTTGTTCACCCACAAAACCTGGGGACATTATGGCATTAATAAATGTGCCGCCAAGATCCTACGCTTCTGCTATTTTCCTAACATGCGACGTAGAGTCCTGCAGGTCATTCGCAAATGTATCATTTGCCAGAAGGCAAAATATTTGAACAAACATGCATCAATTGAATTGCATCCCATTCTTCCAAAGCAACCGCTTGATTTGATTTCCGTAGACATTGGCGGACCCTATCCACAATCCCGCGGTGGTGCTAAATACATTTTGGCTATATTGGAAGTTTTTACTAAGTATGTGAAATTGTACGCCTTGCGCACAGCCACTGTTGCGGCTATCATTCGACGCTTTTCGGCCGACTACCTAGCCCGCGTCGGAAAACCTGTCGCTGTCCTAACGGACAATGCATCGTACTTTACGAGTGCAAAGTGGAAATCATTTCTGCAAGATTCCGATATTAAACATATTCTTACTTCCCGATTTCACCCACAGGGTAATCCCGTTGAGCGAATTTTTAAAGAATTTAATCAATTTATGCGCATCCATTCTTCTACAAAACATTCCAAATGGATAGAATACCTCGCTCCGTTCGAGTACATTGTGAACAATTTGCCACATAGTTCAACCGGATTCTCACCTGCCGAGTTATTATCCTCCGAACCAGAAAAAAACTCATGGTCAAGTCCCCTGCCTAAGTTGTCTTCGAACGATATTTCTTTGCAGGAAAAGGTAAGGCAAGCTGCCATTACCCTGGCACACACTGCGGAGCTCCGGAAGAAAAAATTTGATAAACGTGTCAGACCGACACGTGTGTTCGAAATTGATGATTTGGTATTGCTCACAACCCATCCCAAATCTACGAGGCTAAAACGTTTGCTTAAGAAATGGCAATTAGTTTACTCAGGTCCATACCGGATCGTCGATATTCCTCACCTTAGATGTTATTTATTAGCATACCCTACAACACAGAAAGTTAAAGGACTTTACGCCCACCACCACTTAAAGCAGTATGTAAAGTAAGAGAAAGAGAAAGGATGTGCTAGTTACAGCTAAAATGTTAGTGTTAATTGTTAGTCAATGCAAAGAATCATAACGCATTAAACTATAGCAAATCTACGTTAAACATTACATGCAATTCAAGAACTATTTAATCTACGTTATATTTACTATGCCACGAATAATTTGACTACTAGCCAAGGACAACGAAGTTAGCGACCAAACTTACTCCTTAAACAGGCATTTTCTAGAACAGGAAACTATGTACAAGAAAAAAGATTTTATTATGTTAATAACTGTGATGAATTTGAGAGCCACCAGAATGCTATACTATACGCCAGCATGAGTGAATGATTGTGCTGAAATGAGTGTGAAAGAATGAATGTGAATTTTAGTTTATAAGGTAGTTTTTATGATGATGATGAGGATTTCGTTGTGTGTGAGCCAATGATGCCACAACGTAGTATTATTTGATGATTTGCGATTTATATTGAAGCTGTTCTATGAGAAGAAAGGTGAATATTAATTATATGAAGCTGTATGAATGAAAACGATACGTGTGTATGAATACTGATAGATGTTAATGAGAAATGATTCGCCGTGTAGGCAATAAAAAAGGAGAAAGAAAACTTATTTGGTATGTGCCCTATTTAAAAGACCATTATCTCACGCTTGGCATAAAGAGTTTGTGTGCTCTCCATCGTAACAAACGTAAATTTTGTACATAGGTCATTGTGGAGGAAAAATGTTTATCAGCCACAGCGAAATAAATAATCTGCTTACGTAGCGAATAAAAATTGCTGTCGTTATAGAATCTCATTCTTTACACCGGCTAATTGTGTAGTACCATGCATGCAGGCTGCCTTCGTAAGATTCGTATTCTACATTTACGAAGGTCGTGTTTAATGGTTACGAACTTATGAACTCACTAACATTAACACTATTTAAAAAAATGTTTTTATCCTGTGAAGTAATTTAGGTGAAATCTAGCACTCATTACTTGATACTGTGAGGACATGGACATATGTATTTGTGTAAGTGGGATAGTATATAAGTTATGCAATTTTATGTCGTTCTGTCTGGACCAGAGTTAAGAAAATGCGACTCTCATAAAACAATTGCTAGGATACGAAGTCTCCCGCTCTCTGCTCATGTTCTCGACCAGGAAACAAAAACTACACGACTACCGGTACGACGTACAATTCACGATTACAAGAAAACATACTTTAGTGTATGAGATTTTTCTTTCTCTTTCAGCATAGTGGATAAGTTTTTGAAGATTTGTGTGTGAAGCAGTACGACGCAGCTGTCTTCGTGGACACAGCGATTTTCTTGTCTTTATGGAAACTAAAGCGCATTCATTTTCCTTTACCTACAGGAAATTCATATATTTATTTTACTACGTGATACTCACTAAAGTACACCTCTTATGGAAGGATCCTATAGTCATTTATTAGTACGTTTACTGACCGAATTTTTTTTCAGGAATATAAACTACCGTGTCATTAAGCGCGTATTTACCTAAACATGACTGATTCAACGAGTGAATTAAACCATATACGGTACTCACATTGATTCTTGCAAAAATCTTTGACTGATTTACAGGAAGTGATTGACAATGATCATTGAATTTCTTTTTGCTTAAACAGCAATTCGGATCAACTTTAAAGGATGAAACTGAATACAACATGAATTGGCTTAAAGTCAGTGACACTTGCGCAATGGCAAAGTTTATGATGCATACGTTACGCAAACAGATACACTATTCGTCGCACACATGTGTGAAAACACTACTGTATTGATGAAGATTTTGTAAATATGAATATAACCCAATCCTTCTATCTTGATCCTACTCCCACCTCCTTGCCCACTGCTGGACGATGGATAGTGGGGTAGTGAGGTTTTTGCACTATTCTTTTGTATATTTTGTCCATTCATAATTTGCAGCACTTGGGGTCTCTCGTCGAGTTTTGCAGAATTCTTGATGGCAGATGCCATAGATTTCAATATTCTGTAAAGAAGGAGATAGTACTCCGTTAGTGCACATGCACAGCAAGAAATAGATGGCACAACCTGAATTTCGTGTACATAAATATGTCATGTCATGTCTAATTGTAAAATTTTGTAAATGTAAACAACTAGCAATCTCAATATAAATCTGAATTTTGTAAAGTTTCACAGGACACGACTAGCAAAACATGTCTAATTGTAAGTTTTTGAAGATGTAAACAACTAGTATTCTCTATATAAATATGAATTTTGGGAGAGTTTCACAGGTCACGACTAGCAAAGTATTTCAATGGCTATGTAGCAACTTAGCTACGAAGAAGTTCATTTGTATTATGTATATTGAATTTCATGTCTATAGTAGGTAATCATTTTATGTATATGTACATGTCCATTTTTTCTATGTAATTTTGAACTTGCCTATTCAAAACTTAAATGTCCTCTTGTGAAGGCTACACACAAAACAGTCTTACTATGTGCACCTAATATAAAAGGAGAAAAGATGCAAAGTGTAATTTTGCTCAAAAGTGAAGTGTCTGTGAAAATGTGTTCTCAGAAGGAACAGGACGTCGAACCTCCCTTCTGAACAGTGTAAAAAAAATCAAATAGTGTTGATAAAGAGAAATCAACCAGTCAAGAGTAAAAATATGATAGAAAAGTGTTTTCCGTACAAAGTGATAAGTTTAATCTCAAATTCTACGATACAGTGCAATGATGCGTATCACAGTGATCCCTACCTTGGAAAGTGCTTGGAAGTCTGAGTTGTACGGTCTTCGGATGCGGCTACCAGTACTGTCGCGTCCGTCGTAAGGGGTGGCGCCGCCAGACGTGTCACCGCCTATTATACCTCAACAGCGGACCCGAGCGCGAGGCTGTACGCAGTGCCGCGGTGCGTGGTGGATGGACCACTTTATCAAAATTACTGCACTCGTGTACGCAAAGCCACTCTTAAACACCAACAATACTGACATGAACTTTGTTGTCATCGACAACTTAAAACCAAATTGTATGACCTTTTGTGTTCTTTTGTCGTAAGCAGATTCATTACCTATTGTCCTGATGTGCAAACTGTAAAGTAAACAAAGTTGTGGTGCTGTGACTTTTACTGTGCTTCGCACGACGTACCACACTGAACTGAGGCAAAGCATAGTTCTCACTGGTCGACACAATAAGAACTGTGAATACAGGGTAGCAGCTATTGTTTTAATAACAGGACTGCCAACGGTGCAGGCATCTCCCTAAAAAAAAATGAATCATCCATTGATCAATTTCAAAGTGGCTATTTTGTAATGTGCAACAATTTACGTATATTTACTTAAACTTTGTACTTTAGGCTATAATTCTTTATATATGTATGTACTTGTCATATGTTTGAAAATGTTGTATAATGCTGGTGCAAACACTGCACAACCTTGTCCCCAACTCAAATCTGGTACTGCCGCGAAGTTTGAAAAACTTACGCACCAGTAGAGGGGGCCGTGTGGCGATACCTGTAAGACACCGCTAGCCCACGCCTCTCGCGGTGTGCGTTTAACCCCATTTAAATGACGCGCCAAGCGCGCGCCCAGCAGCTGTACGATTAATTAAATAATCGGTGTGCTAATCACAGTTGAAATCTCTGGTCCAGAGGGACGTGAAGAGGCTGTGGTCCAGAGAGAGAGTAGAGTCAGTCGAGTCTTGTTCAGTCTTAAGAGTCAGTCGAGCTAGAAAGTGTCTTGTGAAACGATCATTCTGTGGATAATATTAGTGTGATGATTTCTTTTATATGTGTTGTGTTGTCTTCTTCGATGAGTAAAAAAAAATATAGGTAAAATAAATTTTTGTGATGTCCATCAATAAGTTCATTCCAGTAAAAATAGAACCACTTCCCTTCACCTTTATTCACCCTTTTTTCTTTCTTTCCTTTCAACAAAACAAAAAATAAAAAATTACCACCCTCCCTTTTTTTTAATTCCGGACATCACACAGGGACAGCAAAGGACTTGGAAGAGCACCTGAACGGAATGGACAGTATCTTGAAAGGAGGATGTAAGATGAACATCAACAAAAGCAAAACGAGGATAATGGAACGTAGTTGAATTAAATCGGGTGATGATGAGGGAATTAGATTAGAAAATGAGACACTTAAAGTAGTAAAGTAGTTTTGCTATTTGGAGAGCAAAATAACTAATGCTGGTCGAAGTAAAGAGGGTATAAAATGTAAACTGGCAATGGCAAGGAAAGCGTTTCTGAAGAAGAAAAATTTGTTAACATCGAGTATAGATTTAAGTGTAAGGAAGTCGTTTGTGAAAGTATATGTATGGTATGTAGTCCTGTATGGAAGTGAAACATTGACGATAAATAGTTTGGACAAGAAGAGAATAGAAGCTTTCGAAATGTGGTGCTACAGAAGAATCCTGAAGATTAGATGGGTAGATCACACAACTAATGAGGAGGTACTGAATAGGATTGGGGAGAAGAGGAGTTTGTAGCACAACTTGACTAGAAGAAGGGATCGGTTGGTAGGACATGTTCTGAGGCATCAAGGGATCAGCAATTTAGTATTGGAGGGCAGCGTGGAGGGCAAAAATCGCAGAGGGAGACCAAGAGATGAATACACTGAGCAGATTCAGAGGGATGTAGGCTGCAGTACGTACTGGGAGATGAAGAAGTTTGCACGGGAAAGTGTAGCGTGGAGAGCTGCATCAAACCAGTCTCAGGACTGAAGACCACAACAACAACATACGGTTATATCGCTTGTTATGTACTTCACTGATATTGTCTTGCTTTCAGAAAGTACTTAATAATGGAACTTTGAAGCCGAAATCATCATTGTGTAAATGTATCACTGTAAATAAACAACAGTCTGATGGCGTACTTATTTTAAAGAAATATATTATGACTGTAGCCCCGCAGTATGATTGTTAAGTAAGTACGTAGCGACCTTCGAAAGTGATCAAGTGGAGCGCAATATAATTTATTAGGACAGCAGACAACAGTGTATTTTGTGAACTGTGATCAGAGTATCGAGTGTCGTAATCGCGACAAATGAATTTTATAGTGAACTGTTGTAGCATCAGTTATTAACGGCCGCCCTTACGTAAAAGTCCCTCAGACTCCATTTTAACTGTTTACTCAACACATTGAAGAAAAATAAACTACTTGTTCATATTATAAATCAACGTGAGTGACTTAATATTTTATATTTCACCGCAATACCTGCCTATATTGTTTTTTTTATATTTTTATGCATCATAAAAATTGAGTTTACGACAGATGTGAGCTGGCACCCTATGACGAAAAACGTAGCCAAACATTGAGACCAGCCACATCTCTGAGCCGCTCAATTAAGCTGAGTGTAACAAAATTTCTTCCATTCGCATGTGGGGGCTCGAGCCAAACTATTCGAACTTCAATGTGTAGTGTCCAGTACAGTCGTAAACGCACAGTGAATTCGACGCAAAACTTGGATAAATTGGGTTGTATATGTAGGATTACCGACAGTTTTTCTGTGTAAAACGTAAATGCCATCCATAAGTCCTGGAAGCCCATATTTATGACCGACTGCCCGTGTCATGGTCTGCCAGTGGTGTTACTGTGTACAGTACGGAGGGGACTGGGGTCTGCGCACTCCTCTCCAGGCCGTTGTCAGTTTTCGCTACCTGGAGCCGCTGCTACTCGGTCAAGTAGCTCCTCATCAGGCATCACGAGGCTGAGTGCACCCCATACGTCCTGCCACCAAGGCAAAATGTTTGGCAGGACCGTGAATCAAACCAGTGTACTACATAAGACGGTCAGCCACGCAGATCACTAAGCTTTCTGTGTTTCATGTGCGAATGAGCAATTCAATAAATAGACTCTCACGAAGTTTCTGTACACTGAAAGAGATGGAGGAGTAGCTTTTGGAATACAGAGATATAGATGCTGCCGCGGTTGTAGGTACATATTGGCTTTTTGATCTGCAGAGTGAAGCCGAACTTTACTGGCAAAATTTCCAACTTGGTAATTTGGTTTGAAGATTCGAACCGTGCACGGCTCGTGTTCATGCCATTTATTGTTTGTCAACTTCTATTACGGAACTGCCGCATAGTTTTCTTATTCCATTTAATGGCGTTACTAACTTCCTGCCTTACTTGTCCGTGAGCGGCAGCAGCAGCGCGTATCGATAAGTGCACTGTTGTACCATTTCTGGAGCGACCGATAGTATTTCCGGGTCGTGGTGTGTCTGGCAATCAGTTGGAGACGGACCAGCAGTGCAGTCGGGACGCGGCAGCAGTGAAGTCGGGGACGGAGCGCCGGTGAGGCGCCGACAGCCAGTGCTTGCCGACCGCTGCCGACACACATGAACTGTCCGACGGAGGGAGATTGGAGTGGGACGACCGTTAGTTGCTCGTCCTTTCACCATTTCCGGGCCTGCAGTTGGTTGGTTGGCGTGGAGCAGCGAGGAAATCTCCGCGGTGCTTGGTTTGACTGGGTCCACTGGCGGCCTCTATGCGGTGTTGAGTGTGTCGTGCTGTTCCCATCGGTACGAGGTACGTGGCTCACCGATACTGGACATGGAAGTTGGGTTTTGACTTAATCTACCAGCAAGTCGAGACTGTTCACATTGTGTCATTTGGAGTTCTGTGTCGGCTGTTGGGATTTTTGTGTTTTCAAGTTGACAAATTTTAGCCGCCCTCTGGTGGAGTTTAACTGTACTTGGTTATTTGAATTGAAGTGCAGCAGTGGAATCTTCTGCTGCCTTGTGGCCGTTAATGTTCCGGTTACCTGCTCTGGCCGTTGACGCAAATTCAGGCAATGTATTTTCCTCATCGTGTTGTCGCTGTCCAGCACGGTGTGTAGTTTGACAGCTCAATATATAATTGGTTGTGGGCGCCAATACCTTCTACGTTGTTGCATTGAACTCCCTGTTGTGTGCTGGTCGGGTGAAGTGGAGGTTACCTTGTCGTTGGGTCCTTTGTTGACTGTCTGTCGGTTGGGTTGTCGTCGGATCGACAATGGTACAGCCGACTGCCTGTCTCACCTAAACGAGCGTTAAGTGTTTGAATTCCAGGCTGACCCTCGGAACTTCTGAGCGCCCTTGGGTGTACTGCCTTTTTCTTGTTTGTTCTAGTTGTTTGTACTCGCATGGCTTCTAGCCGATTTCAGATTAAGGTTGTTTTGCCCTTAAGGCGTCAAATGGTTTGGGTCTTCAGCCTAATTGAAAAACTGTTTTACGTAAAGCCTTTGGCATTTTTTTTAAATTAATGTTGTTGAGTCTTAAGTGTTGGGCCTTCAGCCGATTTTGAATTTAAGTTGTTTTCTTTTAAAGTGTCAGACTGGTTGGGCCCTCAGCCTAATTAAGGAACTGTTTTAAGATAAGGTTCCGCCTTTTAAATTTCTGATTTTGGTTGAGCTTTAAGTTATTGGCTTTGAGCTGTTTTTAAATTAATGTGGTCTTGCCCTTAAAGTACGAGATTGTACGGCGCATTCAGCCGCTAATTATGTTCCGAAACTAAAGCTGTGTTTTTTCTTGGTTCTTGTAATGTTTGATCAAATAAAAGGTTGTATGTTCGAGTGTAACTGACAACCACTTGTTTCGGGCCCGTTCCACAACTTAAATTACCTGTCCTGTCGGTTTAGCAGGGCGTCTCAGGGTGCTATGGGTAGGCCTTACGCCTAACCACCCGGCAACCCAAACTACACTCAGTTACGCGGGCAGCCTGTTCTCTTTCACTAGAGATTCGAGGGTTATTACGGCACACACTACCACCAGACGGCCACCAAACTGCCCGTAGAATTCACTGGCGCCGCGGACCTCTTTCCCTCTCACGCCAGGCACGTGACAGACAGCAAGACCGAATGTATCCTTGCGCCGAGGGTTGTACGCAGGCCGGTTCACGCACGATGGGCAGCCAGTTCACTCCTAGGCCAGGTGCCGTATACTTATGCATTCGTCAACCAGGAACTCACTTTGGAGCGGCCGCAATTGCGACGTCGTCATTTGTGACAGTGATCATCTAGTAGACTTGTAGGGTTTATTGTCTTTTTTGTACCCCGGACTTGAGTGTGTCAGATTATGCCGGAACTTCGAAACTGAGTTGTCCGTTTGGGACTTAACTCGTATGGCTTCTAAGTGCACAGAACTTGAGTTGAATTGGCTATCACTGTGCATTGTGTATTTACTAACCAGTGATATTTTCTAGTAGTCTTTGTATTCTACTAAAGGCCTTCAGTGTTGGACAGCAATTACGTTTATTCGTTCTTCCACAAGCTGTGATTGTTCCGTCCAAGTCTTCGGCAGTGCTCGAGAAGAGACTTTCTTTTCAGTATTGTTTCTTTCTTATTCAAGTAGCAGTTCTCTTGGACGAGTGATTAATTATTACGTTGTATGAAACCACTCTTCGGAGTGGACATCTTATCCTTTGTGAAATAAACTTTATCCTACCGTAACTACGTAAAAAATTTCTTGTCTGGCAAACCAGTGGACACAACAGAGGGACCCGTGCTCTCCAGTGGCATCTATAAGTTAATTGCATTTCATTTCATTTCTTACCGCCTTTTATCTTTTTACCTCCTAGTATATCTGCAAAACAGTAGAAACGTCAACGGTAGCCACTGTCAGTCACTTTGGTACTTGTTGACAATTTCAATGCTCACTCTCGGCCTCAAGGTTGCATTCAATAGTGCTCAGTCCTGACTCTCTTCTTTTTTTCCAGCAGCGTTAGGGAAAGTTAGTAATAGCACGTAGCAGTATGGATAGACTTACTGTTGAATAACTGGCCGATGTGCACCTTGTGTATGTGTTTACTGGTTGCAATGAAAGAGCGGTACAGTGATGCTTAGCTGTGGTAAGTCCGCAGCGACAGTAACCGCACCATTATAGTTTTTAATATGAAGGTTCTTTCATCACTATGTGTTTTCCGGCCGCTGTGACGGAGCAGTTCTAGGCGCTTCAGTCCCGAACCACACTGCTGATACGGTTGCAGGTTAGAATTCTGCCTCGGGCATGGATGTGTGTGATGTCCTTAGGTTAGTTAGGTTTAAGAAGTTCTAAGTTTAGGGTACTTATGACCTCAGATGTTAAGTCCCATGGTGCTTAGAGCCATTTGAACCATTTTGAACTCTGTGTTTCGTGTTCTGTGTTTTGGTGATTGCAAGTAACTGTTGTGGTCTTCAGTCCGCAGACCGATATGATGCAGCTCTCCACACTCATCTTTCCTGTGTAAGCATCTTCGTCTCCGCCAACTACTACAGTCCACATCCATTTGAACTTTCTTACTGTCTTCATGTGTAGGTCTCCTTCTACAATTCTTACCCCTTCAGGCTTCTCTCACTGACAAACTGCGTATTCTTCGAGGTCTCAATATGTTCCCTATGAACAGACCCGTTCTTTTAATGAAGCTGTGCCATAATTTTTCTACAATTCGATTGAATACCTCCTCGTTAGTTATCCCATGTTTTCAACATTCCTGTGTTGCACCACATTTCAAAAGCTTCTATTCTCTTCTTATCTGTACTGCCTATAGATCACTTTCACATGCATATAAGGTTACACGCAAGGAAAATACTTTCATAAAAGATTTAAGTTTATATGTCAACAAATTTTTCTTCTACAGAAACCTTTTACAGCTATTGCCTGTGTGCATTTTATATTCTCTCTGCATATGCCGTCATTTTAGTGGTTAAACAACAAACCTCATGTACTACTTTAGTACGTCATTCAGTTATCTAACACTCAGCGTCTGATGATTTAATTCGATTACATTCTATTACGCTTGACATGTTTTTGTCGATGTTCATTTTATAACCACTTTTCCAGAGACGATCCATTCCGTTCAACTGCTATTCCAAGTCCTTTGCCGTCTGTGACAGAACTGCAATGTCGTCACCAAACCTTACAGTTTTTATTTCTTCACCCTGAATTTTAATTCCTTTTTTCAAATTTCTCCTGGGTTTTGTCTCCTGCTTGCTCAGTGTACAGATTGAACAATGTGAACTGGCTACGATCTCGTCTCACTCCCTTTCCAAACGCTGCTTTTCTTTCAATCACTCAGACTGTAGTCTGGGTTCTGTTTTAGATTTCCTTTTGTTTCCTGTATTTTATCGCTCATACCATCAAAATTTCAAAGAATGTAGTACAATCAGCATTGTCTAAGACTTTCTTTACCCTTAGAGCTGCTGTAAAAGTGATCTGCTTTTCTTCCACCTATCTTCTAAGATAAATCGTAAGATCAGGTTTTACTACATTTCTTCAGAACTCAGATTTTCGCCGAGACGGGCTTTTACCAATTTTTCCATTCGTGTGTAAGAATTATAGCCCTATATCGTCGACGTCAATACGTTTAAGAATTATGAAGCATGTTTTATGCTGAAGAATTATGACGTTTGTGGACAACATAAATCTCCTCTATATATATGAACATGAATTCAGCAAACAGAGATCTTGTTAAACTCAGTTTGCTCTGTCCCTCCATGACATCCATAGCGCTGTAGACAACGGCGCTCACGTTGACGCCATGTTCTTTGACGTCAGGAATGCATTTGACCACGTCCCACACTGCCGTTTAGTGAAAAATAATACCAGCTTACAGAATATCGGAGCAGATTTACGACTGGATTCAAGACCCTTACATATAGAACTCAATATTTCGTTCTTAACGCAACAATGTCGACATATATAAAAGTAATTTCTGGAGTACCACGAGGAAGTGTGATACGTCCGTTACTATTAACAATTTATATTAATGTTCTATTAGAAAGCGTCTGAAGTTCTTTAAGAATGTTCGCATATGATTCGGTTGTCTATAATAAAGTGGCAACGTCAAAAGACAGTATCGATTTGTAGAATGGCCAGCACAGGACTGTTGAGTGGTGCAGGCTCTGGCAGTTGACTCTGAATGTAAATAAATGTACCATACTGCCCATTCTTGGGAAAAATGATCCACTACTATACGATTACCCTATTCATAAAAAACTGTTTGAATGAGTATCTACCGTAAAAAGGTCTGGTAGTACTTATGCAGAGCGATCGTAAGTGTGAGATTCATAAGAGGAATCTGAAGGAAATGTAGCTCATCCACGATGGAAGTGTCTTGTGAGGCGCCTGTTAGCCAGTTCTTGAGTATTGCTCATCAATATAATATCCTTACCAGGTGAAACAGATGGAAGAGGGAGGGAGAGAGAGAGAGAGACAGAGAGACAGAGAGAGAGAGAGAGAGAGAGAGAGAGAGAGGAGAGAGATAGGATCCAACGAAGAGCGACGCGTTTCATCACATGATCGTTTAGTCGGCGCGAGTGTGTTACGGAGATGCGCAACAAGTTTCAGATGCAGACGTTGCAAGAGATGCGATGTGCATCACGGAGAGGGTTATTATAGAAAATAAGAGAGCACTTTCCGGCAAAAGTAAGACAACATATTACTTCCTCCCACATACATCGTCCCACATACACCTCGAAAATTCGAGAAATTAGAGCTGATACAGAGGCTTACCGAAATCTTTATTCCCACGAGCTATTCGCGAGTGGAACATGGAAGAGGGGTCAGTTTTACCGGAAGTACCCTCCACTATACAACATTAGGTAGCTTACGGAGTACGGTTGAATAATTCGTGCAAGTATTTTACGAGTATGAGTTATTAAACAGATGGTTCAGTACTATACACGGCCGCTACGGTCGCAGGTGCGAACGCTGCCTCGGGCATGGATGTGTGTGATGTCCTTAGGTTAGTTAGGTATAAGTAGTTCTAAGTTCTAGGGGACTGATGACCTCAGAAGTTAAGTCCCATAGTGCTCAGAGCCATTTGAACCATTAATAATATACACACCTGCCAACACCTGCGTTATTTTGAATTAGAATTAATACTTTCTTCTTGAAGCCTAAGAACATTTCACCTTTCTCATATGTGTATAGCACACGATTAGTATTTTCATGTCTGGCTCTCCCAAGGATCTCAGAAATTCTGAGGCTTTGTTTCCACTTGCGTCTTTCAGTGTTCTGTCTATTTTTATTTTCACAGTATGATTTCGCTCACTTGATTTTCATTTACTTCTTCTTACCTTTATGCAGGATTGCCTTCAAGTTAATTTCCCTTGTATAGCTATTTATTTTCCAGGTTTCCGTTCTTTGCTCAGTACTGGTCTGTCATCTGACTCTTAATATTCATACAGACAATACTCTTTTCACAAAAACTGGCTTTAATTTTCTACATCTATTTTTCTCGTAGTCATGCATGCTTCTACAGCCTTGAATCTGTCCTCTAGCCATTATGAACTTTCTGCCAATCTCATTTTTAGACATCTCTCCTCAGTTTTGTCTGCTTCATTTGCTCCTTTTTTATGTTTTCTCCTTTCGGTGATTGCGGGTTATTAATTTTTCCACTGCTGAGAAGGAAAGGCATCTTCACCTAAGTAAAGCTAACTGCTGTAACAAATTCAATATATCATAATTACACGACAACTTTGCAACGAGCCATCAAGAGTTACGGGGCACAGTGAAGTTGGGCATATCCAGCATGTTGGTGATACGCGATAATCGTCCATTTCAACCAACACCCGTATCCGAGTCGGGTAGGAGCCGTCGGCTGCCATTTATGATGTAACAAAGCTACGTCGAAATCAAGGAGGCCTGTACAGTGTATAATGGGCCAAGAAGGTATCTTGAGATGGGGTGATGGAATTCACAGACATGGACACGAGACAATAACACAAATGGATAGACTGGCTGAGAGTATCAACTTCCTCAAGGACAGATGAAGATGGCTAGTAGAGTACGGCAGGCAGGAGCCCAGCCCACATCGTGTTCATTAGCCGACTATATTACTGCATCTGGGAGTGAGGGCAGTTCGGTCGCCTCATCGTCAGTTTTTATCATGATATTTCAGGAGGACACGCTGAAACACTTCATAGTATATGCATAACTGTCTCCATTCACCGTGCCATCGATGTTCCTTAGTCGCTGCGCGTTTCCTATGACGGCAATGGGAGATCAAGTGCAATAATGTCGTGGTGTGGTAGTGTTCTGCTGTGGCGTGCGACAGACAAAGTAAATAGACTTCGTACAACTTGGCAGAAGATGCGCAACAAGTTTCAACACTGGCCAACACCTCCTCACCCAGTGACACAATCTCCAGCGCGGTTTGCATAGCGACGCCGCAGCCACGTGAATGCGCATGGTGGGCTAAGCTGCAGTGACCTTCCTCTACGGCTCGCTTTCCATTGTGATGTAGACCAGCAACTAAAATGAGCACTGCACAACTGGTAAGCAGCTGAAATCGACCGATTAAACGTGTCGTGAACGTAACGTTAGGCTACATTACAGGTCAATTTGGTACCACAACTTTTATTTGGCATTCAAATTCCTTGGCTTCGCCAATTCACAATCAAATAATTACAACTTAACGTAAACCTCGGGCTACTCTACAGATCAGACTTACACCACAACCAACTCGACCGGGCGCCCGTTGCACCGCATTCATTTTAATGACTCATGATGAAACTAAGCACCATGTCCCCTAAGCCACGTGGAAAGGGACGAAGAACCTGTCGGGTTGCAGCTGGTGAGTATTGGTTGAAATGGCTCTGAGCACTATGCGACTTAACTTCTGAGGTCATCAGTTGTCTAGAACTTAGAACTAATTAAACCTAACTAATCTAAGAACATCACACACATCCATACCCGAGGCAGGATTCGAACCTGCTCCAGACTGTAGAGGCTAGAACCGCACGGCCACTAATGAGTGCTCACCACCGCGGAAATAAGTGATGCCAACCGCGTAAGTAGGTAGTGATAAGGAATGACTCAATCGGCTTTGCCATGTAGCTGCAATGGTCTAATGGATACAAGGAAGACGTCATATACAAGGTGTTCCACGAGAAATCGTCAATATTCACGGATATGACGGGAAAGATTACTCGAAGCAAAACAATCTAGCAAACGTGGGCTCTAAAGTGCATACGTTAAGGCTATGAGCATTTCATCTTCGATACTTTGAAACAAATCTATAGGGTGGTCATAAACGGACTGAAAAGCTTTCAAGGTTGTTTGCAGGGTAGATAGGTCTGAGAAAAAACTGTTAGGACAAAATTCGATACATTCCGACGTTTCAGGTTTAGTTAGCATGAAAGTTAGCCGATCTGGTCGTTTTGAATCCAAATTCTAGGAACCTGCTAGAGACAGTGTCACCAAACGTGCTCTTTGTTCTGTTTCCTAAGTTAAATTTAACACTTCCGATAAAGGCACGTTTTAGTTGGTAATGAGCAGCTGAGCGAGTGGCAACTCACGGAGCGGCAGATGTCTGTGCATTACCGCCTTTTAGCTTGCCAAGTGAATGAATTTGCGCTCTCTACGATCTGATTCGTATATTTCAATGCTAAATAACTAGGAAACAGCGCTATATATTGATTTTCTTCTGAACGATTATTTCTCAGCAAAATCTCACGTACAACAACAGACTCACAAGTTTTTCAGACGGTTTTTGACGCCCTATATTCTACTACAAGTTATTCGCTTCTCATATTTTGGCATATGGTAACATGGACGCAAACATGAAAATATTTTCAGCAATCATGGGCCCTAAAAAGCAAGTACGTACATCTATGCCTATATGTCTACTCTGCAAATCACACTTAAATTCCTGTCAGAGGATTCATAGAACGGCCTGCACAATACTTTTCTGTTACTCCACTCTCGTACAGAGCTCGGAAAACATGAACACATGCATCTTTTCGTGCGAACTCTGATTTCATTTATTTCTTTATGATGATCGTTTCTCCCTCCGTAGGTCAACAAAATATTTTCGCATTCGGAGGAGAAAGTTGCTGATTGGAATTTCGTGAGAAGATTCCACCGCAGCGAAAAACTCCTTTGTTTTAATGGTGTCCACTCCAAATCCTGTATCATGTCTGTGACACTCTTCCTCCAATAGAAAACGTGTTGCCCTTCTTTGAAATTTATCGATGTACTCCGCTAATTCAGCAGTACTCCGAAAGAGGATGGACAAGCGTAGTTTAGGCAGCTTTTTTAGAAGACCTGTTGCGTCTTCTAAGTGTTCTGCCAGTAAGACGCAGTCTTTGCTTCGCATTCCCCACACCATTTTCTGTGTTTTCTTTCAATTTAAGTTGTTCGTAATTGTTATTCTTGGTATTCAGTTGAATTTACAGCTTTTAGATTTGACTGATTTTTCGTGTAACCGAAGTTTAACTGATTCCTTTTAGCACTCATGTGGACAACCTCACACTTTTCACTAATTAGGGTCAACTGACAATTTTCGCACCATTATAGATACATTATACAAATCGTTTTGCAATTGGTTGTGATTTTCTGATGGCTTTATTGGTCAATAAACGACAGCATCATCTGTAGACCACATATGACGGTTCCTCAGAATGTCTCCTAAATCGTTTATATAGATAAGGAACAACAGAGCATCTGTAACACGACTTCGAGGAACGACAGAAATCACTTCTGTTTTACTAGATGACTTTTCGGCAATTACTCTGAACTGTTGTCTTCTATTACAGTAAATTACGAATTAATTCGCATAACAGACGATATTCCACACGCATGCAATTTGTTTACAAGCCGCTTGTGAGGGACGGTTTCAAATTCCTTCTGGAAATCTAGGAATAGGAAATCAATTTTAAACTCTTCTTGTAAGTAAAGAGCTAATTGTGTTTCACAAGAATGATTCTTTCTAAATCCGTGTTGACTATGTGTCAATAGACCGTTTTCTTTGAGGTAATTCGCAATGTTGCAACACAATATATGTTCCAAAATCCTGCTGCATGTCGACGTTAGTGACATGGGAATGTAATTTAGTGGATTACTCCTGCTGCCTTTCTTATGTTACCTTACCCTACCTTAACAGCTACGATCTCTTGTTCATCTTCAGTGCTGTGAAACCCATCTCTTCTACTCAACAAGTGCTCAAAACTTCCAAGGTATTTTAGAGTTGATATTTGCTTTACATTTTTTTCTTGTTTTTGTCCATAATACCTCCTTCCAAACTATGGATAGCAAAGAGCTCGTAGCGAAAGAGATTTGTTTCACAGTATCGAAAATACAGAGGTATTCACGGTTCTTAAGGTATTCATTTTTGTGACCATGTTTTCTAAAATTTTTTGCTTTGAATGATTGTCCCTGACATATCTCGGAATGTTGTCGATTCGTCCTGGGACACAGTGTATAAGGACTACACAGATAAGAGATGAGCAGGAAGAACTCGCCTAGACTGACTTGGTCTGAGACATTCTCTGACATATCAAAGTAGCCAGGATCAAATTTTCCCGCCCATGTCTGAGCGGAGTACGAAGCTGTGCCCGCGTCTTATGAAGTAGTGGGCTAGTTCTAAATCAGTGAGATTCGTACAGTGACTTATGAACCAAGCAGGTATTTTAGGTGTGGAGGTGGTCTGGCAGAAAACTCGGAAACGACGAGGTGAGGAGAATGGAGAGGTGTGGCAATGTAAACACCTACCTGAAGGTGGCTACAGCAAGCAACATCATTGATTCTTCCATTGTCTGTGGTTATACAGTGTCTGCAGCTTCACAATACGTTGTCCTTCAGACATGGATGCATGCCTGAAGAAATAGACATTGTCACTGACGATTACAGCTGTGGTAAAAAGTACGAAATAGATTTGCATTCTGCGACTATGCACTCACGTCAGCTGTTTGCGACCTTGAAAACTTTTTCCGGACGGGGATTCGATGCCGGATTTTCCGCTTAACGCGAGCGGTCGTCTTAACCACTTAAGCTATCCGAGCACGCCTTCAGGGCCGATCCAAATTTCCATACAGGGCCAAGGACGTAGTGAAGATACGGACACAGTACAAACACAGATATTGAAACATCAATGATATATGCACGCCTCGACGAACTAAAATGACAATATAATATTTGTTTCTCTGTGCGGGAGTCACGAAATGAGATAGCACAGAGACAGAAGAGAATGAAGCATTTGAGATGTGGCGCTATAGAAGGATGTTGATAATTAGGTAGCCAGGCATGGTAAAGCATGAGAGGCTCAGACTCTACAAGAAAGGAATATATGGGAAACACTGACAAGAGGAAGGGACAGGATGATAGGACATCTGTGAGGGGAATAACGTCCATGTTACTTGAGGGAGCTGTAGAGGGTAAAAACTGTAGAGGAAGACAGAGATTAGAATACATCCAGCAAATAATTGAGGGCGTAGGTTGCAAGTGGCATTCCGAAATGAAAAAGTTGACACAGGATAGGAATTCGTGGCGGGCCGCATGAAACGAGTCAGATTACAGTCGACAAAAACGTTTTCTGAGTGTCTTACCGCGTTATAATGAAATCAATAGACACACAAGAAGGTCAATGTAACTGTGGCCAAAACATTGATTTCTCTAGTATAGCTTTTTTCATTATGACACCGAACGATACGCAGAAAACTGTTGTGTCAACTGACCGTAGTCGCGAAGCCTGCGGCTCGGATAGCTGAGGTGGTTAATGCGATCGCTTGCCACAATTGAGAAACCGTGTTCGAACCCCGGTCCAGCACAAATTTTCAGATGTCGCAAACAGGTGACGTCCATTCATAGTCGCTGAATGCGGATGTGCACTGACGGAAAACAATCGCAACGCCAAGAAGGTGCTGTGCGTCATAAACGAAAGTTGGATGGCGTTTTTCTACATCTGTAAGATGATGTCTACTAAAACTTCGAGCCAGTCGCATAACGATGGCTGGGGGTAAAAATCAGGTTTCCTCTAAATAGACGCTGTAACGGTTGCGAGCGTTGGTTACCTTTGGGATTCGACGTAGTGAGTTAATGCTATTTAAGAATGCCCTCAAGGCGACTAAGACGAGATTATGAATACATCACTGTTTTTGAAGTGGTCGTGTACTAGGGCTGAGAGAAGCTGGATATTTCTTCTGAGATACTGCAGAAAGAGTTGCTGGAAGTGGTAGTCACGAAAATGTACGGTCGCAAGAAAACCGGGCTCCGGACGGCCACGTGGCACTACCAAGAGGAAAGACCATCGTGTTCGGCGTGTGGTACTTCGTACTGCATCTGTAGCAGCAATCTGAGCAGTGGCTGGCACCACTGTGACACAACGAACAGTTAACAATTGATTACTTCAAGGACAACTCCGAGCCAGGCACCCTGCAGGGAGCGTTTCGCTGACTCTAAACCGCCGCCATTTACGACTACTAATCGGAGGATAGGGTGGAGGTGTATTCTGATGAGAGCTGGTTCTGCCTCGGTGGCAGTGACGGTAGTGGGTTGGTTCGGAGGCCAGTTATTGGCCTGCAGCATACTGGTCTGCGTATTAGACACACCGGACTTACACCTGGAGTCATGGTCTGCGGTGCGATTTATTGTGATAGCAGGAGTATTCTCGCGATTTCGTATGACAGCAGGAGCACTCTCATGGTTATCCCACGCACTCTTCCTGCAAACTGGTACGTTAGTCTGGTTATTCGACTTGTTTTGATGCCATTCATGAACAGCGTTCCAGGGGATGTTTTGTAACAGGACAACGCTCGCCCACATACCACTGTCATAATCCAGAGTGTCGACATCTTGTCTTGGCCTTCTCGATCACCAGATCTGTCTCCAATTGGGGGGGTCACCGTCGAAACGACAAATCCAGTGTCTTACGCAGACAGCATTAACCATTCCTGTACTGAATGACCAATTGCAACACGCGTGGAACTCCCACAAACTGTATCCGGCACCTGTACAACACGGTGAATGCACGTTTGCATGGTTGCATTCAGCGTTCTGGCGATTACACCTGTTATTGATGTACCAGCTGCTATGCCCGAGCCAAGGTAGCCCCTGCGGGCCGGCAACGCATATTACACCACAGACGACGAGGTTGTCTATGTCCAAGGCGTACCAAAGGCACCATGGTAAACACCAGGTATTTACATACAAGATGATGGAAACAGACATTCCGACCACTACTTCCTGCAGGGAGAGCTCGAGACACGACCTGCAGAAAGTATCACTACGCCAAAACCTGTTTGGCTGGAGACAGCTATTCAGTTCATTCCGGATGCCGACCTCTACATCTACATCTACATAACCGAGATTACTCTGCTATTCACAATGAAGAGCCTGGCAGAGGGTTCAATGAACCACCTTCATGCTGTCTCTCTACCGTTCCACTCTCGAACGGCACGAGGGAAAAACGAGCACTTAAATTCTTCTGTGGGAGCCTGATTTTTCTTATTTTATCGTGATGATAGTTTCTCCCTATGTATGTCGGTGCCAACAGAATGTTTTCGCAATCCGAGGAGAAAACTGATGATTGAAATTTCATGAGAAGATCCCGTCGCAACGTTAAACACCTTTGTTTTAATGATTGCCACTCTAATTCACGTACCATGTCTGTGACACATCTCCCCTATTTCGCGATAATACAAAACGAGCTGCACTTCTTTGTTTACTATTTCGATGTCATCCGTCCGTCCCACCCGATTCAGATCCCACACCGCACAGCAGTACTCCAGAATAGGGCGGACAAGCGTAGCGTAAGCAGTCTCTTTGGTAGGCCTGTTGCACCTTCTAAGAGTTCTGTCAATGAATCGCAGTCTTTGCTTTGCTCTACCCACAATATTATCTGTGTGATCGTTCCAACTTAGGTTATTTGTAATTGTAATCCCTAAGTATTTAGTTGAATTTACAGTCCTCAGATTTGTGTGACTTATCGCGCAATCGAAATTTAGCTGATTTCTTTTAGTACTCATGTGAATAACTTCACACTTTTCTTTATTCACAGTCAATTGCCACTTTTCGCACTATACAGATATCTTATCTAAATAATTTTGTCGTCGTTTTGATGATCTGATGGCTTTACAAGACGGTAAATGACAACATCATCTGCAAACAATCTAAGACGGCTACTCAGATTGTCTCCTATGTCGTTCATATAAATCAGGAACAATATAGGGCCTATAACACTTCCTTGAGGAACGCCGGATATTACTTCTGTTTTACTCGATGACTCTACGTCTATTACTACGAACTGTGACCTTCTGACAGAAGATCACGAATCAAGTCACACAACTGAGGCGATAATCCATAGGCACGTAGTTTGATTAGAAGACGCTTGTGAGGAACGGTGTCTAAAGCCTTCTGGAAATCTAAAAATATGGAATCAATTTGACATCCCTTGTCGATAGCACTTATTACTTCATGAGTATAAAGTTTCATGAGTATAAAGTTTCACAAGAACTGTATTTTCTGAATCCGTGCTGACTGTATGTCAATAAATCATTTTCTTCGAGGTATTTAACAATGTACTTCGACTTCTGAAGATTACGTCTTCGTTTCTGAATTGGACTTTACTAGTGTGTGTGTGTTACTACGAACCTTTGTGGAAAATTAGAAGTGAACTTTTGTTTGCCTCAATTAGAAGACTTTTACTGGCGTCATTATTGTTACCTTTCGTTTGTTGTTCAGTCATCAACCTTGTGAACTTACATCAATAAAAGTTGTGTTTGTGAAACATTGCGGATTGTCAGTCACAACACCAGTATTTGAAATTTGCAATGGCTTATCCCTTGCATACAGTAACCTGTGATCTTGCAGTATTAATCACTTCAATATATTACCTACACAAATGTGCTTCCTCAACTTCATTACTCTACATTCTTTATTTTTTGGTATCGTGATATTTTTTTTTCCTCAGTGTGTATCAGTCAGTAGGCTGACGACTCAAAAAAAAAAATTGTTTGTGGCTACGTCACAAGTTTGGATCGGTGCTGGCGATGTACTCGAACAGCTAAAGTGGTTAAGGTGACCGCTCATATCCGGGTTCGACTCCCAGTGCGGTAGAGATTGTCTTGTGCCGCAAACCGCTGATGTCAATGCATAGTTACAGAATGTGAATCTATTTAATTAGGGCGGCAATCAAGACGTCACATACACAGACTACGCAGATGAAAGATTCGCGTAATGTACTCGGCTATACTGAACTTTGATCATCAGCGAGAGAAACGCTCTGGGGGATACACCCATCTAGGCCGTAGGCTTCCCGCCTTGGGGTGTTGCTTTAAGCAGCAAGGGTCACTGTTTATGCAGCGAGCCCGCATTTCAGTAGCGGTGCAGGAAGCTGCCCGGCCGTTCGTCGTTCTTTATAGCGTCGAGGCCGGCGGTGAACAGCTCGTGCGATAACCCGGCAGGCCGGCCGAAGCCAGGACCCGTTCCATAAATTTGGGCCGTTTCTCTCTCCATTCTTAGCCTCGCCGGCAGCGTGCATTAAGCGGCTGCGTTTGTACAGCGCTCTCTAAATATTATATCGTCCCGCTAATTTTCATTTGGGGATTTCCGCAAATAACGCCCTGTTTGCCCCCATAATTGCGAGAGGCGGCCGGAGAGCAAAGTCTCTCCACCGACGGACTAACTTCTGCCCTAAGTGCACTTTAACGTGCAAACACCCAATTTTCAGTGTCATCTCTCTCCCCAACTGAGACGGCAGAGTAAGACTGTCCCCTCAGTACCTCTTTAATCAACTTACTTCGGTTTTTAATGGGTAATGGTTGATACGTAATCATCCTGCCACTCTAAGCAAACATTTCTACCAGATTATCTGTTCTGCTGCTCTCCCATGGGGTTACCATTGCAATTCCGAGAATGAGATGCCAGCCAGCTTCCATCTGTATTTAGGTGAAGTTCCCATGCAACGGATCAAAAATGGTTCAAATGGCTCTGAGCACTATGGAACTTAACTTCTGAAGTTATCAGTCCCCTAGAACTTAGAACTACTTAAACCTAACTAACCTAAGGACATCACACATATCCGTGCCCGAGGCAGGATTCGAACCTGCGGTCGCGCGGTTCCAGACTGTAGCGCCTAGAACCGCTCGTGCACCCCGGCCGGCGCGACGGCTCAAACGACTCTTGCTGTACCTGCCCCATCCTTAGACAGCACTCCCCGTTCTCCTCCCTAGTGGAGGCACAACCGAGTGACACAACCCTAGCGCAGTCATCATGCTATGAGGCACAACCTGATCGTCAGTTGCTGGTCTTGAAGGCACAGTCATCTCCGGAGTTTTCAGTCTGCAGTTGCTTCAAGTGAATGGTATAGGATGGCCCGTGGAAAGTAACGGGTGTCCCACCCGGAAAAAGTGCTATAAAAATCTTAATAAAATAAGACACGAAACCAAATTTGTAAATGACGTATTTTCATGTTTGAGAAATGGAGTTACATTGCAAAAGGTGCTGTAAGTAACCACCCCCAACATGTATACAGGATTTTTGCAAAATGAGATCTTTATTTTGCAGTGGAGCGTGCGCTGATACGAAACTTCCTGAGAGATTGAATCTGTGTGCCGGACCGAGACTCGAACTCGGGACCTTTGCCTTTCTCGAACAAGTGCTCTACCCTCTGAGCTACCCAAGCACAACTCACAACCCGTCAACACAGCTTCAATTCCATCAGTACCTCGTCTCCTACCTTCCAAACATCACAGAAGCTCTCCTGCAGGTCTGCAGCACATCCTGTTGCGGAAGTTAAGAAATCACGGAATACAAGGCCTACGAAACAGGTGGATCCACCACTATCTGCATGAACGTCAGCAGAGCACTAAAATAAAGAACAAAGATATAAATATGCACAAAATACCTAATTTTTATTGCAATGCTAAAAAAAACCAGGTATTGAATCCCTTAAAGGTCGGTTCGCGGACCCACCGTTTTTGATCTTTATGTTAATCATCTATCAGAAATATGAACTGAAGGAACAACAGTACCTGCAGTCCTGTGGTGCTTGGGTAGCTCAGATGGTAGAGCACTTGCACGCGAAAGTAATCTTCCGAGTTCGGGCATCAGTCCGGCACACAGTTTTAATCTGCCAGGAAGTTTCTGTATGCAGGATATTTATAAATCAGTTCTATAAAAGTAAACTTTAAGAGCGAGAGAGGTAAAAAATTTAAGGAAAGTTTTGATACATAACTGAATGCAGTATATTTTCAAGTTTTATTTACAAATTTTCAATGTGGCTACCTTCTGTAACACGACGATCAGTCTCCTGACAAATCCCACGAAACAAGTCTTGATGAGTGGTGGCTACTGCTTGTGTTCTCCGTTGTCACAGCGCTTCGACGTTTCCAGAAGCGGAAGAATAAACACCCTATCTTTAAGGTATCCCCACAGAAGTCGATCTGCGTAATATCAGGTGATTATGCGGTTAGGATATTGTTTCATCAAGTCCTACGGAGTCACCCTCATGATAGTGATGCGATGGTGCGCCATCTTTCCGGAAAAAAGTCTTTGCACCTATTCTGTTGTAACTGAGTCATTATATTGTGTTCGAGCATGTGCAGATACGATATGCCAGTTACAGCTGATTCGGTAAAAACGAGAATGTTCGCTCATCCTGTGTGATACACAGCCAGTTTCGGTGAAACGACTGTACATATTAACAATACTTAGTCTTTCAGGTGGCGGCTTGCAATATTTAGTCCTGAATTATCTCTGAACTGTAGTAGAGGATTTGGATTCATGAAATCCTAAAAAACACTGCGCATGCTAAGCACCGTCATACCACTCCATGATGACTGTTTGAATAACTCATTCACGCATGGCCTCTTAAGGGAACACACAAAAGTAACAGTGCTACACACGAATAAAAGTTGAAGATATACTGCAATTAAGCTGCATTAAACATATCTGTAAGTTATTTAATCTTTTCACAATTAGAGGTTCCTTTGTATAACTAATTTGTAAACCCACTGTGCGCAGTTCGACATGGCGCCGCATGTTGGTGAATGATGCTGCCAGAGTTATGGGGTAACTATCTGGGTTTCACGGAACAACTGTAAACTAGTAGGAATACACACCAGCGTGGTTAGCATCTCTGTGACACATTCTATGCTACAGTCCACGTTCTTGTGGTAAACGGCGAAGAATTTGCGGGCGACTCCAACAATCGTGTCCATGCACATCTGACAAGCCCACGCTACCCTCAAACACCAGAGCCACACACAGTTCGTGGAACCCCACTATTGCCACAATTTACAAATGCTGCCACGTCGACAAGTTACGTGAGAACATCCTCCGTGAAACCCTATGCTCTGCTAGCAAGATTCACGGACACGCAGCGTTGTGGTGAACTCAATATTAAGGTGGAGGGAGGTAAGTTACGGCACCTCATGTAATGTACCTTAATTTTCCAATCATAAAGGTATACCATTTACAAATTTGGTTTCATATTCTCTCTGATTAAGATTTGTATAAAACTTTTCCCTACTTCCCTTAGAAATGGGAACCCCGATAGTACATTTCCATTTGGTTATCAGTTATAGCGTATATTTAAACCAATATAATCTACGTATGATTGTTCCATACACATCGATAACACTGAAAAGTTAAACAAAAGCTTATTTTTCAATAACTACTCCCTACACATGGCTGAAAACGTTCATGGGGGCTCCTCATTACCTTCTCAATCATTTATTGGGAAACAAAATCAATCTCTTTCCGGATTGCTCTTTTTAGCTCATCAGTTTTGCGGAGTGACCATGAAAATACTTTGTTCTTGATATAACCCTAAAAAAAGTACGCTGCTAAAACGTCATGTGTTCTCGCCGGCCGTGGGATATGGCCAAATCTTGGTAGTAATCGATTTGGAAAGTGGCACATCATTGTAACGTTATTTTGATGAAACCATATCGAATTTAGGCGTCACTGTCTCTGCAGCTGTGAAATGAAGAAGACTTTAACCGCGGCCGCGTATCGCGCGAAACTGATACTGACTGGCCAAATGAGGCGTGGGTTTGTAACAGAGTATTATCGGAAATTTGGCTTATTGACGAATCTATTCAGATGAAAGCTTGCCATATCAAACATGGTTTGTCAGAAATGCGTCATCCTGATCAATTCCGTCCAGTAATGTTGTGCACAAATTGCACCTACTCACTTACTATCTCAGCAGTAAATTTTGAGCCAGTTGCAGCTTATAATGACGAAACTTGCATCTCTGTTTCTGAATCATCGGCAAAGAGGTGAAAGGGATTTATGATGCTCTAGAATGGCGACGGACAGATCACTGTGGGCTTCGTTGCCGAGCTGTACAAACTCTTCGGATATTATTTTATTTATGCTTCACGTTGCTCACAGAACCCATCTTACGCCTTTGTTTTATCCAGTTGGTTGAAGTTCTTCTGCCTAAAACACGGAAATAACAGCCTGTTCCACGATTCTTGCCCATTGGAAATCTGTAACACTCTGCTCATCGTACGACTCCGCCACTACCTCAATACACGATTGAAGTTGCCATTGGATGCGGTATATCACGCAAAAAAATGTACCGCTTAGGAGGGTGGCGGAATAAAAATATAAATAAATCGTCTTATTGCATCAGTCATGTGTTTATTTTCCTCTCTACTTCTCGATGGTTGATGTCAAGACGATGGTGTGATTCACTGAAACACGTAGTGGGAAAATAAATCAGTAACTGACGCAGTAAAGTGTTTTACTTATATAGGGTGATTAAGCTGCCCTTACTGCTGCAAACCGTTATTTTGTATCTGGCCTTTAAAAACCAAACGCTAGATTTTCGTATTCTCTCGCTCGCTACGCGCAAACTATTATTCCTATAGTAAAAATGAACAGAGCCTTTTCTGTAGGAAATAACATATAGTTAGAGCTTACAAATTTGACCTTCAGACGCACATCTACCCTCACGCTCATCACTCACCAAGTCACGCTTTCTATTGTGTTGTTCGTGGCACTTCCCCGTACTACTGCACAAAAATTTCCGATGACACGAACTGTTCCCGATTTTCAACAATTTTTTGTCTCTATTGATTGGGCTATTACGCCATCAGCATAGTCGGCTATTATAATTTAAACGTGCACTTGAGAGCAATGGAAGAAAAACGACTGTTGTAAAAGTTATTCCAAAACTAATTACAATTGTCGACCATTCGATCCAGACTTAATCCTAACAAGCACAGTAGTTTCGTAGCCAAAAGGCCTGACAAATATAGCGGTGTATTGTTAAATAAACAATTACACCACTGAAACTTCCTGGCAGATTAAAACTGTGTGCCCAACCGAGACTCGAACTCGGGACCTTTGCCTTTTGCGGGCAAGTGCTCTACCATCTAAGCTACCGAAGCACGACTCACGCCCGGTACTCACAGCTTTACTTCTGCCAGTATCTCGTGTCCTACCTTACATTGGTAGAGCACTTGCCCGCGAAAGGCAAAGGTCCCATTCTGGCTTTCATCTTGCTAGTTTTCGGTTTCCATGTAAGCGATTTTCCACTAGACCACCAATCAAGAAAATTTCCGAATGGCACTCACAGTTCGTCTTTAACTTTTACAGTTGTTCGGCTCTAACTGGATGATTCACAGCTCATCGAATTAGTACGATAACATCCAAATTTTGGGCGGCTCTAAACATCATCAGTGCAAGGTTGCTTACGTCAGTGCTAATTTGTGAGTGGTATTTGTGAAAGTGCTGAAAAGACCAAGTATGGAAAAAGCCATATTTGTTACGACGTTGTAACTACAATTTAATAATATGAAACTTTCATTGACGTCTATCCGTTAGGAGTATTTCATTTGCTTAGGTACCGAGGAAAAGCTATCGCTTAGTAATCGGCGAAACCTCTTACTTCAAAGCCTTGAATATTTAAAAGCATATCGTTGCCCACTAAATACGTCAGACTTTTTTGCTTTTTATCACATTGTTATCACTTGGACAAAAGATCCTCTCTTTCATTTCACAGTCCGGGCCAGATCAATAGAACTGTGACAAAGCTGAATGGGAAGTTATTCAACACCTGTAAAAGAGGAAATGAACAATTGCAAGTGTACTATGCTTTTTTTAATATATTCTATCTATCTGGGATTTGATTTAACCTCTGCAGTGTAGGCGGAATACTTTTGTTTTACTCTGACCTCGCTAGCTGCCATATACCCACGGACTTTGGAACTTGCACCAGACAAATGAAGGGAGAAAACAGGTAATTTATGTAAATTTTGTTTCAGTATTGTCCACCGTGCTTGCAATGTCTACCGATCGGGACGCTTTACAAACTTCAAGGAAACCCTGCTTTTTTATCACATAATAATAACAACTCCTTTTGATACGATTAAATATTATTTTGAATCTCAAAGGGTTTATCGTAAAGGTTTTCTGAATATTGTTGTTCCCCTGACAGTTAAAGAACTCACGCCCTTTTGTAATTTTCCTAATCTCCATCCAATATAAGAACGTGTAAAGGGAAATGTGAGAAGTCAATATGTGTTGCAGTTGTTAGTAAAGAACGATTTTATAATCTTTATTATTCTTAAAGGCCACTCACTAAAGTAGTTAATTTGAAATATAAAAAGAAAACTATTTACTATCTGCTATATTGTTCCGATGCGAGAGCCATCTATTGGCTGCAACACGCCATACAAAGGTTATCTTTGCAATAATACCAATCTGTTGCATCTTATATGCCATTTAAAGTGGATTCGCACTATTTAGAAAACGTCCAGCGTATGTAAACAGTCGTGCCACTGTGTACCGTGTTTGTATGGAGAAACAAGCAACTGCGAGCAATATGTATGTGGACATGTCACACAACGTACTTTAAGTTTTTAAACATTTTAGCGATGACAAACCTTTTATAATGTACTATTTTTATCCACTTGGCATCTTGTGCATGAGGTCAGAGTAAAATAAACATGCTTTACGACAAAATATTGCAAGATATATAAATGTTCAAGTCCACTTCCGGTTTTTATAATACCAATCTAAAAGTTTTTTATGAAATGTTGCACCTTAAGTTATGAGGCATATTCCATGTATACGCACTTTCTTACAGACCTGAAAACGACAGAATAACCTGTTAAAATCGATTGTCCTAAAAAACATTTTATTCGATCTTGGCTGCATAATTTTACAATTAGTTTGATATTACTTCATGTCTTTCTTGTAGATTACTTTCATTATAATAAATCACCAATCTGAATCAG
The DNA here is from genome assembly GCF_023897955.1 of Schistocerca gregaria. Lineage (NCBI taxonomy): Eukaryota > Metazoa > Arthropoda > Insecta > Orthoptera > Acrididae > Schistocerca > Schistocerca gregaria. The sequence continues at coordinate 687,467,516 of NC_064921.1, read as the reverse complement.
AGCTGCTTTCCAACTATTCATCCTCACCATACAATGCCGCATCGTACAGTTGTTCCCTTGACAGTTAAAGAACTCACGCCCTTTTGTAATTGTGTAGTCTCTTGCGGCCAGAGTTAGTTGACGTAAGAGTTCTTACAGTATCGTTCCGCGTCATAGTGTAAAAAGCTATTCTGGAGAAACCAACGTTTCGGCCACGGTTACAGTGGCCTTCTTCTGAGTCTAGATCCAGAGACACAGTCAGCTGACTCTGGCCCAGAAGAAGGCCATTGTAACGGTGGCCGAAACGTTGGTTTCTCCAATATAGTTCTTTGCATGAAGTGATATCAAACCAATTGTAAAATTATGCAGCCAAGATCGAATAAAATGTTTTTAGGACAACCGAAATCAACAGATTATGCTGTCGTTTTCAGGTCTGTAAGAAAGTGCGTATACATGGAATATGCCTCATACCTTAAGATGCAACATTTCATACAAAACTTTTAGATTGGTATTATAAAAACCGGAAATGGACTTGCACATTTATATATCTTAAAATATTTTGTTGTAAAGCATGTTTATTTTACGCTGACCTCATGCACAACATGCCAAGCGGATTTTTTTTCTTTATTGTTATTTGGATTCCTTTACAGTAAAGGTAGGCCAGCAGCGGCCTATCTACGCTGCTCTTCGGCCACAGTGAAGACATACAGGAAACAGAAAGACAGAAAAACAAACAAAAATGGTGGACAAAAACGAGAGACAGACACAGTAAAATAATTGAAGCCGTTCATGGGCGCACTGATTGGATAAAGAACGTTCATCACTGTACACAACGGGGAAGAACGAGTTTACACACGTGAACGTAGGAGCACAAACGGAGAAACACTGAAGCACTGACACGTAGATACACACGAACATTGGTGACGACCTCCAGAGCACGAAAATGCACTGTTCACGCACAAAGCCGGGTACCTGCCAAAGGGAAGGCGTGCGGGTAGGAGGGAGAGGGGGAAGGTGTTGATGCCAGTGGGAGAGGAGAAGGGAGGGGGAGGGGAGAGGGTAGGGGGTTGTGGAAGCTCGGGTGGGGGAGGGGAGGGAGGGAGGAAGAGAGGAGGGAGAGAAGGTAGAGAGGGTGCCCTGGAGGAAAAACGCAGGGGGAATAAGGGGAGGATCAAAGTTGGTAGAAGGGGTAGATGGAGGGAATGAGGGCATCATCAGGGAGGGGGAGCTGGCGGAAGCCACCTTGCGCAAGGGTATGGAGTGTGGAGAGATGGAGAGTGGATGGGATGTGGGAGTACAGGCGTGGCAGTGGATGGAGGATGGAAAGGATGGGAGAGACAAGCGTGTGAGGGAGAGCAAGTTTGCGGGAGGTGTAAAGGATCTGTATCCATCTGAGGAAGAGGAGGAGGTGTGGGAACGGAATTAAGTCATAGAGGATCCGCATGAGGGAGGGTAGGCGGATGCGATAGGCGAGGCAGAGTGCATGGCGTTCCATTATTTGAAGGGATTTGTAGAAGGTTGGAGCGGCGGTGATCCAAGCGGGATGGGCATAGCAGAGGATAGGATGGATGAGGGATTTATATGTGTGGAGGACGGTGGAAGGGTCCAGACCCCATGTGCTACCAGAAAGGAGCTTGAGGATGCGGAGTCAGGAGCATGCCTTGGCTTGGATTGTCCAGATATGGGGGAGGGGGGGGGGGGGGGTCCAGGAGAGGCGATGTTCAAGGGTGACACCAAGGTACTTGAGGGTGGGGATGAGGTTGATAGGATGGCTGTAGATAATGAGATAGAAATCGAGTAGATGGAAGGAAGGGGTGGTTTTGCCTACAATGATCGCCTGAGCGAAGTGGATAAAAACAGTACATTATAAAAGACTTGTCATCGCTAAAATGTTTAAAAACTTAAAGTATGTTGTGTGACAATGTCCATATACATATTGCTCGCAGATGCTTGTTTCTCCATACAAACATGGTACACAATGGCACAACTGTTTACATATGCTGGACATTTTCTAAATAGTGAGAATCCACTTTAAATGGCGTTTAAGATACAACAGATAGGTATTATTGCAAAGAAAACCTTTGTATGCCCCCTCCCCCCCCATGAACCATGGACCTTGCCGTTGGTGGGGAGGCTTGCGTGCCTCAGCGTTACAGATAGCTGTACCGTAGGTGCAACCACAACGGAGGGGTATCTGTTGACAGGCCGGACAAACGTGTGGTTCCTGAAGAGGGGCAGCAGCCTTTTCAGTAGTTGCAGGGGCAACAGTCTGGATGATTGACTGACCTGGCCTTGTAACAATAACCAAAACGGCCTTGCTGTGCTGGTACTGCGAACGGCTGAAAGCAAGGGGAAACTACGGCCGTAATTTTTCCCGAGGGCTTGCAGCTTTACTGTATGGTTAAAAGATGATGGCATCCTCTTGGGTAAAATATTCCGGAGGGAAAAATAGTCCCCCATTCGGACATTCAGGCGGGAACTACTCAAGAGGACGTCGTTATCAGGAGAAAGAAAACTGGCGTTCTATGGATCGGAGAGTGGAACGTCAGATCGCTTAATCGGGCAGGTAGATTAGAAAATTTAAAAAGGGAAATGGATTGGCTAAAGTTAGATATAGTGAGAATTAGTGAAGTTCGGTGGCAGGAGGAACAAGACTTTTGGTCAGCTGAATACAGGGTTATAAATACAAAATCAAATAGGGGTAATGCAGGAGTTGGTTTAATAATGAATAAAAAATAGGAGTGCAGGTAAGCTACTACAAACAGCATACTGAACGCATTATTGTGGCCAAGATAGACACGAAGCCTACGCCTACTACAGTAGTACAAGTTTATATGCCAATGACGATGACGAAGAAGTTGAAGAAATGTATGATGAAATAAAATAAATTATTCAGATAGTGAAGGAAGACGAAAATTTAATAGCCATGGGTGACTGGAATTCAGTAGTAGGAAAAGGGAGAGAAGGAAACGTAGTAGTTGACTATGGATTGGGGGTAAGAAATGAAAGAGGAAGTTGCCTGCCAGAATTTTGCAAAGAGCACAATTTAATCATAGCTAACACTTGGTTCAAGAATCATAAAAGAAGGTTGTATACATGGAAGAATCCTGGAGATACTAGAAGGTATCAGATAGATTATATAATGGTAAGACAGAGATTTAGGAACCAGGTTTTAAATTGTAAGACATTTCCAGGGTCAGATGTGGACTCTGACCACAATCTATTGATTATGACATGTAGATTAAAACTGAAGAAACTGCAAAAAGGTGGGAATTTAAGGAGATGGGACCTGGATAAACCGACTAAACCAGAGGTTGTACAGAGTTTCAGGGAGAGCATAAGGGAACAACTGACAGGACTGGAGGAAAGAAATACAGTAGAAGAAGAATGGGTAGCTTTGAGGGATGAAGTAGTGATGGCAGCAGAGGATCAAGTAGGTAAAAAGACGAGGGGTAGTAGAAATACTTGTGTAACAGAAGAAATATTGAATTTAATTGATGAAAGCCGGCCGCGGTGGTCTCGCGGTTCTAGGCGCGCAGTCCGGAACCGTGCGACTGCTACGGTCGCAGGTTCGAATCCTGCCTCGGGCATGGATGTGTGTGATGTCCTTAGGTTAGTTAGGTTTAAGTAGTTCTAAGTTCTAGGGGACTAATGACCACAGCAGTTGAGTCCCATAGTGCTCAGAGCCATTTTTTTAATTGATGAAAGGAGAAAATATAAAAATGCAGTAAATGAAGGAGGCAAAAAGGAATACAAACGTCTCAAAAATGGAATCGACAGGAAGTGCAAAACGGTTAAACAGACATGACTAGAGGACAAATGTAAGGATGTAGAGGCTGATCTCACTGGGGATAAGATAGATACTGCCTACAGGAAAATTAAAGAGACCTTTGGAGAAAAGAGAACCACTTGTATGAATATCAAGAGCGCAGATGGAAACCCAGTTCTAAGCAAAGAAGGGAAAACAGAAAGGTGGAAGGAGTATATAGAGGGTCTATACAAGGGCGTGTACTTGAGGACAATATTATGGAAATGGAAGAGGATGAAGATGAAGATGAAATGGGAGATATGAGTATGCGTGAAGAGTTTGACAGAGCACTGAAAGACCTGAGTCGAAACAAGGCCCCAGGTGTAGACAACATTCCCTTAGAACTACTGACAGCCTTGGGAGAGCCAGTCCTGACAAAACTCTACCAGCTGGTGAGCAACATGTATGAGACAGCCGAAATACCCTCAGGCTTCAAGAAGAATATAATAATTCCAATCCCAGAGAAAGCAGGTGTTGACAAATGTGAAAATTACCGAACTATCAGTTTAATAAGTCACAGTTGCAAAATACTAACGCGAATTCCTTACAGACGAATGGAAAAACTAGTAGAAGACGACCTCGGGGAAGATCAGTTTGTATTCCATAAAAGTATTGGAACACATGAGGCAATACTGACCCTACGAATCACCTTAGAAGCTAGAGTAAGGAAAGGCAAACCTACGTTTCTAGCATTTGTAGACTTAGAGAAAGCTTTTGACAATGTTGACTGGAATACTCTCTTTCAAATTCTGAAGGTGGGAGGGGTGAAATATAGGGAGTGAAAGGCTATTTACAATTTCTACAGAAACCAGATGGCAGTTGTAGGAGTCGAGGGACATGAAAGGGAAGCAGTGGTTCGGAAGGGAGTGAGACAGGGTTGTAGCCTCCCCCCAAAGTTAGTCAATCTGTATATTGAGCAAGCAGTGAAGGCAACAAAAGAAAAATTCGGAGTAGGAATTAAAATCCATAGAGAAGAAATAAAAACTTTGAGGTTCGCCGATGACATTGTAATTCAGTCAGAGACAGCAAAGGACTTGGAAGAGCAGCTGAACGCAATGGATTGTGCCTTGAAGGAAGGATATAAGATGAACATCAACAAAAGCAAAACGAGGATAATGGAATGTAGTCGAGTTAAGTCGGGTGATGCTGAGGGAATTAGATTAGGAAATGAGACACTTAAAGTAGTAAAGGAGTTTTGCTATTTGTAGAGCAAAATAACTGATGATGGTCGAAGTAGAGAGGATATAAAATGTATAATGGCAATGGCAAGGAAAGAGTTTCTGAACAAAAGAAATTTGTTAACATCGACTATAAATTTGAGTGTCAGGAAGTCGTTTCTGAAAGTATTGTATGGAGTGTAGCCCTGTATGGAAGTGAAACATGGACGATAAATGGTTTAGACAAGAAGAGAATAGAAGCTTTCGAAATGTGGTGCTACAGAAGAATCCAGAAGATTAGATGGATAGATCACATAACTAATGAGGAGGTACTGAATAGGATTGGGGAGAAGAGGAGTTTGTGGCACAACTTGACTAGAAGAAGGGATCGGTTGGTAGGACATGTTCTGAGGCATCAAGGGATCACAAATTTAGCATTGGCGGGCAGCGTGGAGGGTAAAAATCGGAGAGGGAGACCAAGAGATGAATACACTAAGCAGATTCAGAAGGATGTAGGTTGCAGTAGGTACTGGGAGATGAAGCATGCACAGGATAGAGTAGCATGGAGAGCTGCATCAAACCAGTCTCAGGACTGAAGACCACAACAACAACAACATCAACCTTTGTATGGCGCATTGCAGCTAATAGATGGCTCTCGCATCGAAACAATATAACAGACAGTAAATAGTTTTCTTTCTATATTTAAAATTAACTATTTTAGCGGGCGGCCATTAATAATAATAAAGATTACAAAATCGTTCTTTACTAAAAATTGCAACACATATTTACTTCTCAGAATGCTCTTTACACGTTCTTATATTCAATGGAGATCAGGAAAATTAACGTATTTATTCGGCAATAGTTTAGGCTGCTATTGTTGCGCTTACTCGCCCTTAACGCTACAGGTCCACAAGCATACCGCCGCAGGCGGGAGGGAGGCTCCGGGAAACACACACACCGGACAACAAAGAAGCAAAATCAACAAACCACAAAGCTACACAACCTCTCCTAAGCAGACTATTAAAGCTTTGGGGTATTATGCAGGCAGAAACACGGCTGTCGCCTGAATTTTCTCATCTTGAGATAACTAAATGGAGATCGGTTTTTTATTTAAAACAACCGGTTTCAACAGATTATGCCGTCTTCTTCAGGTCTGCAAGAAAGTTCGTATACATGGAATACGTCTCATAAGTTAAGATGTATCATTTGATATGATAGTTTTAGACTGGTATTATAAAAACCTGAAGTGCACCTATTTATTTCATTTCGAAGTGAATTGTATTTCTGTGTTCCTGAATTTCCCTGAACATTTTTGCACTTCCTTCTTTCGTCGATCACTTGAAATATTTCTTGTGTTGCCCATGGTTTCTAAGCAGTTACGTTCCTTGTACCTACGTTTTTCTTTCCATCTTCTGTAACTGTCATTTTTAGGAATGCCTATTCCTATTCGACTGAACTGTCTACTGAGCAATTTGTTATCGCGTGCGGCCTCTGAGAACTTGAAGCGCATCTCTTCATTCCTTAGTAATTCCGTATCCCACTTCTTTGCACTCGTTCTTATCAATCAATATCAGTCATCATCAATATAACGATTTTTATTCATAATTGAAGTAGTGGTGGGATTCCAACCCGGGACCGAGGACGTTTTGAGTAATAATCAAAGATGCTACGTACAGACCACAGGTGGCAACCACTCCGCAAGGTGGTCACCGTTCTTCCTTTGGTTAGACACCATTAATCAACATACATTGGCCATTAGTCACTAGCTGTTAGGCGTTAGTGATTAACCGTGAGCTGTTAGTTGTCTGTCATTGGACGTATTTGATGGCTCATTGTGGTCACAAAGGGTGTGAAATCTCACATGTAATAGAGCTTAATTATTGATAGCATTTTCATAGAGGTCTGACGTGAAATTTGAGTGTATTTTGACACTTTAGAAGCGGAAAAATATTTAAAGTTCCTTAGAGCCTGCAAACGTTGTACATGTACCGCACTTTCGTCGCAAACGAGTGCTGCATAGCCAAAAAGTTCCCATCAGTTGTGTCAGTATGCAAACTGCGAATGTTGTAATAAATAATACAGACAATTTAAATAGCGTAGTATTTAATTTGAAGCTTCATTGTCCTTGCAATGTTAGGAAAATCAACATATATCGATACAATTTTTATTTTTCTACCATTTTCGTAGAGATCTTCCATTCTGTACGATATGAATGCATTTCACTGTGTAAGACAGACAAGGCTGAAGCTGGAGAAATTATTTGATTTTTGAAGCTTCATGGCGCTTGCAAAGTTTGGAAATACCACAATAAATGATAAATAATTTTCTTTATTTTCGAAATGTCGACTCTGACATTGTCTTTCGACAGGTTACGCTTACCACTGTTATCATCTTTGGTCGTATCTCTGATGAGTATGTGTTTATAAGCAGTCCATGTCCTGCTACAGTTGAAGTGAAACCTGATCACAGGTTTCATTTAATGTGGCGTCGCTTCTTGAAATGTAGATGTACTTTGTTTTAGTGATACTGGTCATCCATTGTATTTTTTCCTGTGAGGCATTATGTTCGATACGCATATCCTAAACTTGTGACGAAAGAACATAGCGTAAGATGATGACAGTATATACACATTATAAGATCGAATTCACTTTCCATGTTTAGGTACTGCAGCAACGTAAATATTACATTTTATGACAAATTTTAGAATATAATGTGGCATTATAGATGAGATAAAGTAGTTAGTTTGACACTTTCCGCATTATTTCTTGTCAGTAATCTCAACTATGTTCCCAGATAATCGATGTAAACACCGCACTTTTTGTGTTGCTGATGTTTTTGCAGGCATTCATAATATTCTGACATCATAGATGTGGAAAATAATTAATTTATGTGCCTTGAACCAATTGTGGTTAACAGATCGAACTTTGAACGCGTTTACCCAGTACGGATACATGTTGATGACAATAAAAACACCTTGAAGTACAGAGAACGAACTTTTGTCTCTCTTTGACAGTGGAAACATCTGTTGGTGATAGTAAGCAACTGCGATGTGAAGCAGCAGTTGATTTTATTACACGTGTACTAGCATCACCTATACAATGAAATCTGACACTGTTTTTTCACAGAGGTAAATATCTTGCAGAAATAATGAATATCTTTGACTTTAATCTGAGGGTTTCATAATATTATACTGCATATTTGACGCTATTTTTAATTCTACACTTTAATGTCAGAAATATCATTATTTGCCTCCATTTAAAAACTATGCTCTCAGTGATTGGGAAGAGAAGGAGGCATGGATAGAAAGCGCAACTGTCCCATTTCCATGTAAGAAGAGAGTGATTTAAATATTCAGTTAACACTATTGCATATTTTAATAGTGTACTATGATTGGCCTCAAATAAGGATTACTGCAATGTGTGACTGGTTGGAAAAAGGGAGGAGGGGCGTTTTTTTTTTTCTTACACAACTGGCTGTTTTTCTATCTTGCATTCATTATACTTCATTGTGATTGGCCGGAGATAAGGAGGGGGTGGAGAGGGGGCAGGGAGATGTGGCTTCACACTGATAAGAATGTTGACATCTCTGATAACAGTGATGATGTCTCTAATAGGGTGATGGCTTCACTACGTTACAGGACATCACAAATGTAAACAAAGTCGATCAGGGAATCCAGCCGGATGTTCGCGTCGTTCTCGCACGATATTTCAACAGCGTGCCTCGCTGTCTTCTTCAGGTGCTACCTGAGACTGGTCCTTGGGTCGATCGAGTCCAGTATTTATGCCTGGGAGGAGCTGGGCGTTCCGTAATCGGTCCGTGCCGAGTCGAGTGTTCCATCTGTGGTCCGCGCCCGCCAGACTCGGCTTCAACGGACCCCTCCAGTCGCGGATGTTCCGACTGCCGTCGGCGCCGGTTTTGGCCGTCCTCAACGGTTGTGGCGCCGACGGCAGTCGGAACATCCGCGACTGGAGGGGTCCGTTGAAGCCGAGTCTGGCGGGCGCGGACCACAGATGGAACACTCGACTCGGCACGGACCGATTACGGAACGCCCAGCTCCTCCCAGGCATAAATACTGGACTCGATCGACCCAAGGACCAGTCTCAGGTAGCACCTGAAGAAGACAGCGAGGCACGCTGTTGAAATATCGTGCGAGAACGACGCGAACATCCGGCTGGATTCCCGAATATCCAAGATGTCAACAGATCGCCGGGAAAGCATGAAGAATTACAAAGTCGATCAGCATCAGTATAGACATAATAATAAAGAAGTTAAGCATAAAGTAGCTGGGCCCCTCTACATTTCAAAAATAGCCAGTCAGTACCTCAAACACGTGCGTATCGAAAGCTTGACCTGCCTACGTTCCTCCCAATTACCAAAGAAAATGTGGCAGTCGACACGTTTGTTGCACATGCCTTTTGTAACAAAGAAAGAGTATCTAGGAGGACACCTCACTGACTGTTCAAGCCAGGAATGGTACATGTGGAAATGTCTACTGATGATGAAAAGTTATTTACGTGTAAGAGCGTCCAACACCAGGAGGGATGTCACTTCATCGTGTATGCTGATTTCAAACGCCTCAACACCTTTGGTGCCTTCTGCCTTCCACAAAATCTTTACAGAACGACATGTATTGTACGTGGCAGTGCATCAATAGGTACGCTTGTATCTCTCCACTCACAGCAAATTCGAATCCTATGTATGTTGTGGATAACCTTGCAGGATGGTTGCTTGCTAACCTCGAAAAACATACGCTGGAAGTTGATTATCACAATAATGTGCCCACGACCGACTCACAGGAGGATGATATCTTGTGCTAGCAGGGAGCTCAGTGTAATATTTGTGGGCTGCCGTTGAATAGGGAAGTGTAAGCTCCACGTAGAAGACACAGTAATCTACTGGGGAAGTTGCACAGTGCAGCTCACAACGTATGCAATTTGAGTGGATGTCATCATCACTCCCTTGTTGAGTATTTGGATGATTTCGTCTGACACCGTTGAAAAGTTATACATCTCTTTTTCGAAGCTAATGATGCCAAGAACATCGCTCTGCTGGCTGCATTCGCTTCGTTCTTTGCAGACGTCTCTTCAATAACTTCGTGAGACAATGTGGCAGGAGGATATGCGTATCCCCAGAGCCAGATATCGCCTGATGCAGAGTTCCAGTTTGTGATAAGAAAGGGAGTCTTCCAGGAAAATAAGGGTTACTGCAGTGTATGATTGGTTGGAGATGATGGGAGGGAAGTGTTTTCTTAATTTTGCGCTTATGCAATTGGACTGTTTCCGCTAGCTTGGATTTACAGTACTGTACTATGACTGGCTGGACTTAAGGACGGTGAGGGGAGGGTGGAGAGGGGCATGGCTTTCCACTGATAATGATATACATCTACATCTACATGACTACTCTGCAATTCACATTTAAGTGCTTGGCAGAGGGTTCATCGAACCACAATCATACTATCTCTCTACTATTCCACTCCCTAACAGCGCGCGGGAATAACGAACACCTAAACCTTTCTGTTCGAGCTCTGATTTCTCTTATTTTATTTTGACGATCATTCCTACATATGTAGGTTGGGCTCAACAAAATATTTTCGCATTCGGAAGAGAAAGTTGGTGACTTAAATTTCTTAAAAAGATCTCGCCGCGACGAAAAACGTCTTTGCTGTAATGACTTCCATCCCAATTCGCGTATCGTATCTGCCACACTCTCTCCCCTATTACGTGATAATACAAAACGAGCTGCCATTTTTTGCACCCTTTCGATGTCCTCCGTCAATCCCACTTGTTAAGGATCCACCACCGCGCAGCCTAACAGAGGACGAACGAGTGTAGTGTAAGCTGTCTCTTTAGTGGACTTGCTGCATCTTCAAAGTGTCCTGCCAATGAAACGCAACCTTTGGCTCGCCTTAAGCACAATATTATCTATGTGGTCTTTCCAACTGAAGTTGTTCGTAATTTTAACACCCAGTTACTTAGTTGAATTGACAGCCTTGAAAATTGTACTATTTATCGAGTAATCGGATTCCAACGGATTTCTTTTGGAACTCATGATGATGTTGATGCCACTTATAATAGAAATAGCGACACATATGTTGTCACTGATAAGAATGATGACATCACTAGGTCACATGATCCCGCTCACATGAAGTCACAAATGTAAACAATGTAGATCAGAATCGGCATAGACGTACTTCTTTCTTTGTTCTAAACCGTGTGCTACTGCTCATCTTCTCCTGTCTCGCTATCAGCGTCAACATCCAGCGTGTGTACGCTAATTGAATAATCAGAATTCTGCTTCTAGAATTTTGTTAGGTTGTGGTGTTTAATGGTGGACTGAGATGCCTTGAAAATTGCAGTGCCCAAGCACATTGAGTGCATCGGAAGTGCTCAGAAGCACTGAATGTGTAGGAAATTTACCGCTAGCCAGAAGTAACTGAAAACGCTAGCGAGGATTTGGGTGAGTGAAAGGTACTGGGCCACATAAAACTAATTTCACGAACCTTTATTTCAGTTTTAATTTAGGAAACTTTGCAAGTACTAGCAAGGCTCGTTAAACTTTTATCTGTTACACACGTTAAAGCAACTTGACCAAGCTGTCTCGTAAAGCTGAAATCAAAAAGTATAACAGGAAAGATTTTAATTCGAATGCTTGCGTAATACTGAATTTAGCAAATTATAATAGACTTTTAGTATCGCAATCCCGGAGACAATTCCATCCTTACCTCTGGTCATGGACACAAATATTCAAATAGTTGGATACAGTTCGATAATACAAGAAAAACTGAAAAAAGATTACACTCTAAAATAGTCACAAGACACAATTTTGAAACGCAGGCGAACATAGAACAAAACAGTCCTGACTCTAAATCAATCAGTTGACGACAGAGTAATTACTCAAGCAGAAACGTGATTTCATTTTAATGAATAATCTCTCATCAGCATGTGACAAACCATAAACCTTTAAATAAGTAGCCTAAAATATTATTGAAAGCATTGTAGTCGTGTAGCAGAAATGTTTAAAGAATTCCCAATAAAACTGGTAAATCTAACTGGCAGCTCAGCATACGTAATTGTTTTATACATATTTCATTTTCTTTGTTATCACATCAAGGAGTAGAACAGGTAGCTAGCAGCTAGTGACTGGGCAATGCACTGTTCTAATTAAATGATAATGGCTAATAACCAGTTGTAAGAGAAATCATGACAAGATGAGTAATGATTTTTCGGAATTTTTCCATAAAAACATTTTTTTAAAAAAAGCTTAAAGCAAAAGTATCCAGAGAAATCTAACCCGAATAAAGTATTAACCTTCAGTTACACTACAGCCGAGTGACTCCTCCATCAATGCCAATCATCAACAGCCAACGTGCTGCAGATTGTAGATCGCGTCAAATCGCTGCACACAGATCCAGGTACCGCCGTTACTGACCTGAACTTGCTTCACTACTCTAGACTTCAGTTGTATTACATAAATCATCAAATGATGCTGCATAAACGTATCTATACTGTCGTTAGAACAGATTAACTCTCTGACGGTAGTAGTCTGCAGAAGCAGCTGACCACAACATCTTAACAGAGTTGTGTCGACGTCACTGTGCAACTTGCATGCATGAATTGTCGCCGCGGAAACGCTAAATATGCGCTGACGCTTCGAACAACAGTGTTAAAGTCTATGGGGCTTAGGAATCTGACCGACTGCCAGCAGAGACTACAGACGCTGTTGACTGGGAATCGTAATATCTTCGCAGGGCCACCGGCACGCCACATATTGGACGTAGCGACGCATGTTGGCAGACGATAGCGTGCAAACATGATCATAATTGAACCATTACGCTAGAGACAGTAACAAATTAGCTCAGTGACCATGTAAAGCAATATTCGTCCCTCTGATCTACATTCTGGACATTAATACTTGATTGTTTTATGGCAGTATCTTTCGGAACAATGAAACTGGACACTGCATTTAGACACAGCATCGTGGTGCAGTACGTGGCTAAGTAACTTTAAATGAATCCCTCCCTGCATTTCGGAAAGATGCAGAGTATGGCTTGGTGATTCGTAACAAAGCGTTCAGGCGTACTGCTGCTGTTAGGTCCTGAAGGTCTCTAACGATTGCGAAATTGTCCAGAGCGTGCCTGCAGTGGCAAACGAACTGATGTCATCAGCCCGTACCGCTGTGATGATGACGGATCTGGCTGCAGTGGAGTTGCGCGCGCTGCGAATGCGTCGTCGACGAACCGGGCTGGTGTCACGAAAGCTTCGTCAACTCGTGGGGTCGCGGAGCAACTCGGATCCACACACGTGCATCATACCTGCAACAGAAAAAGAACAACAAGAACTAATTAACCATCGGATTGCAACTATAACGAACGCACACCAGCAAAAATGAAACGTCTTAGATACAGACCTGCAGTACACTGGAGTCAAATCTGGGTTACTTATTAGTACCTGGTGCACCACAGTTTCCACTCTGGCGCTTCACCTCTGCTGATGCTATCGGCACTGTTCATGTTGCTGTTAGCAAGTCTCAGACTGAATTTCTCATATCGAAACGACTAATATTTAGAGGCGAAAACCACATCACTGTACTTATTTCAATCAATGAGAAATGAGTGAAATTTAAAATTTTATCGGCGAATTAAATGTTCGAAGAGATTTCGGGATTGCAACCAGTCGTCGTAAACTTCACACCACGATATTTGCCGGCCGGTGTTGCCGAGCGATTCTAGGCGCCACAATCTGAACCCACGAGACCGCTACGGTCGCAGGTTCGAATCCTGCCTCGGGCATGGATGTGTGTGATGTCCTTAGGTTAGTTAGGTTTAAGTACTTCTAAGTTCTAGGGGA